>NW_022111309.1:8033232-8037227 GCF_000313985.2 Echinops telfairi | reverse complement strand
CCCTGGGGCATACGTAATTCTATTGACAGTGTCATTAATTTAATCAACAAAATAGAATTAAAAACATTGTTGAGAAAAGGATTCATGTTTAGGCTGGCATTTTCAGACCACAGTACATGACTTGTTGATTTGTACAGCTTAAAGTCTGAAGTGATTGGACTCTACTTGCACTAGCAACATGGGTTGGGGGGTAGGACAAAACATTTAATTACACACACTCACAAAAGCAGAACCCTGCTCACCATACTAATCCATGTCAGAAGGAGAGAGAGCATTAAAATAGTAAATATAGTAAATACATGGTAGTTTAGGGCCAATATTAACTGGGAAGACTTGAAACAAGAGATCTGAGCCAAAGTCTAACAACCCCCAATTCCATAAAATTCCATAACCCTGGAATAGTGGTCATCTGCTCCTTCCAACACTAGAGTGTATCAGCCTTAAATGCAAGGGAGTGTATTGGTTCCTTGAACCAGCTACAGGTGAGTTTGGGGTAAAGCCAAGTTCTCTCCGTGGGTTTACCATATCAAATCGTCTGGAGTGGCCCATGAAAGATGTTGTGAAGGGAGAGAGTCTAAAGTTTCAGTCGTCTGTAGAACATAAGTCACCAAGGGCTAGACAGAAACAAGGTCGAAAGGAGCCAATTAGGAAGATAGGATCAGATGTATTGCCCCTGGGCTCTATATAAGTATTATTAGGGTTTTGTTTTGTTTTTTTCTTCCCAAGGAACGGTTGTTTCATGTGTGCCATGATCAACAGTGACAGAGAGGCTGTCAGCAGGCATTGCTGCCGTCCCTCTTTAAGAACCTTTGGTCTACTTAATCCTCAGAGCCAGGAAGTGCAGGAAATCCCTCTTGGTGGAACCTCGCCAGTAGGTACTGAGGAGATCTTCCAGGACTTGTCATCTCTCAGTCATATTTCCCCACCTCCTGGACTCAGTATTGCTCTCCATTTTGCATGACAGCACGTTGCTTTCCTTTGGAAAGGGAGAAAAGACCTTAGATGAATGCTCAGGAATCTTTAAGACATCTCAGCAACTACTCATCTACGTACAATGTGGAACATGATCTTTTTGGACTATGTTATGCCCATTGATGTTAGTGCTTCCGTAGACTAACTGGCTTGAGAAACACTGGTGGAAACCCCAAGACTACGGCTCTTAGTCTGAAAGGTCATTACAGAACTTCAGATCTGCAGATGAACTCCCCCCTCGTTGCTCAATTGTCAACCACATAATACGGAAGTCTATTGAGAGAACAATCATTCTAGTGAGGTGCATACACCTTAGGATCATCAACCATTTAAGATCAAAAGGCAGCATTTACCCAAGTATAGTGTTCAGAAAGGTTAGAAGATAAGAAGAAATGAACTCTGAAACTAGAGAGGAAGTGGGATAAGTGATATTGTATTTGGGGGTTTGCAATCAATGATATAAACCAAAATGTGAATAAATCACTTAATGGAAAACTGACCTGCTCTATAAATAAGACTCCACCCAACTCACAACATTTTAAAAACAAATTCACAATATTTTTTAAGCCACTATAAGTTAAAAAAAAGTCTAATCTGTACTTATATTATGTGCATAAAGGTAGGAAGAAAACAATAGAATAACAAACAAAAGAGAGAGAGAATAAAAAATGGCAATGTTTGGCCCTAATATGTCAATATTTAAATTAAATATATGTAATATAAATATACAAATAAAGTATAGATTGACAGAAAGGATCACATACCATTGTTGTCTGTCAGACATATGCTGTAACCCAACTACATACAATAAGTTTATTTGCAGTATCATACAGCAGGTGTCCTAGTGTTATTGCAGGGTGCATATTGAGCTTCTGAAAGGATGTAGGTACACGAACAATGGAAAGCAAATGTGAGTGACTGCATTAGTATCAGATAAAGTAGATTCCCGAGGAAAGAAACTTACCAGAGGCAGAAAGACATTAAACAATGACTGAAGGGCCAATCAGCCAGGAAGGCACAACACTTCTGAATAAGTATGTAAGTAAAATTAGGTCTGCAAACAGAAACAGAAATATATAAAACTGAAAAGAGAAACAGAAAAATCACTAATTATAGGAGGTGACTTCAACACCAAGCCTGGGTTCTCACCAAAACTCTGTACGTGCTTGGTATTATAATACTGTTTTGAAGATAAGTTACACTGAGGCCTGAAGGTTAAAGACTTGTCCAAGGTCACCTACCTTGTATGGAAGGTGTCATTTTTACTACCTCAGTACTAGACTACTATGCTTCTTTGTTTGAACCCTGGGTGTTTCAGGGCCATCCTGGCAGTAGACAAATCATGGTTCTGACACTGAAGCATTCCGCAGGAACTGGCTGAACCTGGCAAGAAAAGAGTCTGTCGGTGTTGTTTGGACTTGCTTTTCCTCTGTGTCACCCGAATCCCTGATGGTTCGCTTGTTTATCCACTGAAGTTCAACGCAGTCTCTGGAGATACTGCTGCCATGGAACAATGATCATTAATCCAAGAATGACAAGTCAATTGGACTCCATAGGCACCTCCTGATATATATGTAAACATTCCATTTGTAGTTGTGCCTGAAACTGAGGCCAACAATGGAGGGAAATGGAAATTCCCTGCATTAAAACAGCTGTAGAAGAGGATCCTTGGGATCTGGCTCTTTCTCCTTGCATGCTCATAGTATCTAATTTGCATTTACGAACTGCTTTTCTAATGCTGCATAGCTTAATGTTGACAAATATAACCTTGGCCACTGCAATGTTTAAGGGAGCAGGGGTGATTTTTATAATATTTGTTTGCTGTGTTTTAGGTCCCCAAATTTGGTTGTAAATGATAAATAGGATTCCCTCAATAATAGAGCATGAAAACGTTCTTAGTTTATCCAGAATGAGGGGCTTCAGAGGACATAAAGCTTCAAATGATAAAACTGCGAAAGCCCCAAGAAACTCAGAATGATTGGTCATGCAACTTAATAAAGACGTCCAACTATATCATCAAACTGGCTGATAGGCCAAATGTGCGCCACCATATGTTTTTATCAATAAAACTTTATTGGAATACAGTCATGGCTATTCATTGACATAGTGTCTATTGTTAATTTTGCACGGTAGTCACAGCGTTGAATGCTATATTCTGCCTTTCAGAAAGGCAAGGGCTCAAGTAGAAAGAAAATTTTTGGAAATGTTGATGGCAACATATGTACAAGTGTGTTTCATTCTATTGAATGAAGTATTGTTTAAGATCTTTTAAGAGCCCCCCAGTAAAATGATTAATTTTTTAAAAATAAAGAAAATGTGACCCACAAAGTTGGCCTTATGCTTTTCCCGACTTAAATTTGAAACATAATATGGGCAGTCTCCAGGTTTTGAATGTCTGACAGCTTGTACTTGCCGTTAATATTGTGTCTATTTACCCTGAAGTTGAAATGATTGAATAAACTGCTCACAACAAACTCTTCATTATAATCGCTTTCATTTGCAGAAAATACAACTTTCAAATCATTGAAAAGGCTTTGAACCTTTCCTTCCACTAAAATAAGAGGAAATAAGAACAATATGCCCCTTTTCTGATTTACTTATGAATTCGACTTAAAGACACACTTTGGAATAAATCATATTCATAACCTGGGGATTGCTTGTGCAATAAAAATTTCAGAAGGAAACACAGGAGAAAAATGTGTGAGCTTGATTTAAGTGATCATTTTTATATACAATATCAAATAATAGTCCATATGGGGAAAAGGGATGAATTTGACTTCATCAAGATTCAAATGTCTGGTTGTTTAAAAGGAACTGATATATGACTATGGCACAGAATAGGGGGAGATACAGCAATGCCGAGGCTGTTGAACACTTCCATGCTTGAACTTTCCACTATTATAACAGCAAAGTCCCCCCAAAATCCCCCTTGTATTTGTAACTGTGTTAGTCTGGGTAGACTAGAGGAACAAATTTATGGACATTCATATGTGCATAAGAAAGGGTTTTATATAAAAGTGTAA
>NW_022111309.1:8030057-8031734 GCF_000313985.2 Echinops telfairi | reverse complement strand
TAGAGCAAAGTTGTATTTTTCATCGTTGCTACATTGCACCCTGACTGGCTCATCTCCTCCCCGAGACCCCTCTGCAAGGGGGTCTCCAGTGGCCTACAAATGGGAATTTTTTTCTCTGTGTTCCAACATGAATTTGGAAGGAATTGAATTCAACAACCAAAGTATCAATGTATTTTCAAAGAGTCTATTTAATAAAGTGCTAGCTCTGCATCAAGAATATATGAAGAACTGTCAAAACTCAATAAGAAAACAATTTGGAAAATGAGTGCAACGTTTCATGACTATTTCATAGCAGGTATGCAAGGGCAAATCAATAAGAATTGCTATAAACATAAATAGAAACCCTTAAAAACAAAAATATAACAACATGAAAGTAGTTTTTCTTACATATTCTCCATCTAGATTTATGTGCTATTATCACATTTACACAATGTCTCCATTCTTCTAGTCCTTCCTCAAATAATTCTTTGCTCTTTGATTTACACTGTAGCTCATGACAATCCCGGCATCCTCTGGGGATTCAAGACATCTTCCTCTTAGATGTTCTTTGAGTTCGGGGAACAGAAGGAAGTCTAAAAGGGCAAGATCAGGGCTGTAGGATGGCTCTAATTTTCCGGACCGTGAAATTGTCCCAGGACAGTTCGTGTTACCCGTGAAGAGCGAGCAGGTGCATTGTTATGGAGAATAAAAATTTCTCACCACAAGTCCCCTGACCTTTTTTCACCAATAGAGATCTCTACTTTCTTAAAACATCTTCTTTCAAGCCCCCATGATCCCTATGGAATATCTGCCCCAACGTTTTCATAACCCCTTAGCTCACCTCTATTCCTTGAATTTAACTGGCCCAGTAAATCATGTTAGAAACCACTGTTTTGATTGGACTTTTTTTTAAGATACACTAGTGAGAGTAAGACAAGTGTATTACTGAGATACCAGACATACTTAACCATGTTCCATTCGCAAATTTTAAATTCCTTGAAACAAATGAGAATGAAAATACAATATATCAATGGCAGTAAAATCCGTATCCTGAGGGCAATTTGTAACAATCATCGCATACACCAAAGAAGAAAGCAGTGAAAATCATGACCTTAGTCCAGCATCTCCAACAATTAGCAAAAGAGTAGCAAAATGAGTTTACACACACCAGAAGAATAGAGACAACAAAGATTAGAGCAGAAATACATGAGTACGAGAACAGAAAAACAATAGAAAGAATCAACAAGATAAGAATTTGGTTTTTTGAAAGGATTAATGAAATTAACAAACCAAACAAATTAAACAAAGGAAAAGGAGGAAATACAAATAACATGAATGCAAACTATTTTATTCTGTTGTATGTAGGATCCCTGTGAGTCAGAACTGACTCACAGTCACCTGACAGTAACACACAACAACACAGAGCAGTCACACAACATACACACAACGTACAACAACATACAGCAGAACTGACTCACAGTTACCTGACAGCAACATACAACAACACAGAGCAGTCACACAACATACACACAACATACAACAACATACAGCAGAACTGACTCACAGTCACCTGACAGTAACACACAACATGAATGGAACTAAAAATAATTACCTTTGGTGCAAAAGCCAAATGAAACATGTAGATTCTCTATAATACATTTTTATACAATCTAGGATATATGAACAAATCTATAGTAA
>NW_022111309.1:8027571-8029062 GCF_000313985.2 Echinops telfairi | reverse complement strand
GATAGCTATTTTCATTCTGCTATTTTAAAATGTTTTTCTGATGTGTGAGTCTTTGATTTTTGGCAAGAGGGCTACATGGACGTCTATAAAGCCGGTCACTGGAAAACCGCTGGCTGGTTCCGGAAGGCCTGAGAAGCCAAGTCTGACTCAGCAGTTTAGTCCCACTGTGTGACCTTACTGAGGCCCATGTGTCCTTGTAATGAGGCCATCTGATCCTTGGGGGATGCTCTCAGTTTAGAGATTTGGCTGTAAGAGAGGCAAAGCATGACTTAGCATCACATTTTTGTAGACGATTGGAAGTGGGCGTGTTTCCTCCTGTTCTATCCTGTGCAGGGATAAATCCAAGACCATTTGATAGGGGTGGTGGCTTTTCTTGTTCTTGCCTGTCTGGCGAAGGGCACCACATGCAGAGAGAGTCAGGCAAAGGACAGAAGCTGCTACCAGAAACCAGGTCGGAGGCTACCTGCAGTCAGAAGTTCAGGGTCTTCACGCTTGTGAGGAAACACATAAAATCCAAAATAATTCTTAGAAATTCTGAGAAATGACTGTGGATCATCCTGGGGAACAATTATTAAATATGTGACGAAGGACAATATCACCAGGATGTAATTCGGATACCACATATCCTTTGATATTATGTACAAAATGACACTTGTCTCCTGGTATCCTTCCAATATCCCTAATCCTATTCTAATCCTAAGAAATATGATAGGCCAATCCAGACTGTGTGGTTGTCAGCACACCTGCCCAGGAAACCAACCTCCCCTAACATCTAGTTGACTCCCACTCATAGAAACCTCTATAAAACAGACTAGAACTGCTGTTTACAGTCCCATCTTTCTCCCAAAGATCCCATGTGTTTGAATTGCTGGCCTTGAAAAGCTTAGGTGTTTTCAACATTGTCAGGGTCACTGGAGCAAGGAAAGGCTAAGACATTGTCACAGATCTGAGGACCTTGTAAAAACCAGTGTTGTTCCATAGAGAAGATCCTGGCTTAGAAAAGGGGGAATAATTAAAAACATGGATGAAACCCAAAGGACTTCTGGAATTTAGTTAGTGGCAATGTATTCAGTTTCATAGTAGTGATAGATGCACCGCTGAATTATAAAATGTAAACAATCATAACCCCCACACTCTGTTACATACAGGAATATACAAGGGAAGAGAATTGAGTATTTTTTTTCTTTTGTGCAGACACACATTTAATGTCACACATTGCCTATGATGATGTTTTTTATATTCGTTCCTCCCATTAAATCTTGATTTCCTTGTCCGAGGCAGTATATATTCTACAAGTGAAAAGGTTGCCTTTAGAACCATGAAATACAAATATCAATAATCTCTGGCTCTCCAATTTAATGGCAGCAAAACTTTGAACAATATAAACATTTCTCTATTATACTTTAAAAAAACAACAAAGAAAATTAGATTATACTAAGTATTCTTCTAAGGTGATTACAGAGATTTCCTAATTTTAACACTGTGCCAGCA
>NW_022111309.1:8019559-8021063 GCF_000313985.2 Echinops telfairi | reverse complement strand
TCAGGTCAAAGAAGGAGAAAGTGGAGTCTGCCCTCAGACAAGACAGGCAGAGTCAACCTGAAGACAGCAGACAGCAGGGTGGGGAAGCAAACGTCAGTAGCACCAGGAGCTTAGCAAAGCAGGTCCGATTGGATCTCAAACTCAAGTGAGATACGCACCAGAAGCTGGTCTACAAGGAGCCTCAAGCTCTAGGGTCATAATCCATGGGTTGGCTGGGCCCCCAAGTAGTGCAGCACATGGTTGAGGTAAAGAAGTAGCTTAAGCAGTAGCACGCTTGTTGTATCACCAGGGAGGAAGAGAGGCAGGATGCAAGCCTCAGAAAGTATCTCAGTAACCCTCCAATCACGTTGCAATCTGCTTAAACTCCACCCACATGTTAGCACAATAAACTTAAATATCACATCATGTGACTTACAAAACTGGAAGAACTTTTTGTCACTAGTCCTAAGGTCCTGGAGATTTTGTAAAATGCCACTAACTTAAATAGCTTCAGGTAACTGACTTGAATTCTTTGCTCGTAGGCCAACATTTTGATAATACTTATACATTTCCCTAAACAATGATAACAGTGTATCCTGACCGACAAAATCAGTGAAAAATACAACTGTTTTCAATCCATTAAATATTAAGACTAATTTTTTACACAAAATATGGAAAAGAAGAATCTGACCTCTGTTCACTTGCCAGCCCACAAAAGGATTATTTTTTTGTTCTTTTATAACCGTGCTATTAAATGAGAGCACATTTGTGTACAGCGGTAAATATGAAATATTTCCTCATGCAAGTCATACATTGCTGTTTGTCGTACATTGTTTGAAATTTTAACAATAAGAAATGGTTTTAATCAAATGAAGTTCAGGAAAAAATTACTCCATTCATATATGAGTTTCTCATTCTACCATCACCACTATATTCATCAGTTCAATTTACTGAAAATCTATTTTAATTCTGTGCATTAAAAGTATTTATTACCTTCACTTGTAGATATTATTTTCAACACACATATGAAGAAAGGGGTCAGCAAGGTAATTTGTCCAAGATCACCAGCTGCTCACTGGCTGAATTTGAGCTCATATTCTAGCCCAGGTCTATTTTATATATTTTTGTTTATAGTCATTTTTCTAGTGTACCTCACCAAATAACTAAAACAAAGTAGAAAGTTCTAAAGTCTCACATTTGAACATTTTGGTTCCGATTCCAGGGTACATATTGTTAGATCCCATCAAGACTCCTGTGACCCCTGTCAACCGTGTGTACAACAGAATGGAGCACTGCCCTGTCCTGAGCCATCCTCATGTGTGATCTTATGTTTGAGCCCATATTTCCAGCCACGGGGTCAAACCCTCTTGTCAAACACCTTCCTCTCTTAGGATGCCCCTTTACTTTACCAAGCATGATGCCTTCTCCAGAGATTAGTTTCTCCTGACAATAAGTCCAAGATATGGAAGATGAAGGCTCACCACCTGGCCTCTAAAGAGCACACTGCCCTTCCTTCTTCCCAGAG
>NW_022111309.1:8005852-8018281 GCF_000313985.2 Echinops telfairi | reverse complement strand
CTCCCTCTTCCCCCACTTCCTCCACTGTACCCCCAGGAGGTCTTCTTGTAATTGTTGTCTCTATATGTCCATCTATGCTGGGTTTCAGATACCAAAAAACATAGAAAAACACATAACAAAGAAGGCTCCCCATTATGACAAAATACATCCGAAATAAACCTCAATATGAAAAAAGATAAACAAAAAATGCAGAAAATATTAAAAAGCCAGATCAAGCCCAAAGTGTATCAGAGGGGAGATCAAGGGGCAAAGTTTTAACCATTCAAATCAGGTTTCTCATTTTAATGTACGATAGTCATCTTGCCAATACTCTTTGTCTGATAACAATTTTAGTCCTATCCTTCCATCACGGTTAGAAGCAAATCACTGGAGGTTTATTCCCTATATAGATCCTGAAAATGTAATTTGGGCTTCCCCTGTCTTCCACAACCTTCTGTACACCAGAATCTCAAATTTAAGCTCTGTTACTATTCCTTCATTTGGATTTGAATTATACAATTTATAACTCTTGGATCACAGATGTTGGTGTGCTTCTTCCATGTGGACTTATTTGACATTTCAGATGGCTGCATGTTTGGAAACAAGCCTTTAAAACCCCAGTCACTATTCTATCTGGTATCCAGACACCATCTAATATCTTCATCATACTTTGCTATAGCACCCATATCTACTGTGTTTCATTCATGAGGGCAAGTATTGTGAGGGGCTGTGTGGTAAGAACTAATTGTTCTTAGATTGGAGCAAGGATTCATTGTGAGCCCCCAATCTATTCCTGAATCTTTTTCTCCCTTTTAATCTTCTAGCTCATCTTGGAGATATTCTTGTGCACTAGTTACGTAATATAGTGTCAATTTGAGGTATTAAGAGTGAAGGGTGGAGTTTAGCCTGCCAATAAAGTCACAGCTTGATTAGAGGGTGCCCTAGATAAATTGTTCCCTGGAGACTGGGTCCTCCCTCTCTGCTTCAACCTTCCTGTTGACAAGCCACATGGAGTCACACTGAGATCTGTGAGAGACCTGGTGATGTTTCCACCACTACTGGATCCACAAGACTTTGCACCCACTGTTCTGTGATCTTCCTGCATTTTTGCATCATTGCAAGTGCTGCATGAGTCTGAAGAGGGATTTATGGACTAGTATTGGACTTATGGGCTAATATCAGACTTATGGACTTGATCTGGGATTTTCTTAATATATAATTACTCTTTGATATAAAGCTCTTTCTTATACATATATGATTATCCTGAATCTGTTTCTTAGTCAGCCCAGCCTAACACACCTTGTTAATTTTTGGTAGAGAATCTTATTGATCATCTCCCTGGAGAATAAGGCCTTTCCTTTTATAGTGTAATTGATTAGCCCACGGTGCTAATTTTTTAAAACACTATTGAGAGAGGGAGATTGAACAAGTTAAGGCTAGCTACACATCATAATGCCTGGAATATTCACTTGTACAGAATAAATCCTTACGTGACTGGATACAATTTTCACAAACAATAGGGGTTGTTGGTAGCCAGGGAAGACTTATAAACATATTCACTAACAGTGTTAATCACAGGTCTGCTAGAATAATACATATCTTACTCCAGCAAGTAGGGCATTGAAGTAGTAAGTAAATGGTATTCCTCCTACCGACAGTTCAGTGCTCTTGCTTCAGCTGTCTTCTGCTTCTTCATACACCATGTAATTTCAGTCTAAAATCGTCAAGTTAAAGGTGTGTTTGAGGTACAGTCTATTTCACCTAGTGGGGTTTCCACATCGCATCCAACTGGTATGGCTTTTGGAGTGTGTTGTGTGCCTTGAAGATCCAGGATTCAATGCCCCAGTGTTCTACAGCACATGGTCCCCAGAGGTGTACAGGACTCAGGACAACATGGCTTATTAGGTGCATAATACCAGGCTTATATTCTCCTTAAGGTCCTTAAAATATTTTAAGTTATTTTGCCCCCACCCCCACCCCAGGAACTTGATCCTTCCCCTTTTTTACCAACAGACAGGCACTTGTTTTCTCCCAAACATGTACGCTCTCTTTCCTCCCTCATGACTTGACTTTCCCATCAGTATCCTCATCAAATGGATAGGCACATCTGCCAGTCTGCCGAGACAGCATCACTAAGTGGTCTTCCTCCCCTCGCCCTCTCTTGAAAATCTGATCCCGCTGTCAGGAGGACCCCTCCGCCATGGCGACCTTCAAGAATCACACATAGAGAGGATGAGACATGGTTTGTGGACACCACTCAGGCTCTCCACCAAGCTGTCTGGCTGCCCTGGCCAGCCGACTGAAGGGCCTGTGAGCTTGAGCCTGCGCTCGTTCTGGTGCCCATTGGAATAGGTACAAATATTGATATCTTATAGTTAATTGGCCAAAATAGACGTTCAAAATGTCATGGCATGGACAAGTAAGTGCCTCCAGTGTTTCATTAGCCTGCTGAAACATTTCAATTGGTATTCTTTCTTTGTTTCCTTTTTCAAATTCTATCTGTTCCTGGAGCCTTGGTTTTGGCCAGTGCTTTCCGTGCAGCTTGAACTTCTTCCTTTAGTACCATTGCTTCTTGCTCATAGGCAATTTCCAGAAATGGTGGAATGTTGTTCTTTCTGATACAGTGAATTCATGTATTCGTTCCATCTTCTCACAATGCTGTCTGTATCATTTAATATTTTGCCCATATTCTCTCAAGATTGTAACACGAGGTTTGAATTTATCCTTCAGGTCTTTCAGTTTCATATATGCTGAGTGTGTTTTTCCTTATTTTGCACATTTCATGATAATATTCTGTTTTGTGTTTTTGAGCTGCCCTTTGAAATTTTCTGTTCAGCTCTTTGACTTCATCATTTCTTCCATTTGCCTTAGCTATTTATGGTTAAGAACAATTCAGAACAATTTATGGTTAAGAACAATGTCAGAGTATCATTTGACATCCACTTTGATCTTTTATTTCTTGTTTTTCTTCATTTCGTTTTGGTACTTGCTTCATTTATTGCTTTTAAAATTATTATTAATTGGGAGTAAATACGTATACCACATTCTATAGTTGATCACATTGAGCAGAATTGTACAATTGCTACCACAATCAGTTTCCAAGCATTCTTTTCCTTCCAGGACTCCTGGACATCATTTCACTTTCATTCCCCCTCCCCCACTGCTCTATCCCTACTCACCCCCACCCCCAAACTCTTATTCTACTTGCTGTGCCTAAAGGCTCACCAACTCAGGGTTTCATATACAGGAAATAACTCTCCCCCCAAATTAACACATAAGGACGTTTAGAACTTGAACTGACCCAAACAAACGAATAACTAGATAAGAAGCTCGCAACTAAAAAAGAAAGCCTGGCCCAGATGGCTCCACAGGAGAATTCTACCAAGTATTCAGAGAAGAGCTGACAGCAATCCTACACAAACTCTTCCAGAGCATTGAAAGGGACAGAAAACTCCCAAAGTCATTCTGTGAAGTTAGCATTACCCTTTTATCAAAACTGGGCAAAGACCCCACAAGGATCGAGAACTACAGACGGATGTCTCTCATGATCAGAGATGCACAAATTCTCAACAAAATCTTAGCCAATAGACTCCAACAACATTTATAAAAAAATAATACATTATGACCAAGTGGAATTCATACCAGGGATGCAGGAATGGTTCAACATTGGGAAAACAATTAACGTAATCCAACACATTAACAAGAGAAAGGCCAGGGACACTATAGTCGCATCCATTGAGTGATTTTCTGGGTATTTGTCCGTGTCAGGATATTGAGTTTGTTGGAATACAGTCCTCTGTAATACTGTTATTAATCTTTTTCTTTCATTGAGATCTGTTGTGGCTTCCCTATTTTCATCTCTAGTTCTCGATATTGTCATCCGTTCCTTCTTAACCTTTGTTAAGTTTGCCAGCTGTTTGCCAATTTCCTTAATCCTTTCAAAGCATCCACTTTTTGCTTTGCTGATTTTTGTCTATTGTTTGTCTGCTCTTATTATTTCTGCTCTAATTCTAATGACTTGTTTTGCTGTTGGAAGGATTATGCTGTTGACTGTTATAATTGTTGGAGGTGCTGTTTTAGGTGGTGAATATGAATGCTCATTTTACATGTGGGCATTTATTGAAATAAAGTAACTTCTGATAACTACTCTTACTATTTTCACTGTAGACTTATCTGTTTCTTCCTGCTCAGGCACCCCAATAATTCGACTACTATTTTGCTTCATGGTATTCCATATAATCCTCACCCTTTCTTCACATTATTTTGCTTTCTAGTTTGATTGTGACCTCGTTGGATGAATTATGCTTTCTTGTCTTTGAGATCACTGATTTGATTTTCCATATTTTCCATTCTACTGGTTACATCTTGTACTTTATTTTTTATTTCAGCTACATCATTCCATAGTTCCGGAATTTCCTTTGGGTGGGAGGTGTCTAGTAGCTCCATTTTTCATCTGTTTTCAAGACTGATTCCCTAATCACTTGTAATGCCCTAAGCATAGTTTTCTTGTGTTCTCTATCTGGCAAGTCAAGAGCTTTTTCTTCTGTTTATTCCATTGGATTTGGGTAATCTTCATTTGTTGACTTTTCTCTAGATTTGTGTGTGTGTGTGGTAATTGCTGCTGTCTTTTGTTTGTGCTGCACAGTTGTTGAGCTGTAAGTGATGCGTTGACTTCATGACTTTGGTGGGTGGGTGGGTTGGCTCTTTAGGTAAGAGGAGGATCATATAGATGCTGGGAATTATATTGTGTATAGATGAAGAGGGAGTGATAGTTGTGTGGGCAGCAGGAATAGATTATAGGTGCTTATGAATAGGTTTTAAGTGGTGTTCTTATTAATTATAAGAAGCTTCCTGATAAGTGCTGCCCAAGCCCAAAAGTCTAACATTAACCCATTAAGTCATATGTCCAACACCAATCCACAGAGTCCTCCTCCATCTCACAAAACAGACACAATGATGCCAACTGCAGGAGGAAAGCCGAGTCAGTGAATGTATAAGCATCTCAGTGCTGGCAGGGGTCTCCACACGGCTGATCCAGAACCCAGGGCTGCATCGGGGTAGGTCCATGTGGCTTCTCCTCAGGGATGTCTTGCAGGAAGTGAACCTAGCCAACTAAAGCAGGGAACTAGAAAGGCAGGGCTCACAGCCATTTATCCTTCCGCCCTTCAATTAACCCCACATGTGTTTATCGGCCAGGTTGGCACGATAAACTAACTACCTCATAAGTACAGTAATTTTTGATGTTGGATAAGATAAGACAGTGTATTACTGTGGTGGGGGAAGCAATGTTTTGAGGTGATTGGGGTAGATGGGGGGTATATTAAATCTACCACAGTCACCTAGTGACCCTATATATTATATAGCGAGAATGCAGCCCTTCTGTTATTGTGTTTATAACAGAAGGCTTTTTTATTGTGGATTTCTGCACAACTCAGTGCTATCTTCACCTTGCATGTGATCCAGGGTGGAAATAGGCTATTGGAGTGGGGAGGGGGCTAAGGGAGGGGGAGGAGGAACTTCCAATCATGGGAGGTCCTAGCATTTGAAATACCAGTGCCATAGCTTCCAGGAACATAGCAACATGCATGCCACCACAGTATGACAAACTGACAGATAAGTGGTGGTACATAGTAAAGCAGAAAATTCAATAATTAATCAAGGAATAATTTCTTGGAAATATGTGGATGCATTAGGAAAAAGTGCTCATTTGAAAAGGAAATTTGCAGAACTGATTTTATTTGCATTTACAGATGAGTCTAGAAATGGTGATGTTCTATTATATAACAAGAAATACAGCATAGAGGTAGGATGGATAAAAAAAACTGCTAGTCAGAAGCAGCTTAGATATACTGGAGGTAGACATCTAAGTATAACAAAAGGCAGCATGCCACTTTTAGAGGACCTCTTTGATGCTATATGTGCACCTTTGTGTGTCTTTCTAATGGGAGCTCTCGAAGAATGATTGGGGCCGTGCATTGCACTTTCAATGGTTGACCTTGGAAAGCAAGTTTCTCTGTGATTTCATGCTCAGTGACTTCACTTCCAAACTACTTTATCTGAAATTCAGTGAGCTTTGGTAAAAGTACTTTGAGAAATAACCAGTATATTCCTGGTATATTTTAAAGAGTTGAAAAGAAATCAAGAACATTTTTTTGGTACTATTGAGCCATGGAAAAATGCCTGGTTGATCTTATAAAAACTGGCCCATATTTATGGTTGTGAGCCCTTATTATCTGTGTGAAGTCATTATTAAAACTCATTATTACATGTGTGAATATGCCATTTGGTACTGAGGCAAAGATGTATAAAATATTTATGCTATGCTTAGTTACACTGAAAGTTAGCAAACTATTGTGATAATATACATATACAATTGCAAAAGCTATCTGAGATAATGTTTCTCTGGTATGGGCTAGAATTAGATCAACTCAGTGAGTCAACACTGATGTCATGACCATCAGACCTCTCTCTGGGAGTTGAAGACATTATATTATTTGGGCACTAAACCCTTTTATCAGAGCTGCCAGTATGATATTCAAAGTAACAAAATTGAAAATAATAGCTGTAATGTAATATAATTTTGGAGGGAAAAATACTGAGAACTCTTGATCAGCTTAATTTCTTCTGATAACTGTTAGACTAATGACACATAATTTGTTGAAAGGTTGAGTCATGGGCTCAGATATTCTGACTCAAGATAACCCAATATGCCATGGGAGAACTGCCTCTGTGGGTTTCTGAGCGCAATTCTTTATAGGAGTAGAAAACCTTATCATATACATATAATTAAAATTTTTTTAAATGCTATAATCAAAGAGATAGTATTTTTAAATAGCCATAAACCAAACCCTTTGCCATAAAATCAATTCAGACTCGTGATGGCTCTCTATTACAGAGCAGAACTGCTGCATTGAGTTTTCTTGACTGTAATCTTTAGGAAGCAGGTCCTTTCTTTTTTGAGGCCACTGGGTCTGTCCAAACTAGATTACCAGTCAAGCAAAAACCGTTCGTGCCACTCAAAGTCCATTTGTTGTGATTAATGCTACTGCTTACTGCTGTGGGACTATGGGCATGTTCCTCAACATTTCTGAACTCACTTTCCTTAATCATTAATTGGCTATAACCTGTATATCAATCTCAAAAAACTTTTGTGATGATTGAATGAGATACTCTACATAAATAAAATTTGACTTTATTCCAGATCAATACCGCCTCACGCATATTGGTACTGTTGTTTTAGCTGTGATGGCATTGATTCCAACCCGTCACAACCTTATGTACAACAGAAGACAACACTGCTTAGTCCTGTGCCATCCTCAATCTTGGTTATGTTCGAGCCCATCGTTGTAGCCACTTTGTTAGTCTGGCCATTGCTTCTTTTAAGGAACATTCTGGCTGTACTTCTTCCCAGACAGATTTGTTTGCTCTTTTGACAGTCCATGGCAGCTTCAATATTCGTCACAAGCACTATAATTCAAATGCATCAATTCTTCAGTAGTCTCCATTCCATATCCAACTTTCACATGCTTAGAGGCAATTGAAAATACATGGCGGGGGCCGACCCCAATCCCAACTGTGATGACCCCCCCACCCCCTATATTGAAGAATGCACTTCAGAGGACAGCACTGAAGCTACAGCTTGGGAAGGGGGCGCGTCAGATCAGAGCCCACGGCGAAAAGAAAAGGGAGGGAGAGGGAGGGGAGCACATCCTGGCCCCCGAAGCCCCGAGGACGACGTTCCTGCTCAGAGCAGACAACACACAGAGAGGACCATAGGGCCGGCCCCACCAAGACGCACGACGTCCCTCACTAAGCCTTAGTGCTGCGGGGGACAACATTAGAGACACAGTGCGGGGATAGTGCACAATCTGACTCCATCACGCTGGGGCAAAACACTAAGGCCGTGCAACAGAGCAGTAAGGGGAGCAAAGTGATGAAATCCCTGGGGAATACCACAAATGGACTTTGGAGGCAGAGTGTGGCACCCCATCAGACTGAACTGGAAAACACTCGCAAAGGCCAACAGACCTTGTACTATTTATAGACTTTTCCATTTTTGTGAGTGGTTTTCTTTTTGTTTTTTTCAGTTGTTGTTATTGTTTTGTTGGTTTTGATTTCCTTTGTTGTTTTATTTGGCTTTGCCTAGCTTTTGCACTTAGTAATGTATTTGCGTGTCTATCTAGATAAGATAGGATGGATAAATAATTTGGAGATTAAAAGAACTGAACCAATGGTTCTGGGGGGCGGGGGTATAGGAGAAGGGGAGGTGGAGAAAGGAAGCAGGGGTAGGGAGGGAAAGGGCCAACCCAGGGACAAGTGAACTAAAATCAATGGAAAGAAGGGTGTAGGATGCCTAGTGGGGCTTAATCAAGGGCAACGTCACAGCAGGTAGTTACTAAACCCGAGGGAAGGCCAAACATGATGATGGGAGAAGAGGAAAGGAAAGAACCAGGAGGCATGCACATTTATAGAGGTCTAAATACAGGCATGTACATATGTAAATATAGATAACATATGTAAATATAATGAGAGGGGGGTAGAACTATGTATTCATATCTATGTATTTATATATTATGTACTCATATCTATTTATCTATACCTTAATTCTATATATTAAGGTATATTCTATATATTAATTCTATATATTAATTCTATATGTTAAGAATTAAGGTATATAGGAATCTATAACTTATCAAGGGTTCATAAGGGAGGGCGGGCATGGGAGGGAAGGGGAAGAAATGGGGAGCTGCTATCAGGGGCTCAAGTGGGAAGAGAATGCTTTGAAAATGATGATGGTGGCATATGTGCAAATGTGCTTGACACACTAGATGAATGCATGGATTGTAATAAGAGCTGTTAGAGTCCCCAATAAAAGTACTGGGGGGGAAAAAAGAAATAAATTGAATTCTAAAAAATCATAAAATAAAATAAAGTGCAAAAATATGATCATTAAAAAAAAGAAAAGACCATGGCTCAGTAATATATTATATTAGATCAATATTTAATTATGTTTATCTCAGCATCCCTTTAAACTTTTACAAATTATCAAGCTACATTCAAAAAGCTTTGTCTTATTTGAGCTTTATCTATGATTATATTCTGTGATATATTGAGTCAGAAATTTAAAAAATATTCATCTAATTTATTTTTAAGTAACAATAAATAGATTACATATCCTTACATTTTTGAGTAAAAAATTAATGTATTTCCAAACAAAAGAAATTTGCTGAGAAGAGTGACATTGTGTTCCATTCTTATGTAATTATCTAATTTATAGTAGTAAATACTAATATTTGTTTCTGCATTCACTTGAACATTGTATGTTGTTTTGATTGAAGTACATGAAGTAAACTCGTGTAAAGCTGAAAATGGCAGAGCATTTTAATAATTTTTCACACGATTTAAAATATTCTTCTTTAATACTACATTGAATTTCCAAAACAATAATCTTTTAATCATTAGCTATATATAATATAGAATCTGAATTCATATGAACTAACATTTTATTCTATATTACAGTAAAATCCATCGGTCTACTTACTCTTTAAGTATATCTTTTACTCACACATGATTTTTAAGAAATACTATGCACTGGTTATTTAAAAAGTGTTGGTGAATGAGTTATGCAGATCTTAAAAATATTTCTATATTTTATATAAAAAATAATCACATATTTAACATCATCACCAACTTCTTTGTTGTATTTAAAAGCTAGAAAACTATCAAGGTCACATAAATGGATACAAACTTTCCAAAATTCTAATTTGTGCTTGAAAGTTTGAATATATTATTGACAAAATTATACTATAAATTATTTTATTTATCAGTAAATTTCAACTTATTTATATTGGAAAAAGACCTGCATTAAAACCCAAGTCATTGCTTGTTTTCAGTTCTTTCTTACAGAAATGGTTCTACAAATGATTTTCAGACTCAATTAAGCAAATGCTTTTTGTTGATACAAGCACTTTATATTATTATACATTATAATATATGTGTGTTTACCATTTAATTACATGGAATTCTAAAAGTATTTCTATACAATGTCAGGATTTCATAATTTTTCTGTTTCCAAAAGAATATTCTTAAGTAGCATTTACTTTTTAATTTAAGCACATAATGGTAAATCATTTGTAGGTTTAATTCCACAACCTTGTTTCATACTAAGATGGCAGCAGTTTCGTGCATCGGTAATTTTTAATTTTTTTTGTCTTTTCAGACTGATGGGAGACGATCGATGGAGACCAGAGACAAAAGGCAGGGAGAAGGGGAGAACCAAAAAGAAGTGGGTCAGAAAAGGTCCCATCGGTAATTTTTAAAAATATGACTGCAAGGCTAGGAAAGAAAAAAAAAATGTATCTTTATTATACAGATGATTTTGACCTTGGGGATTCACTGAGTCTCATGGACCCTTGTCTGTAGATCACACTTTGGGAGAGGCTACAGCAGATTTTATTAGTAGTGCTATTATTTTTTTAAATCATTTTATTGGGGGGTTGTACAACTCTTATCAAAATCCATCCATCCATCCATTGTCTGTCAAGCACATTTGGACATTTTTTGCCCATCATTCCCAAAACATTTGCTTTCACCTTGAGCCCTTGATATCATCAGCTCCTCATTTTCCCCCTCCCTCCCTATGCCCCCCTGCCTCATGAACCCTTAATGATTTATAAATTATTATTATTTTGTCATATCTTACACTTTCTAATGTCTCCCATCACCCACTTTTCTGTTGTCAATCTCCCATGGATAAGGTTATATGTAGATCCTTATAATCAGTCCCCCCTTTCTACCCCATCTTTCCTCTACACTCCCAGTATCCCCACTCTCACCACTGGTCTTGAAGGTCATCTGTCCTGGATTCCCTGTGTTTCTGGTTCCTATCTGTCCCAGTGGACACCCTCTGGTCTAGCCAGATTTGTAAGGTAGAGTTTTATGTTTCATTGTTGCTACACTGGACCCTGACTGGCTTGTCTCCTCCCTGGACCCTTCTGTAAGGGGGTGTCCAGTTACCTACAGATGGGCTTTGAATCCCCAATCTGCACTCCCCCTCTTTCACAATGATATGATTTTTTTGTGTTCTTTGACACCTGATACCTGATCCCTTCAACACCTCGTGGTCAAACAAGCTGGTGTGCTTCTTCCATGTGTGCTTTTATTCCATGTGTGCTTTTATTCCTTATGTCCACATGTAATATTAATAGTAATATTACTATTATTAATGTTCCAATCCCAGAAACAAAATATTGAAGAACATATGTAGAATAAAGCCATGCAGATAACTGAAACACTATAGGCTTGAGATAGAGATTAATATAGGTACAGTAAAAGAAAAAAAGTCAATGAACTTGAACACATAGAAACAGAACACAGAGCAAGTAATACAAAGGGGAAAAAATGAGCAGATGATTAGTGAACGGGACATCAACAGGCCAAACATACATACCTCAGAAAACTCACACCGGACTCACTGCAATGGAATCTATTCTGACTCATAGCAACTCATAGAACAGGATAGAGAAGTACATGTGTGAGTTTCAAAGGTTATTGCTCTTTACGGGAATAGAAACCCTCATCCTTCTCAGAGTGGCTGGTGGTTTCACACTGCTGACCTGATGGTTAGAGCCCAGCATAAACCCACTATGACCCCCCAGAGCTCTCTTACACCACCTGAGCTCCCCAATGCAAGAACCACAAAAGCTAAAAATATAAGGCGGGGAAAAAAATTGAAGACATAAAGACTAAACGAAGTTTAATTGAATATAAACTCAGAGGCTCAAGAAACTCAACAAAAATTTAAGGATATTTATTTATTGATCAAACATTTGGTGTAAAACTATTGGTTTAATTGCACACTTATCACCTTGAGGCCATCTGCTTCCATAAAGATATTTAGCCTCAAAAACTCATTGGGCTGCTATGGTAAGGATTCATTCTATGGCAGTGGGTTTTGAATTGGCTTTTCAGTTGGACTTGAAGTACTTGCTGATGAAATTCAAAGACTGTAGCCTTCAGTACGGATTACAATTTAATGCAATGAAAATGGAAATCCTCACAATTGAACCAATAGACAACATCACAATGAATGAATAAAATATTAAACATTTTAAGGATTTAATTTTACTTGGATCCACAATCAAGTTTTATGAAAGTAGTAGTCAAGAAACCAGAACATGTATTGAATTGAGCAAATCTGCTGCACAATACATCCCTCTCTAAAGATTAGAGAACAAAAATGTCATTTGGAGATTAAGGCGAGCCTAACTCAAGCCATGGTGTTTCCAATCACCTTATATGCATGTGAAAGTTAGACAATGAATGAGGAAGACCATGGAAGAATGGATGCACTTGGACTATGGTGTTGGCAAAGAATATTGGAAGTACCATTGCCAAATCATACAAACAAATCTATCTTGGAGGAAGTACACCATAATGCTCCTTAAAAGC
>NW_022111309.1:7989891-8004736 GCF_000313985.2 Echinops telfairi | reverse complement strand
ATGAGCCCCTAATAAAATGTTAAAAAAGAGGAAAAAAAAAAAAGCGAGGATGGTGAAACATACTCTCATTTACTTTGGACATGTTATCAGGAGAAATCAATCCCCAGAGAAAGACATCCTGCTTAGTACAATTGAGGTTCAAGGAAACAGAGGGAAACGCTGGACAAGATGCATTGACACTGTGGCTGCAACAGTGGGTTCAAGTGTAACACCAATTGTGAGGATGGTCTAGGACAAGTGGTATTTCATTCTATTATATGAAGATATACAGGCTTATTATACACGGTATCCCTATGAGGTGGAGTTAATTTGTTCAGCTATTAGCCAAAAGTTGAAGTAAGTCTACCTGAGAGGTATCTCAGAAAAAAAGATGTGCTTCAGAAAATCAGTTATTGAAAATAATGTGAAAGATGATATTTCATGGTGTGTATAAATTATTGTTTGCTTTTCCATTCATTCTTCATGGCTACTTAGGTTAATTCCACCCTTTTGGCATTGTGAAGAAATTTGCAATGAACATGGTGTGGATAGAGCCTGGTGGACTCTCTGGACTAGAACTTGGCCACCCTGAAGGCCTAGTAATGGAATCACCCATGTTGGTCAACTTTAACCAAATAATAGGTAGGCCTACACCGTGAACAGTAACATCAAGTTCATACATACCTCTTAGAACACTCATCCATGTAAGACCAAAAGAGCATCATTTGTCCAAGGATAAAGCTGAGAAGACAGGAAGAGATAGGGACAATTGGTAAATGACATTGAAAAGATGGTGAAGTGTTGTTGCATTATGGATATTTCAATCGATATCACACAAAAATGTGTATTAATTATAGAATGGCCACCCAGTTTGTTCTGTAAACTTTCACACAGGTTAGAATAAAAAAGGAAAGATAGAAATAAAGAAAATAATAACTTTTATGCAGCACAGTTCTATTCTGACAGACATGGGATTGCCTTGAGTTTGAAGTGATGGTCACTGATTTGAATATTATCTAGCCTGTACGTATTCATGTCCTAGTGTCACTCTATATTGGCATGCGGGATGGACTTAGTCATTTTCAGCTAATGAATAGAATATAATGGCAATTATGGGATGTCACTTTCAAGATTTGGGTACGAAAAGATTGTGGCTTTCTCTCGTTCTGTTACTTCCTCATTGTTAGTCGTCATACCATGAGAACACACAGGAGAGGCCCAGGTGACAAGGACTTAAACCATGTCAGCATGGCCGGCAATGTGAAACTTGAAAAGATCCAAAATTTCAAAATGTTGGTGATTCAGAAAACTAATTGGAATGTGGAAAATGGGAAAAGCCTTGGAATAGGGGAATTGGATGAGACATATTGGGCCCTTTCAGGAGCCAGATCCCTGGCACTGGATTCTTGCCAGGGCTGCACAGAGACCTACACATTCCAAGGGGTGTGATTTCCCACTTTGTTCTGGGCACTATTATCTTGCCTCTGTTTGCTGGGGAATTTAGTTACTATAGAATGCCCACATTCCACTTATTTTTAAGAGCAAGGTTTAGTTTCTAACAGTGCAGTGACCTGAAGTTTTTCCCATGTTGAATGCTGTTTCCGTTCACAGTTGAAGAATTTGTGGTGCTTTGTCAGTCATCTTGAACTATGTTGAACCAGCTTGAAGTCCGGCTCAGCAAACATAAGCATGTGTGTGGAAGCAGATTCTCCAGACCCGGTCGAGTCTTGAGATGTTAGCAAGCTCAGTGGACAATTTGACTGAAACTCATCAGAAATGTAGTGCTAACAACCACCCACTGAAACCACAAACCAATCTGTCTTGGAGAAGTGAATTCAGAATTCTCATTAGAGGAGACTTCATCTCACATACTTGGGACATGTGGTCAGGAAAGATCAGTCCCTGGAGAAGACATCATGCTTGGCAAAGTCAAGGGGCAGCAAAAAAGATGAGGGCCCTCCACAAGATGGATTGACACCGTAGCTGCAAGCATGGGCTAAAACATACAAAGAACCGTGGGGATGGCTCAGGACCAGGCAGTGTCCCCTCTGTTGTACAGTGGGTTGTACAACTTGAGTGGGAACCAACTTGATGGCACCTAACAACCGCAATCACCACAACAAATCCCAACCCGTGCTGATTTCTGCCTCTACGGAATCTCTGAGATAATGAATGTGTCCTGTGTACGGTAATGAGTGTTTTGAGTAAGGTATTACAATAGACACTACATTGGGTATTTGCATACATCTAAAATGTGGGTTTACTTTTTATAGACTGACACATTGTAAGCATTCAAGAAATATTCATGAATATTCTGAATCTTCTAAAGATACGACAGGTATAGAAATCGATATTTTATAAAGAAAAAAGTATTCTTTTAAATTTTATTTACTAATTTAAATCATTTTATTGGGGGCTTGTACAGCTCTAATGAAGAAGAAAATTATTCTTGAATAGATCACTTCATGTTTATTAAGGACATAGTCAAAGGAAACATGATGGTGCAGTGAGGTAAGCATTGGGCCGCTAACTGAAGTGTTCATGGTTGGAATCCCTCAACCGCTCCATGGGAGAATAATGTGGCAGTCTGCTTCCATAAAGCATTCAGTCTAAATAACCGTGGCAGTTACATAATTTCATGTCAACTGGATAAATAAGAATGAAGGGATGGTGTCTAGCCTGTCAATCAGGTCACGGACTGAACTCTCCTTGTGGGCGTGGCCTTCTCAGGAGGATTCTGGGAACTCTCTCTCTCTCTGCTTCACATTCTTGATGAGAAGCCACATGGAGCCACACTCATGGCAGCCAGAACCCTGGAGATGCTTCTACCACCACTGGATCCACAAGATTTTCCACCTACAGGCCTGTGATCTTCCTGCATTCAGCATCATTGCATCTGTTGCATGAGTCCAAAGAGGAATTTATAGACTATTATCAGATGTATGGGCTAATAACTGACTATGGACTTGATCTGGACTGGGCTGGGATGGTTTCTTAATATACAATTACCCTTTGTTATAGAACTGTCTCATACACACATGAGTGTCTCTGGATTTGTTTCTCTAGGCTACCTGGCCTAACACAATAACCCTATAGAACAGTTCTTTTCTGTCCTGTTGTACTTCTATGAGCCAGAATCAGATCCACAACAGTGGATTTGGTTGGGCTTAAGGATGTCTTTCACCACCTGTATATCAGTTGTCCTTCTGTTGTGTTGCTGGTGTACTGCTATGATGCTGACATCCGTGCCATCAGTACTTGAAATGCCAGCATTGCCTTAGTGTAGCTTTCAGACTTTGACAAATAGGAAAAAGGCTTGATGATCTACCTCCTAATATTAGCCAATGAAAAACCTACGGATTAAAAGAAAATAATCTCTAACATATTTTGGAAGATAAATCTATGGATTATAAAGCACTCAAAATACACAGTGGTCACAACGGACTCATACATCTACCAATTGTGCAGATCCTCATGGGCTAGGTGATGCTTCATCCGGTTGGTCATTGGGGTGACCGGGATAGCAACTCGCAATAGGAACATATTGTTACCAAGCTTCTTGGGAGAGAGGCATTGACTGTGGTTGAGGAATAATGGGATTCATTGAGCGTGGTAGCTACATAATTTCATGTGAACTTGATAAATAAGTGTTAGGGTGGCATCTAGTCTGTCAATCAGGTCACAGTCTGATGATGCCTCCTTGGGGGTGTGGCCTTCTCATGAGGATTCTGGGAACTTCCTCTTTTTGCTCCCTGGAGGCAGGCCACACATTCTCTCTCTGCCTTCATCTTCCGGTTGACAAGCCATGAGGAGACTTGCTGAGACCTGCGAGAGCCCCTCTCTCTGTTTTCACCTTCTTGTTGAGGAGACAAATTGAACATGCTGAGACCTGTGAGAGATTTCACTACCAATGGAGTCACAAGACTTTGCACCAACTGGCCTATGGTCTTCCTGCATTCTGCATCATTGCATGTGGCTGCAACAGTCTGAAGAGGGATTTATGCACTAGTATTGTACTTATGGGCTAATAGTAAACTTATGGTCTTGATCTGGATTGGGCGGAATGTATTCTTAATATGAAATTACTCTTCGTTATAAAACTCTTTCTTAAACATGTATAAATGTCTCTGGATTTTTTTTCTCTAGTCAACACAGATTAACTACCACATTGAGGAAGAGACGATAGTTTATTTGGCATTTTAGAATTTGGACACTCTGATCTCACAAGTTTAGCTACTTGGCGTGGAAGGAAGTGGGAGTGTGCATAAGAAAAAATTAGCCGAATGCAATGCAAGAAAATTTTAAAAATAAATAAGTGAATGGAACACATTAAAAAAAATACTGTATGGTTTTTGCAAAACAATGTCAACTCTGCTTAAAATAAAAGCATCACAGGAGTTTACTGAGGGCTAGCAATGGTCTGGACCAGGAAGACATCCATTCCACTGGACAATGAGGAAGAAAACATTTTTGTACAATGAAGCAGTAACCAAAAGTTAGAAAATTATAATTCGTTGGAAGACAATCAGGAGACTCAAAGGGAGGCTATCTAAAGGCAGAGATTTAGTGGGATAGGTGGATATTGTATGTGTGCGTTTACATATTTGGGTAAGAGTCCCCAATTGAAAGCTAGCAAGAAAAATTCATTTTCTCACTTTCCTTGCAGTAGAGCTTACACATAGTGTGCAAATTTTATGATATTGATTCCCTTATCATCATTACTGACATAATTGAACCAGTCACCCTAACTTCTTCACTTATTATTTATCTTCACACTTTCTGATTTCCTTGCCCTCATAGTCCAGGGTAGGTTTTCCTCACCAATTTAAATCCCAGCTAGCTCTCCCCAGCTGTTCATTGATCACCTGCTTTTTCATTTTTAATTTCCACCTTTAGACTTGCTGCCACACTTTGCATGGAGCTGTTAAAGCTGCCTTCCCTTCCCCTCCCCAGTTCACCACTAAATGATCTGAGAAGCTTGCATCTTGCTGGGACACAAGTTGTCTAGAGCACACCATGATAACATGTGCACTTCTGAGATATACAAGGCATGAGCAGCCCAAAGGAGGGCACCGCCAGCCGTGTAAAAGCTGGCCCCCTGAGCCTGCTGCTTCTGACTCGGTTGCCAGCTCTCAGAGGAATTCTCTTTAACCTCAAATAGAAATCGTCGTTGTTGTTGTTCTTGTTAGGTGCCATCGAGTCAGCTCTGAACCTCAGTGACCTTACACACAACAGAACAAAACACTGTACAGTCCTCATCATCCAAACAATTGTTTCCGTGCATGAGCCCATTGTTGCAGCCACTGTGTCAATGCTTCTCCTCCAGGGCTTTCCTTTCCGTCGCTTTCCCTCCAATTTACCAAACATGATGTCCTTCTCCAGGGACTGGTCTCTCATGACAATATGTTCAAAGTACGTAAGACAAATTGTTTTCATCCTCGCCTCTAAGGAGCCCTCTGGTCTTACTTCCTCCAAGACAGAAAGGTTTGTCGTCTTGGCAGTCTATGGTATTTTCAATATTTTTCTCTAGCACCCCAATTCAAATGCATCTATTCCTCTATGGTCTTCCATATTCAATATCTAACTTTCACATGCATAAGATGCAATGGAGAATCGCATGGCTTGGGTCAGATACACCTTACTCCTCAAAGTAACATCCTTGCTCTTCAATACCCTAAATTAGCAGATTTACCTAATGCAACATGTTATTTGATCTCTTGACTGCTGCTTCTGTGAGCATTGCGTGTGGATCCACGCAAGACAAAATCTTTCAATCTTTTCTCCATTTATCATGATGTTACCTATTGGTCCAGTTGTGAGGATTTTGGTTTTCTTTACATTGAGTTATGATCCACACTGAAGCTGAAATCCTGATCTTCATCAGCTAGTGTTTCAGGTCCTCCTCACTTTGAGCGAGCAAGGTTGTGTCATCTGCAT
The DNA here is from genome assembly GCF_000313985.2 of Echinops telfairi. Taxonomy (NCBI): domain Eukaryota; kingdom Metazoa; phylum Chordata; class Mammalia; order Afrosoricida; family Tenrecidae; genus Echinops; species Echinops telfairi. The sequence goes on along the minus strand of NW_022111309.1, from coordinate 7,998,820 downwards.
ATCGCAGGTATTAATTAGCCTTCCTCCAATCCTGATGCCACACTCTTCCGTATATAATCCAGCTCCTCTAAGTCTTTGTTCAGCATATGATTAAATAAATATAGTGAGAGCATACAATCTTGTCGCACACCTTTCCTAATTTAAATCATGTAGTATTTCTGTTGTTCTGTTAACTGCCTCGTCATCCATGTGCAATTTTTGAATGAGCAAAATGAAATGCTTTGAATTCCCATTCTTCTCAATGTTATCCACAGTGTATTATGGTACACAATGTAGTAGAATCCTTAAATAGTCAATGAAACACATGGAAACATCTTTCTGGTAGTCTCTGCTATGAGCTAAGATCCACCTCACAAGAGCTATGATGTCCATTGTTTCAGATCATTGTAATTGGTTTCTTCTTCCTCTCCCCATCTTCCCGTTAGCCTTCTTGGCTTGCTACTCCCATTTCTGTTCCTGAGGGCTTTATCTGCCCTGGATTTCTTAGTAATTCCTCTCAGCTAGATTGCTGTTGCTCCAACACCCCTAAGATATCTATGTCCTCCTGGTTGTTGATTTTAATTCACTAGTTGTTCTCCTGTCTAAGGCGTTGTTTGCCCACCACTCCCTTCCCCCTCTCCCCCCAAATCCCAAATCCCTGGGAACCAACGGTCCCATTGTTTTTCCCTCGGCTTGCTTCCCATGCCTATCTTATATAGGTAGGCAAACCAACAGTAACAGAGACAAAACAAAAAGAAAACCGGAGATAGAATAAAAAGGGGGGAAAAAACCTAGCAAAAAAGCCCCAGAGCTCACATAATTCCATATCTGTCTGCTGACCTTATGACACCCCCCACCCCCACCAGTCCTGTGGTGTTCAGGGAATTGCCCCTCCTGGCCTGAAGTCTATTTTGGGGGCTCTTTGGGGGCTTTTCGCTGCTCCTGTTGCTGATCTGTTATGTTCCCTTCTTGGTTCGCCCCATCTGGGGGGTTCAGACTGATCCACTCCCCACTGTGAGCCTCCTGTATTGTCCTCTGTCATGGTGTGCTCCAGAGAGGGGACATCATGTCTCAAGCTGTTGTCGGCCCCACAGTCTTCTCTGTGCCTTAGCAGCTCCATGCTGGGATGTGGTTCTCAGGCCTTGGTGTGCCAATATGGGGTCTAGACCCTCCCTCTCTCTTTTGCCTTCTTGGTTTACCTCCGTGTGGGTGTGGCTGGCCAGCCCCTCTACATAGCCTGTAGGTTTTGTGTTTTCCTCTGAAAGATGAGACATGGCGCTATTCTTATGACCCCCGAAAGCAAACATCAATCAAGCCAGGGGAAGATTCCATCAACACCTCATCCAAGAAAAGCTCATCAAATGAAACCAAAGATAAAGACATGCTCGTTTGTTTTATTTTGTTTTGGATGTGAGGGGGATAGTGCATTTGGAGTTTGTTCCACCAGGTCAGACTGTTAATCAAGCTTTCTAGTTAGAGGTTGTGAAAAGATTGAGTGTGCGACAAAAGAGGCTTGATTTATGACAGAATTGAGACTGGTTTTGCCACCATGAAAAAAAATGCACTGTGCCAGATTTTGGCAAAAAAAAAGGGCATGCTTCTCTTGCTCCGTACACATTAGTCACCTGACCTCCTTCTGTGAGACTTCTTTTTGCTTCCATGAATTTTGCATCTCCAGGCCTCTCAGTGTCCTGAGCGTGCATCGTGCATCCGTGTGTCTTGTCACAGGAAGGTGAAGCAGGGAGCGAGTGTGTGGCCTGCCTGCAGGGAGAAAGAGAGGAAGTTCCAGGAATCCTCCTGAGAAGGCCAAGCCCTCAAGGAGGCATCATCAGGCTGTGACCTGATCGGCAGGTTAGACATATGTATTGTGTTGCCATGTCATTATGTAGCTACCGCACTTAGAATTCTACACGGGCAGTTTCTACCCTGCCCTACAGGGCCGCTGTGAATCAGAATTCATTCGATAGCAGTGTGTTGTTTTTATTTTTTTGGAGCAATGGCAAAGTGCTCAGCTGTGAAGTAGAGGTTAGTGGTTTGAACCAACCTCATGGCTGTAAGGGAGAAAGGCTTGCAGGTCGGCTCTAGTAAAAATCACCGCCTAGAAAACCCCGGGGAGTGGTAATACTTTGTTACCTTGGGTTGCGATGAGTTGGCATTGTCTCCACAGCCCCATAATAACCAGCACCACTGCCCTGGATGGCCCAGAACTCAATCATGCAGAGTCATTAAGTCACTTCTGACTCAGCCTCCCCACAGGGATTTTGATACAAACTCTCTACAGGGACAGAAAGCCTCGCTTCTCTTTGGAGGAGAAGTTGGTGGGTTTGAAGGGCTGACTTGTGCCTGAACCACACCACCACCAGCCTCATATAAAGTTATATGCAAAGGTGGAAATGCACCAGAGCCTACACAATGGCAACTTAGAGCAGCAAACGCTGACAATTAGTCCATTTATTTTGCATTAAGGCCAAATAAATGACAATTTTATCATCTATTTTGGGCTCTGGTTTTCTTTGGAAGCAGCATCAAAAAGCATTATAAAGATGTGCCCCCCAAAATCAGTATCAGTAACTCGGGTAATTGTATATCTAGCTGGATTGTAGAATAGTATTATTATGTACTTAGTAAGGCTTCATGTACTTCCTGACTAATTTTTAATCCATTAATTAACACTTCTGTACTTTTGTGGTAGGCCATCAGTACAGCCAGTAATTGGAGACCGGATGAGTTAAAATTGATACAAATGATATGTCCCAGACAGTCACAAGCATAGATTGCAGACTTGAAGCATCAAATGCATTTATTATTACTCCCTATGTATTTATGTTTTTATTGTCTGATTGAGCAAGTGATTATGGAAATATTGATAGACGGGTCTGGCTTCATTCCCGCAATTGATCTTCTGCTTGCTGTTTGACTGAGTGCTCGGCCCCGTGGTTTGAATTCAGTTGTCCCCAGTACTTTGGGTCAGTCCTCCACTACAGGACTGGAGTCACCACTCCTGCTAATTCTCAAGTGTAGTATTTTCTCCTGGCTCTCATAAACTCTTTCCTCTGACCCTCAATTATAAATGTTTATTTACATGCCCCCATTCCCCCTCTAAATTATGTGCCCCTGTAGGGCAGGGGTTGGATCTTCTTTGCCTTATGGAGTTTGACACATGGTTGACCAGGGGTGCACTACCAATGCTCCTTTGGCCACCCGGATAATTTGACCAGCACACAAGCTAACAGTTATTGAATTTGAATGGTTTTAGGTGGGCTCTGCCCTCTGTAATTCTTTAAATTTGGAAAGAAGTCTGAATGGGGAAGATCAGGGATATAGGGTTGATGGAAGGAGGTTTCTCATTGAAATTCTTAGGGGTCAGCCTTTGCTACCCTCAAATAATAAGCAGGTACGTTGTCATGATGGAAAAAAAAAAAAGGTTACGTGGCACAATTTTACTAGTCTTTTTCTTATCCATACAGTTTTCCCTTTTCTTAAAACTTCTTCTTAATGAGACCCTAGCATGACAATGTATACTTTGAGAAATCCACTAAGATGTTCCCTTCTCTAAAATCCGCCCCCGTCGGGTTTCTGAGACGACAACTGTTGAAGGGAGTGGAAAGCCCAGTCTCCCTCCTGTGGAGCGGTAGGTGGTTTCAGATTGCTGGCCATGTGAATCATAGCCCAACGCGTAACCACTAAATCACCAGGGCTCCTGGGATGTGCCCTGGGGATTCCCAAGAAAGAGTTGCCATTAACCTTCTGAGCAAACCTCTTTGACTTGAATTTAACTCGCCCAGCAGATACCATCGGAAGCTAGTGTGATGAACCTTTTTGTTTCCCTGAAGGCACTATCCGGAGTCTAAGACAGCATGTTACTGAGAGAATTTGCCTGCAGCCATCCGCTGCGGATGGAGACATGCTTGACGTACTTTTATTTGGAATAATCCTGTGAATTGGAATCTTAGTATCAATGCTTTTGGACTTAACATGGGACATCTAAGTAGTTGGTATGACTTACCACACACGATTACTAGTGACAAGGCAAATGTTGGCACTGGGTTCCAAAGACAAGTTTTATAGTAAGATGATTTACTGGTAGGACCACTCCTTTGTTCAAGACATTGAAGCATTGCCTTGCAGGAAAGACACTATTAAGTGTAGAAACTGGCTGTGGAATGTGCCACTGAAGTTGGCGTGGAAGGACATAAAGAGGATGTGCTTTCTCTAATCTGTCGTGAAGATTACCCAACAGAGGACAACCTCGCCGCGTAAATAGGATAACAAAGATTATTTTCACCAACAATAAAAAGAGTACAGTTTTCTCAGTGTCATGTAACAAAGTGCTATTTGGACAATGGACCTCAATGACGATTTGGACAATGGACCTCATTTTGCCTTAACCATGACATTGCTTTCACTCCTCCTGGCAGATCTAGATGCACATGTTTACACTGAAAATCTTTTTCTACTTCTGCTTTTATTAACCAGAAATGCTGAGATACACTAATGAGGAAAAACACGAGGGAAACCGGAGCAGGCCGACCAGCCTATCTCCTTCAGCAGACCTCTTGGGCATTCACGTGATCTGTGCTCCTAAAACAAGCTGCTAGTTCTCCAAATGGAGTCTGGTTGGTTTGCATACATGTTCAGGGGTGATGGGATCACTCAAGGGAGGCCTGTCATGGTTTCCTATGAGCAATGAATAGTTGGAGTTCTAGTTCCTATGCGATTATGACAAGGTGTTCTTCTTTTTAGAGATGACTCCTCTATTCCATGGATAGAGAACCTGGGTGACTGATATTGTAACTTGCCCTAGCTAAAGCAACCTGGCTGATTCATAGAGGCGCAACATCATTGCGAAGACCGTTCCAATACTCTGCTTCTGGATGTATCACATGTGTGATGGCAAAGGCACACATCAGACCTTGCAGAAAATACTTTCGCTTTTAAACATTTGATAGAAGAATAGCACATCCATGACCCTGAAGATGATTCTGATTCAGAGCGACCGTGTAGGATAAGCAGAATTGTCCTGTCGGGTTTCCTAGGCTGTAATCTTTATGGAAGTAGGTCACTACTTCTCCCCTGGAGTGGCTGGGAGGTTCAAAGCACCATTCTTTGGGTTAGCAGTGGAGTACGATAATCAGTCTGTGACCAAGGACCTTCAGACAGATAGATGGATAGACAGATGCTCTCAAGTCAACTATAATTTATAGAGCCCTCCCCCTGCAGAGGGGGTTCGGGGAGGAGATGAGCCAGTCAGAGTGTGATGTAACAACGATGAAAAATACAACTTTCCTCTAGTTCCTAAATGTTTCCTCCCCGCTCCCACTACCATGGCTCGAATTTGACCTGGCAAGTCTGGCTAGACCAGAGGATGTACACTGGTACAGATAGGAACTGAAAATACAGGGAATCCAGGGCGGATGATCCCTTCAGGACCAGTGGTGTGAGTGGAGAAACAGGGAGGGTAGAGGGAGAGTGGGTAGGAAAGAGGGAACCGATTACAAGGAACTATATGTGACCTTCTCCCTGGGGGATGGACAACAGAAAAGTGGGTGAAGGGAGACGTCGGACAGGGCAAGATATGACAAAATAACAATTTATAAACTATCAAGGGCTCATGAGGGAGGGGGGAGCAGGGAGGGAGGGAGGGGGAAAATGAGGACATAATGCCAGGGGTTTAAGTGATAGAAAATGTTTTGAGAATGATGAGGGCAATGAATGTACAAATGTGCTTTACACAATTGATGTGTGTATGGATTGTAATAAGAGTTGTATGAACCCCTAATAAAATGATTTAAAAAAAAACAAAAAAAAAAAACCCTCAAAAAAAAATAAAGGGAAAGGTGATATGAAAAGGAAAAAAATATATAGAGCCCTAATGTGCACACTTCTTAGTTCTGTATGAAGGATACCATCCCTGGGGTTTTTGAGTTCATTTTTGAAGCTAACATGTCATTGATCTTACTGAGCGTCTACCCCACACTCATTGACCTTCATCGTCACCAGACAAGATGCCCTCCTTGGATAATCGATCCTTCTTGATGTTCAAAATAGGAATTGGCCAATGTTTTAGTGTGATCTAAAAAGGTTCTCATTGGATAATTTTCATAAATAGATAAGCAGCTCTATTTTCCCAGTCTGTCTCAGTCTACACACTTTGCTGAAATGTGTCCACTATAGGTGACCGTGCTGCTATTGGAAATGTTGGTAGCATAGCTTCCACAGTATGACAAACTGACAATCATATAGCAACATATTAGAGCAGGTGAAATCATTCAGCTGCAATGAAACCTAACATATATTGTTATTGTTGTTTGGTGTTGTCAAACCCAGCTCCCACGATTATTTACTCAGTGTACAGATGAAATAAATATGTTGAGAGCCGCGATACACACCTTTCCCAATTTTAAATCATGCACTGTCCCATTCTTTTTTTTCCACACAGCTACCTCTTGATCCATACACAGGTTCCAAAAGAGCACAACAAAGTGTTCTGGTATTCCCATTCTTGTTATGAATGGTATTCCCATAATTTGTTATGATCCACATAGTCAGATGTCTTCGCACAGTCCAAAAAATGTAGTAAATATCTTTCTAGTATTCTCTGCTCTGGTGAAGATCCATCTAATATTGGCAATGATATATCTTTTTTCATGTCCACTTCTGAATCTGGCCTGAATTTCTGCCTGCTCCCTATGAAGGTACTGCTGAAATTGTTGTTGAATGATCTTCCATAAAATTTCACTTGCTTTTATATCAATGATATCGTTCTGTAATTTGTGCATTCTGTTAGGTCACTTCTGTTTTGGGTACAAATATATCTCTTCCAATTCATTGGCCAGGTAGCTGTCTTCCAAATTTCTTAAAATAGGTGGGAAATGTTCCCGTGCTTCATCACTTTGTTGTAACATTCCAAATGGCATTCCATCTCTTCCTGGAGCCTTGCTTTTGGCTGACGCCCACAGTGCAGCTTGGACTTATTTCTTCAGTACTGTTGGCCCTTAATCATATGCTACCTCTTGAAATAGTTGAATGTGGACTAGATCATTTTGGTTCAGTGACTGAATTCTTTCTATCTTCCTTTGCTTATCTTTTGTATCTTTCAATATTTTGTCCATAGGAACTTTCAATATTGAATTTTTCCCTTAGTTCTTGCAGTACAAGCTATCCCGAGCATAATGTTCCTGCTTTGGTTTTCTACTGCTAGTTTTGTGCACAATTTGGTTATAATATCTTACTTTGTCTTCTTGAGTTGCCCTTCGAAATATTCTGTTCAGCACTGGCCTTAGCCACTCTATGATTAAGAGCAAGTTACAGAGTCTCTTCTGATATCCACTTTGATCTTTTTTCCTTTCTTGCCTTTTTAAAAAAAATAATTTTATTGGGGTCCATACGACTCATCCCAATCCATACATACATCAATTGTGTAAAGCACACTTATACATTTGCTGCCCTCATCATCCTCAGAATTTGCTTTCCGCTTGGGTTCCTTTCTTGCCTTTTTAATGGACCCTTTTCTCTCTTCAGCATGATGATCTTGAGGCCATCCCACAGTTCATCCGGTCTTCTGATACTAGTGTTCAACGCAGCAAATTTGTTCTTGAGATATTCTTGAAATTCCGGTGCAATAGACTCAAAGTTGTTTTCTGGCTTTTGCAAACTTGTTTTTAATTCCTTCAGCTTCAGCCTGAACAGATATATGAGAAATTGTTGGTTTGTACCATAGCTGACCCTGAGCCTAGTGTCAGCTGCTGACATGGAATATCTCCATTGTCTCTTCCCACAGATGTAGTACCTTTGGAAACCAGAATGCATAGAGAATATACGTATTTTGCTTTGGAATTTACACTTTTGAGACTCTTAGATGTTTTACATTAACTCGGGTTTCAGAGTAACCACAGGAAACAGCCTTTGGCCACGAGCAAGCAGATAGAAAAATAAAGTTCCTTAAATCTTAGGCCAGTGTCAGAATGTCTTTGTTTACTAGAAAGCAGGGACTAACTTTTAAATACTAACGCCAGGTAATTAAGAGACGTCCACATCCAACCTATTTGCTTTTGAGTAATGCAGTAATTATAAAAATTCCATAGAGACTGCCTTAATTGAAGTATTTTATGTTAAATATATTTTAAGGAGATTTTTCTAACTCTATTAAGCAAAATAATTTGAGTTAGATTAGTATAGATGCGCAAATAGTTATGTAGTAGAGTTAAAGTAGTTACGTAGTAGTTAAATTGGTTAAAACAATGATATCATCCCTTGTGTGGATTATAAGAAGGAAGGAGAAGGCAGGTGCCAGCTTTGGTGAATGTATTAAAAAAGAAGTACTCAAACAGGAGGAGTTTATTGTGATGACAAGAGGGAAGTATGGTTCTCAATTTCGGTATCTTCAGATGTTTCATTTTCTGTAACATTTAATGATTGAAAAATGCTGTTACTCATTTCAATTTGTGGTTGAGCTGTTGGAACCACAGGCAGGAACTTCATAGTGACAGGAATTAGAGGCAACAAGCTTTTTCCTGTGGGTTCACCTGCTATTTTAATTCACTGGTGTACCTCGCTGGCTTTAAAGGTATAGCTGCTACTTCCCCACTTACTGCTCGCTTTTCCACTGCACGCTTTCTCTTTTTCTGAGTTACCCCTGCCCTCTCTGGAAGGGGAAGTAATTTTTCTCAGAAACCTAATGACAAAACACACATTTGCTGTTAGGCCCCAGGTTGCTCTGTCCCAACATGTTTGGTGCCCTATGGCATATTATGTCATGGCTGACAGCCTTCCCTTCCTCATCTTAAACTAGGGACTTTATCAACTACCTCACAGGTCTGTGAAAATTAAATAGTACCACGTGTTCTGACATGCACAGAAACGGTGGGCGTGCCGCGCCCTGGTCCCGCCTCTTGGAAGGTGACGCGCGGCCGCCTCCACCCCTTTAAGGCGGGGCTGGCTGGTGGCAGCC
>NW_022111309.1:7983960-7989616 GCF_000313985.2 Echinops telfairi | reverse complement strand
CCTGCTGTGCCACAATTCATTGGGGTTACTGCCCCGGAGCGGTTGGCGGTGGAAGGAAAGCTGGGATCCCGGGCTAGTCAGGTGAGCCTGCTGCAGGAGTTCTTTGAGTTTCAAAAGACGCTAGTTCGGGGCTTCCCTGGTCTTCGCTGCCCAGGTGTGTACTCTCCGCCTGGGCTTCCGGGAGCATCTCCGAGATTCCACTTTGGTTCCTTGCGCCGATCCTTGCTCAGCCACCTGGATCCTGATGTAGATTACAGCATGCCTCCATGACGGAACGAAACAGAGCCAAAAAAGAAAAGGGGTGGGGGAGGTGAAGGCGATGGTGAACTTAAAAAGTAATTGTTTCCACAGTTTGCTCCCAGCGTACTCTCCTTTTTCTTAAACAAAATTATTTTTTAAATTAAAGCAAGTGCAGCTCTGGCGGATACTGGATTTTCTCTGGTCTGAGTGAACTCGGTGCGAAGTGAGGGTTTTAACCGCGTCCAGATGGTTCAGTGACTGTGCTCTGGGCAAATCATTGAGCAGAGACACAGGCAGCTAGCAGATTCCCAGTAGGGAGTTCAGAAGACCTGTTTCACGGGCACACAGAACTACAAACAGGTCTATGCGGTAGGATTCCATTGGCGTTTGTTTCTGCTTTTGTGGGTAGTTTTGCAATTCAGTAGGTATCTGTGGTATTCCTGAGAACTACCGTGAGTGCCCAGCTGCTGAGCTGCCTGGCAGTAAAAGTGTTGAGACAAAAGGGAATTTTGAGAACACTCATACTTCACTGGTGAATGTTTAGAATGTTAAGGGGCTTTGGCTCTTTGATCTCTTCTCTGCTAATTAAGCATTGACATCTTAGGCCTAAAGGATATTTGCCACAAGACTAATCATTAGTCATCCCACCTTACCCCCAAACCAAACTCACTACCATCAGGCATCCAGTCCATTCTGACCCATGGGGACAACAAAACCGTAATATTTTCCTGGAGTAGAAAGCCTCAACTGTTACCTGCCAAATGGCTAGTGGTTTTTCATCCCAATTCATAACCTCTGATGTCACCAGGGTGCCTCATTAGTCATTCAAAGAGATGTTGGTGGTGGTGTTAAGTGCTATAGAGTCAGCTCAGACCCATAGCAATCCTATGCACAACAGAAGGAAACACTGTCCGGTTCTGAGCCCTTGCCACAATTGCTCCTGGGCTTGAGCCCACTGTCACTGCCACAGTCAATCCATCTCTGTGAGGGCCTGAAATGGCCAAAATCATCCTGAAAATAAAGCTAAGACTCAACTATATGCCAGATACCCTGCTAGGTCCTATGACAACATCTACAAATGAGGCATGCCTCTCCAGTGCAGATGATGAAACTGAGGCAGGGAACAATCCTGGAATTGGGAAATTGAATATGGGCATTTTCAAGCAGAACTCGAGGCTTTGCCCAGCATCTGATGCTGCCTCACATTCGCTGCGGGCAGGCAGCAACTCAGCAGATTTAATGGAAATGGGAATTCAAATTTATATTCATAAAATAATCCTTGTCCGGGGGATAAAATGAGTGCTGTTTTAATTGACCTGGTGTGGTGTAAGCTATGAGACACACTCAATGACTAGCTATTAAAAAATACAAAATTTTAAGTGTCATGCTTAATGTATTTGAAGGGCATTGTAACTGGAAGATGGGGGTTCAAACCCACCATTCGCTTCTCAGGGCAAAAAGGTTATCTATCCCCATAAAGGTTGACGGTTTCAGAAATTCTATGTCGGGTGGCTATGAGTCAGAATTGACTCAACGGTCATGGTTTGGGGGGAGGGTAATATAGCCAAGAAGGAGCCTTAGCAGCACAGGGGTTAAAACACTCCCCTGCAAACTGTAAAGTAGGCTACCTGTTTGAAAGATGTGGTCTTGGGAACCCTTCTAGGTACTTCTACTCTGTCCTCTAGAGTTGGGTCAGAACCAGGCCAAAGGCAGTGGGTTTGGTTTTAGGCCAGTTAGCAAAGCTTTATACGTATGCCTCCTTCTGTGTCACATTTTTCATAGCACGCATGTGCTGTACCAAATTTTAACTTGATTTCTTTCCAAAGCTTTGTGGTGAGTCGAAGCCACTGTCAGCAGCTATAAAGAACTTTGGGTTTGTTTAGAGATTTGTAGTCAGACATTTGCATATCGAATATTTATTTTCAAAGACATATCTATTTTCCCATAAACCTATTTCTAGAAGTCTAATGTACTGTAATCCGCTCAGTTATATAAAATTGATAAAATTGCTAATTAGACTGTGGGGCAAATGATTCATAACAATTCCACTCAACTCAATTAAGTGCACATTGACTATAAAAATACAAGTTATTTTCAGATTAAATTTATTATACTGTATAGGAAAAAAGTAAAGAGAGTCATTTGAATTCAAAGTAATATTTTCTTACATGGTGAGTATGTGCTGTGTTAAAAATCTCCCAGATAATTGTTGGTAAATTTCCACAAACATGGATGGGCTTCATATTTAGAGTTTCTGTTGAAGAAAGGATTTTTGCTTGCATTGGGAGGATCATTTAAAATGTTCTTCCTGGATCGTACTTGGCATTGATTGTTTTTCTCCGTCTTCATTTGGGCCATGGAATTGACAAGATAACCATGGGAGCACATGGCCGCATCTTTTCCCAACTGAGTCACCAGTGGCTTGAACTGCGCACTTTGGGGTTAGTAGCTCAGCAGTGCAGCCCGTTATGCTACCAGGGCTCCTTGAAATGCTGCTCAGAAGTTGTTTCTAAAGCGGGTTTGACTTGGTGAAGATGTTCTAATCTAAGGTGAAAGTGGGATGACGAGTCTGAGGTGTTCCCAGAAAAGCCAGAGTTCTAATATGCCTAAGAGGGAGTACCCCCCCCGCACCCCCAAAAAAAACAAAAAACAAAAACCAGAATTGTGCTGGGCGGAGTGGAGCTTTCGTAATACACATTTTTCCCCTGGCTGGGCGAGCATCTAGCAACTTGCTCTGAGTTAGTGCCTCCAGTGGCATCACCTGGGAAGGTTCTCTCTGGTTACAATGAATTTTTTTGTCAAAGCAGTTTCGCTAGAATCTCATTTTTTGTGATGGCCAATTTAAGAAAGCAGTGTGTGACTGTGAAATTTTATTTCCTTCTCAGGAAAAATGCCTGTGATGTTGAACAGCTTACAAGGGCAGTGCTCTGAGATCAGCTCAAGTGTATGAGTAGTTTTCTCATTTCAAAAAAGGTGAAATGTCATTTGATGAAAAGGGAGGTTCTCTCAGCCACCCAAATGGGTGAGTTTGAAAAGTGCTCCCAAGAATGGAATTGCAGATTTAACAAATGTATTAAGAGAAATGGAGAGTACTTTGAAGGGGATATGGCTGTTTTGTAAAAAAATTAAATACATAGCTTTGAAAAATAAATTCCGATTTTTGGAGGGAGTACCCCATCGGAGTAAGTAAGCAGATTCAGGTTCTTGAGACTTGTTGGTTTAAAAATTGGTGTAGGGATGGGGCTAGGATTTTTAAGTAAAGTAATAAAATGTAAGATATGAATACTTATTTAAAATGAGAGAACGAAATGGCAAATTTGCTGGTGATTTCTTTCTGCTCACATCTTTTTGGACAGTTTGCCGGCAATGCTTACATATAACTGGTGCATGATGGCAACCGGGTTTCCCTTCCCTATTAAAAGCAGTCAGCATCTCCCAACAGGTGTTAGCACTTGGAATAACTCATGCAAACAAAGGTTCAAAACATGAAACTTCATTCCCTTCATAGGTTGAAAGGGAATCTTGTGGTTGGAATCAAAGGATTCTGAACAGATTCCCTGGGTTTGTCAGGGATTCTAGGCATTTCATGTCCAAAGGCCTATGCATTGGTGTCCAACACCTTCTGTTGACTTGGTTCCCCATGGGCACGTTTATCCATGGACTCTTCCACTTTTAGTTCAATCAGTCAACATTTGTGAAGATTTCCATGTCCTCGTTGTAGTGGTTATGGAGCCCTGGTGGTGTAGTGGTTAAACCTGGGGCTGCTATCCACATAGTCAGCAGTTCAAAACCACCAGCAGCTTCTCAGGAGAAAGACTGGGCTTTCTACTCCTATGAACAGTTCCAGTCATAGAATCCCACACGGGTTCTCTGGGGGTCAGCATGGACTTGATGGCAGTGAGAGTGAGGTGTAGTGGCTATTCATTAGGTTGCTAACTGCAAGGTCAACAGTTCTAAACCACCAGCTGCTCTGAGAGAAATATGGGGCTTTCTACTTCCTTAAGGAGTTACAGCCTTAGGAACTCACAGGGGTAGTTCTAGCCTGTCCTATAGGGTTGCTATGAGTTGGCATTGACTCATTGTTCATGAGAAGGCACTCAGTAAGGTAAGGTTCTGGTGACCAAGTAGCTCCTAGTCTCATGGAACTAATTGCACTGATTCCAGTGCTGTGTTGTGGGAACCCTAATGGGCTTTTTATGCCTGAACTGAGATTGGCTTTGTTGATGAAGTTAGAGAAAGCAGCCTAGGCCAGGAGGGGTAAAGATGTAGAAAGTCCTGGAGGTTTGGACTTTCCGACTTTCCCCCAATGATGGGGTCAGCAATACTGTACAGTCAGTGTTTCACAAAATGCCCTTCTAGCACCAACTGACTGTCAGAAATGCGAGGTTTGGGTCTCAGAACTGGGGAACCCTGCATTTGGAAACTCTGCATTTGGATGTAGAAACTCTGCATTTGGAAAATAAGCCATCTCTGTGTTAAGAAGTCCTCCACACGATTCTTAAAAAATAAGCAATGAAACAAACCAACTGATTCCCAGCTCCTGGTGGCCTCATGCGTGCCAGCGCCGAATTGTGCTCCTTCGGTGTTTCAGTGACGTGTTTTTTCAGAAGTTAATCCCTAGTCCTTTCTTCTGAGTTCCTAGGGGTGTGTCCAAACCACGAACCTTTGGATTAGTAGCTATGTACTGAACTGTCTGACTACCTAGGAACTCGAATGATTCTAGTGAATGCTAATGTTTGTTAACCATTGCTTACTATTTAGCAAAAATGACAGGGCCTAGATCCCCTCCTAAAGATGCAGAACAGAGGAGAGATTAATACTAATGCTAATTACTATTATAATCTAGTAATTATTTATGGTATTTTTGTCTAACATTTACTGAGTACTCAGGTTGTGTCAAATATTCTCTGTTGTTATTTTTGGCCAAAACTATATCATGCTAAGAAATACTAACTCATTCAATCATCAGAACAAACCCAGGTGGTAGGATTGTGAGTCCCTGTATTTCACGTGCGGGAAACTGAGGTACAAGAGGTGAAGAGAATTGTCCATGATCACACAACTAGTTGAAGCTGAATCCAAGCCCAGGCAGGCTCCAGCACCTTCCCTCTCATCCTGTCTGTGAGCGTTTCGTTCACAAGCCACTGGTTTGTGTTTGCATTGCGCGAGAGGTTTGGAAGATAGGCCCCAGACTGATTGGAATGCCCATGTTCAACAATCAGAGTCATTTGTTGGACAATTGGGGTTCACATTTTCTTAGGGGAAAATTCCCAGTTTAGGAAGGGAGTGTGCTGTTAGCATTTACTCCTGCTGCAGGTGTAATGAAGCTTGTGAGTATCTGGAGGCTTCCGGTTATATGATTGTGCAACACAAAGAAGTACATTTTCCACTCATTGTGGACTGTAAGGGCTTTCTC
>NW_022111309.1:7975519-7983780 GCF_000313985.2 Echinops telfairi | reverse complement strand
GGACCCAGAAGAGTTGCCTCTTTTACAAGAGCTCTCTGAAAACAAGTGAATGGCCACAGTGCTGTACATTTTATCCCTAAATAGGTCTCTCTGTAGCTACAAACTCCTGGGACTTTGTGGCTACTGAGTGGTAGAGCAGAGCATTATGGACGTCCGCTTTTCAGTTTGGCATTCGGTGATGGCTTGAAGCCCTGCCACAGGCTTTTCAAATCCCCCAGCATCACCCATAGTGCACTGGTGTTAGGGAAGCTTTAGGATTAATTCAGAATAGAAGAAAAGGCCTGGCGATCTACTTCAGAACATTCTCCAAAGCAAACAGAGCTTGGTATGTTTGATTTGCTGAGGACACATGATCAGGGAGGATCAATTTCACAGAGTAGGACACTGTGTTTGGCCAAGGACCCGTGAGGGTTAGGGAGACCCTCAGTGTGATGGGTTGGGACCATTGTCATGACGATGGAGTAGAACATGCTCACTGTCCTGAGGATAACACACGCTGGGTAATGTTTCCTTTTGTTGTACGTAGGCTGCTGTGATAACTACCAACAATGACATGTGTGTATGTATATGTGTGTGTACAATGATGAATTGCCTTTGGGTGTGAACCGCATGTTGGTTTGCCTTCACTTCTCCAGAAGCAATTTGTTTAGACAAATGTTAATTTGAGTTTAGGGAGGCAGCCAAATTTCATCCTGCGAGTAGCAGCTGTTTCAGTCAAGCACTCACTCATTCATGAGATCATTTGCACTAGCTTGTGCAAAGTGCTGTGCTAGGCACCGGAAGGAGTAGGAATCAAGACAGATGTGATCTACAGACTAACACAGAAATACTTGCTCAGCACTGCTATGGGAGAACAGAGTAAGATCCGATCCTTTGATTCTGGCCACAAGGCAGCGGGGACAGGGGGAGGGGTTAAGCTATTGTAGTTCGGAGTGAGGGTTTAGGACTTGTCTTAGGGCAGTAGTGAAGGAGCGGTGTGGAAGGCTTGGCGACATTGCCCAGAGATTGCAAAGGGGACCTGCTTGGTGCTGAGGCTGAACATTAGGTTTCTGTGTGCCTCTTGTGAGGTAAAGAATTTGCATTCAAGTAATTTGCACTTTGCCCCTGGTTACTGAGAGAGAATTCTAGATCATCAGTCCCCAAACTTATTTGGCCTACTGTCTCCTTTTTAGAAACAAACAAACAAACAAACAAACAAACAAACAAACAAAAAAACCCCAATTACTCAGCTCTCTCCTGGTAATGAGAAATGTTTGCATTATATCCCATAAGCAAGGAGAAAATGTAGTTATCTGGTTTTGCAGCCCCCTCTGGATTATTCCCGTCTCCTCAGGGGGTGGTGTAGCCCACTTTGGGAAACATCTCTCTAGTTCCTTCTAGCGCCCTGAGTAATTAAGGCTCCACTGTTAGCCAGACCTCTAGATCACACTGGCGATGATGTGTTGGGGGCTCTCCTGAGCAGTTTGACCAGGACGCTATCAACTGCCCAGAGGGGAAGGAGGAAGGCTGATGCAATCAATGGTGATGACACAATGAAGCCCCGGACTTCCTGTCTGGCGAAATACGTGTTGTATTGGAGAGGGCAGTGCATCACGCAAGGTGCTCTGGTGGCGTAGGGTTTGCTCATCTGGCTTCTAACTAAAAGGCCAGCAGTCGGAAACCACTAGCTGCCCCTGGGGAGAAAGTTGATCCTTTCTGCTCCTTGACAGAGTCACAGCCTCAAAGACTCACCGGGGCAGTTCTGCCTTGTCCCATAGGGTCGCCACAAGTGGCATAAACTGGAGGGCAGTGAGTGTGTTGAGTGAGTGCACTGCTTGGACACAGAAGCTCCACGTTGGGAACCCGGACTGGACTGTGTGTGTCTCTCCATTTGTATTCCGATGTACTCTAATCAACCTATCATCATAAGTATAGTCCCCTTCGTGAGTGATTTGTTTCAGTGAATTACAAAACCCCCCAAAGTAGTGGGGACCTGTGGGTCATAAGTGAATGAGGACCAGGGGTCCTTCTGAAGGCATAGCAGGCAAACCCTGCATTTGAAGCTAGCAGCTCAGTAGGTGAGGTTGTCTTGTGGGGTGCACTTTTACTTGGTGTATCTGACCCTGCTTCAGGTGGCTGGGGTTAGAGGAAGATGTGTTAGATAGCCAATTCATAGCAGATTTGAGACACGAGAAAGTGGATGTTTACATGTGATTGGTTCACACAGATCCCCGGTTTCATGGAAGAAACGCTTGTCAGTCATAGATAGAGCAGCCTCTCTTATAAAAATAATAATGAGTTTCATGGATATGCTGTGTTTGAAATGTTTGAATGACCTCCAGAAGAGATGTTGGTGGCCAACTGGATAGTTTATGGCTCAGTGTACAGAGACTGGACATAGTAGCTGGACTCTTTTAGGTGATAGTTCAAGTAGCAGAAGTATGTGCAATCTTTACAGGAGACTTTTCAGGTAGAACCAGAGGAAGGCTAGAAAAAATTCAGACATTTCTCTTTCTGGCTGGCTAGGGTATGAACAAATTCTTGATTTATAAAGTGAGCATGATAACTCCACCTCATTCTTTCGGGGTGGAGGTCAAATTCTCCACTTATCTTAGCCTTTCAAGTGCTGCTAGCCTGCTCACTGGTGGGTGTGGGTTAAGTGCTCCAATTGAAAAGGCAAACAAGAGCCAGCCTTAGCAGGTAAGTGACAAGGGGCTTGTTGAAAGCTGGTTTTCAGAATTCAAACCCATCCAGTTTTCACAAGGTAGAATGCTTACCACATAGCCAAATAGGTTATTTTCTCTTGTTGAAAACTAGTCATGTTCCCCTAACATACATAAGGGTAATTGAAAATTAATCATATCATTTTCTACACCATACAGATTTTCCAGTGCTTTTTGGTAGCTGTGGCTCAAACACAGGTTAAAAGGTTCCTTTTTCTATACTCTATCATACAAATATTGTAAGATTCTTTTTTCCTCAGGTACTCAGGGTTGAGTAACAGGCTTTCTTAAGGAATTGTGAAAACAGAGCTGAAATAAACAGACATTTGCCCTTTCGTCTCCCAATTGTGCATTGAGTATCTTCTGTGTGTGCTTTGTGCTGGAGATGTAGTGGTGAAAAACAGCTTTGTGTGGGGAATTAGAATTTCACACGTGCTTACAATAAGGCGGATTTTTTGCTGGCGATGGAGATGCAGGGTGGTAGTGGAGCATGTGATGAAGGACAGTCTCCCGTTGAACTACTGTTTAGGGTTAGCAGAAGAACAAGCGGAGGGCGCACAGGAGGCACCTAGCAGAAAGGCCCGGTGAGCTGGTCCACGGAGATTGTAACAAGAGAAACCCCACGGGGCGATTCCACCCCGGAACGTAGAGTTGCCGTGACTTGGACTCGACTGCATGGCGGTGGGTCTGAGTTTTTGGTTAGCCAGGAGAAGCAGTGGGAGGGGCCTGGGCATGGAAGGTGGGTTGGGGAGGACACAAAGGTTGTTTTGAGAAACTGAGAGATAGATGTATTTGAGGAACTGGACGTTGATAATAATAAACGAACAGTGTGCTTATTTAAGCTGGCTAACACATAGGAGCATTGGTGCGAGATCAGGAGACATGACTCAACCACATTCTGAGAAGTGGAGTTGAGCATCTCTTCAGCTCTAAGACCCGAAAGAAGTGACCATGGCACAAACAAACCGAAAGAAAGCAAAACAACTCAGCCGTGAAGGTTGTGGGTTGTGTACTATATTCTTTGGAGAGTGGGGGAGAGGAAGGTTGTGCTGTTTTCAGGAGTGTGAGCCATGCTTTAGGGTTATTATATGAGAACTTAGTACACCAGGATAATATCTTAGCTCAAACAAAATAACCAATGCTATTGCAGTACGAGTCTTAATGTGAAAGGTACATATAATTTTCTTAGCTTTCCTAGTTTTATAGACTAGAATGACTCTTGGGGACAGCCGCCCTGGCTACTGTTGACCCCATTTTACAGACGCATAAGCTGAGGCCCAGCGATATGCCTGGCTTTCTCAATCTCACACAGTCAACTAGCAGCAAAGCCTGCAGTGTCAAGTGTTTACGGAGCCCTTTTCCCTACAGTGATTTCCATGTTTACAGCCTGTTGCAGAAGGAGCTCCGGTGGTGCAGTGAGCTAAACATTGTGTTGCTAATGACAGGATTGGAGCTTCAAATCCACCAGCAGCGTCTCAGGAAAGAGATGACACTGTCTGTTCCTGTAAAGATTTATAGTCTTAAAAACCCTCAGGAACAGTTCGACTTCATCCTGCAGGGTCACTTTTGTGTTAGAAGGACTTAAATGGCAATGGCTGATGGTCACAATCTGCTGTGGGAACAGGCCATCTCTGTTCAAACTGACAGAGGTCTTTGCCTCCACCAAGGCCCATTCCTGGTAGTGTGTTTTCCTTCTGACTTAGTTTAGTGCTTTCAATTATATAAGAACTTTGGATAGAAGATGCCTTTAGCATTGTAGACCCGACTAACCAGGTCGAATTTCTCTGTCACCCCAGATATTATCAAGAAAAGAGAGACACAAATTTTCAGGAAGTTTCCTCTGCTATTATTTGAACCAGAAGGTCTGGCGGAACTGAAAAGGTACATTATGAATGATCTTCAAAGGTCATGAAATATTTATGGTAGAAAAGAAAAAGTTTGAACCCGGGGGTATGGCCCAGGTCATTAAAAACTCACTGAGAGTGTATATCTTCTGGTTTATCTCCAGCTTTTGGCCTTGTGTCAATTTCTGTCTCATTGTCATGAGCACAAGATCGGAAATCATCAGTTCATGCTTAGTTCGTTTCTGATGTTCAGTCTCCTCATTGATTGTTTCGTTGGTTTGTCTTTTGCTTGGGACCCGCTTTAGAGGACACAGAGGCAGTTGCTATGCATTTCATTTAATGTGCCAGCTGCCAGGCCTTTGTGACATTTCACAAGTTGAGGATAGCGTTTTTAGTCCCTTCAATCCTCTTCAGATCCCTCATTGGTTCAGTGAGAGAATGCTCGTCTTCCGCACTGGAAACTTGGGTTCGATTCCTGGCCAATGCACCTCACACACAACGGTAACGTGTCTGCCCTGGAACTTACATGCTGCATACTGCCCAAGATTCAGCAGTTTCCAGACTAAGACAGGGCGACTTGATCACAGCTAACAACAACAAGAACAACAACAACAGCAGCAGCAGCAGCACAATCTTCTCAGAAGCCCTATTAGGTAGGATTTTATAAAAGAGATGCTACTAACTTTACAGGGACACCCCCTTGCCATTCGAAGTTTAATTTTCCCTCCTATTCCCATTCCAAACCAGTGCTATTTCAACTCTACTACTGGTTTCAAGGATCCCTGATAGCCCAAGTGGGTTAGGGGTTGGATTCCTGACCACAAGCTCAGTAGTTCAAACCCACCGAGCACTCACGGGGAGAAAGATGAGGCTATCTGCATCCTTCATGATTTGTAGTTTCTGAAACCTTAGGAGAGGAAGTCCCACAACAGATGGAATTTCACAGTGGCTACAACAGAGGGCTGAAGCCTAGGAACAATTTGAAGGCGTCAGGGCCGGCCAGTGTTATGTTCTGTTGTGTATCAGGCCCCTGTGGGTTGGAACGGACTGGATGGCACCTAGGGAGACAACATGAGTTGGAATTGACTGGATGATAGGGGTTTGATTTTTTTGTCTTCTGTTGATTCTACCTTGCTATTCAATCCAGTAGTTTAACCAAAAGACTAGAGGATTTCCAAGACCCATTCTAACTAAGATTGCAGAAATCCCTCTGTATTCTGAGCTTGGAAGGAGCTATTCTATCACCTACCCCTGCCCTCTGGCTCCTTGCACCCCACAGAGGTCAAACCCTTTATCACGGGTAATGCTTTACGAACTACAGCAAAGGAGCACTCTGAAATCTTGTTACACCTTTTTTGGAGATCAATTTCGTATGCTTGTAATAAATACGTAACTTGAGAGCCATTGTCTGTTTCCCTACATGTGACCCAAGCGATGCTTGCTGTTGGTAGATGCTACCAAGTGGATTCTAATATATAGTGACCATTTATATAAGTGATGCTATCAACACAGTTCTTATAGAAGATTCATGGAACAAAGCCAGGAGTCACTGCTCTCTGAACACCAGGCTTTATTCTGGAATGTTCACATGAGAGCCGCCTCAATGTGGTTTTTGTTTCTGAGTTGATTTAAGATTTTAAATATGGACAGATGTTGACCTTTCCAAACCTAAGTAAAATTATTGTGGCACTCTTGATTACATCTAGGTGCTTTTCTATTTTGTTTTTCCCTCCCTTCTACCTTCCTTCCTTCCTTCCTTTTTTCCCATACTTTCTTTTCTTCCTTCCCCCCTTTCTGTACTTTTAAACATTAAACCCAAAACTCTAAGCCCACTGTCTTTGACTCCGTTTCATCTCACAGGGATGCTGCAGGAGAGAATCCGACCGCCTCACTGGACACCCCAGGCTGTCAGTCTTTACAAGAGCAGAGGCCGCCCCCTCTGCAGCCAGGCCTTTCACCACAGCACAACCAGTTTTTTCAAAAAGATTCAAAGCGTGTCCATTGGAGCTGGCGGTTGTGGTCTTGGACAATCTGGGGTGGTTACTTCGGCTGGCTCCACTTACCTGCATGTGCCCTCCGGGCTCTTGCTTTGAAATTTACCTTTAGTCTGCGTGGAGAGCACATGCTGGCACATGCCACTGGGGTATGGTTGAGAAGGTGAAGCAGGAGGCCGCACGTGTCTTCTGATGCGCCTGGCCTCACGGGCTTTTGAGAAAGACACACTGGTGCCGTGCCCATTCTTTCTAATCAGAATCCCATCATCTTGTGGTACGTTGTGAACGATGAGGTAGTTTATTTAGTTAAGCTGTTTTTTTTCCCAAGTGAAATTCTGCTGACCAGTTCATTGTTTTGTTTGCCCAGTTTAGTAGTTGCTCTGGTTTGTACAAACGTCCTGAGTCAGGCTGGCCTCAAAACAAGCATTTGTCTGTGAAATGCTGTTTCTTAAGTGACTTTGCGTCAGAGGTAACTGACTTTTTAGAAATATAGGAACTAAAAATACAGGGAATCCAGGGCGGATGAGCCCTACAGGACCAGTGGTGTGAGTGGCGATACAGGGAGGATAGAGGGAGAGTGGGTAGGAAAGAGGGAACCAATTACAAGGAACTATATGTGACCTCCTCCCTGGGGGACAGACAACCGAAAAGTGGGTGAAGGGAGACGTTGGGCAGGGCAAGATATGACAAAATACCAATTTATAAACTATCAAGGGCTCATGAGGGAGGGGGGAGCGGGGAGGGAGGGGAAAAATGAGGACCTGATGTGGGGGGTTTAAATGGAGAGAAAATGTTTTGAGAATGATGTACAAATGTGTTTTACACAATTGATGTGTGTATGGATTGTGATAACAGTTGTATGAGCCCCTAATAAAATGTTTAAAAAAAAGAAAAGAAATATCAAAGCATTTGATGTGTTATTAATTTTTATGGTGTGATAAAGCATAGTCTGAAACAACCATGGTCTAATACACAGATATATTCCTACTATGTTCTGGTATAAGTATATATATCAGATAATATATACATGATAAATAATGTACAATATAGTATGTGATATCTAAAACACACATATATTTTATGAAATGTGTAGTATATAAAATACATTTTTATGGAAACAATCACCAGTAACAAAAAAAAGCAAGCAAATTAACTGCTCACAAACTGGTGCTGACCCGTGGCGCACTGCTGGGTTTCAGAATGGAGTTGTGTTCCATAGCATGTTCACGGCCATGATCTCTGGAAGGTAGATGGCCAGGCCTTTTTCCTTCTAAATCATTTTATTGGAGGCTATTGCAACTCTTATCTCAATCCATCCATCCATCCACTGTGTTGCCATCATCATTCTCAAAACATTTTCTTTCTCTTTGAGCCCTTGGTATCAGCTCCTCATTTTTAACCCTCCCTCCCTCCTCCACCCTCCGTCCCTCACAAACCCTTGATAATTTATAAATTTTTTTTTTCATGTCTTAAGCTGTCCAATGTCTCCCTTAACCTACTTTTCTGTTGTCCACCCCCTAGGGAGGGGGTTATATGTTGATCATTGTGATCGGTTCCCACTTTCTCCCCCACCTTCCCCTTCCCTCCTAGTATCTCTACTCTCATTATTGGTCCTGAGGTGTTCATGTATCCTTGATTCCCTGTGTTCCCAGCTCTGGTCTGTACCAGTGTACATCCTCTGGTCTAGCTGGATTTGTGAGGTAGAATTGGATCATGATAGT
>NW_022111309.1:7932742-7974758 GCF_000313985.2 Echinops telfairi | reverse complement strand
GGAGTACTTGAGTAGAGGCCCAATGTCCATCTGGTACCTAATACTTAACATATAAATATATGTACATAGATCTATTTCCCAATTGTCATATGTAAATATATTTACATATGCACATGCCTGTATTTAGACCTCTGTAAATGGCCAGGCCTTTTTTCTAAGGCTAGAACCTTACTCTTAGTAGTGACATGCTTAACCATTTGCATCTCCCAGGGACTCCTACGAACTCAACAGTGACTCCTTTCTGGTCTGACACATATTCATCACGTGCCTTCCTTTGCACAATCGCAACTTCTTCATTTTTTCATAGTGCTCAGGTAAAAGTTTACACCCCGAGTTAGTTGCTCCTGCTTGACGGCTCGGACATGACATGTTCCATGACATTGACGGCATTCCTCACTATCGGTCAGCATACTCCCCATTTTCACCAGGTTTTCCTGTTTCGTCTCCCATATTTCCTTCCTCTGCCTGCTTTCTCATCTTTGTGTCAGGGCAAATGTTGTCCTTTTGATCTCATATACTTGATTGCTCTGCAGGACACATCAAATGCTATTGTTTATTTTATGCAACTTTCTATTGTCTGGCTGAAAGGTAGTCTCTGGGAATGGCTGCAGTGCCCGCTCTTAGGGTCATAGTTGTGGCAGTTCCTCCAACATCTGTCATTTTAGTGAATCTGATTTTTCATTTTACGTTTTCCTCCTTCCCTGGTCGGACCCTCTGAAATCAGTAGTGGTTGCTGAACGTCATCTAACACTTCTGGTTTCGGGGTAGCGGAGGCTGTAGATCGTGTGGTCCGTTAGTTCTGTGACTAATCGCTCCCTTGAGTCTGTGGTTTTCTTCACTCTTTTTTACTTTGAATTAGAAAAGACCAATAGGTATATTTAAGTGGGCACTTGAAAGCTTTGTTGACTCCAGATGCTACTAGAGTAGGGTACAGAACATTGTCTTCATGAACTGTGAACAGTGTTGTGCCCATTGCCATAGATGTACCCTGATTCTGTGGTCCTTCACTTTTGAGCCTAAGCACTTGCCCGACAAGGCATTTGGTTATATCTGAGACGCCCTTTGTGTGCTTTATTATCTCTATATACCTGCAGCACCTATAGTTATGTATGTAGATAGCTACAACCAAACCTGTATCTGCACATGGGTGTGCTCCCTTAAACCATCCGGCACCTCTGTAGCATACCTATCTACCTACATAGTCATTGTAAGTTTTTGTTTTGCGTGGGTTCCTGTATATGAAATCCAGGAGAGGCTAATCTATAGAGACAGCCACTGGGTTAATAACCAGGTAAGGGCACAACAGGGGAGATTGGGGTGGTGGTGGATGGGGGACTAACAATAATGAACTCGAGAAAGAAGAAAATGTTCTAAAATTGATTGTGGTGAAGATTGCACAATTATTCTTAATTTGGTTGAACTATTGCATTATATGGTGCATGAATTATATGCCAATGAAACTATTAAAATCATTGTTAGTGACTGCTGCTCTTGCAGGATTAACTGTGTTAAAGTAATAACTGAATTTGCTCTTTATTGTTGCATTCTTTTAAATGGCGTCTGTTGCCTTGGACATGTGTTGACTTCCCCACACTGTGTATCATTGCCTTTGATTTACCATTATGAACACATAGCTTCTATTCAGTTAGTAATTTTCTCTTTCACTCCCTCTCATCCTTTGTGTGTGTGTGTATCCCTGTCAATATTTCTTTAGAAAAAAATCTCATGCTGTATTTGCCCCTTAGTGATGGACTTATTTCACTTACCATCATACTCAGCCAATTCATTAATTGTAAGATACTTTCCTTATTTGTTATTGTTTATTGCGATGTGGTTTTCCATTCTATATATATGTTTATCCAACTTATCCATTCATGTACTGCTGGGAACTTAGGTTGTTTCCATGATTTTGCTGCATTTCAATTTTGTCTGGTTTTTAATATTTTAGGGCACACTTTTAGTCTATCTCCACTGACTTAATGTTGGCTGTGGTTTTTGTATGAGGTTTCTTTTTACTTCTACTTTGCTAAGAATTGTGCTGGGCAGAGCGGAGTCTTCTTTGTTCACACTGGTCCCGCTAGGCCAGCATCAACCAGCATGCTCTGCATTATGCACCCAGTGGCATCGCCTGGGAAGGTTCTCTTTGGTCACAGTGAATTTTTTAGGAAAAGCAGTATCACTCTAACCTCATTTTTTGTGGTGGCTGATTTAAGAGAACAGCATGTGGCTGTGAAATTTTGTTTCCTGCTTGGTATGAATGCCACAGAAACTGCTGTGATGTTGAGCACAGTTTACGATGGCAGCGCTCTGGGAATAAATCAAGTGCATGAGTGTTTGTCTTGTTTCAGAAGAGGTGTAATGTCAATTGATCACAAACCTCATTCTGGACATCCTTCAGCTTTCTGAACGGATGAAAATTTTGACTGGTACTGCATTTGGAATTCATTCCACCAGGTCAGAATGTTAATCAAACTGTGTGTTTAGAGGTTCTAAAAAGATTGTGTAACAGTGTGCAACAAAAAAGGCTTGATTTGTGGCAGACGGGGGATTGGTTTTGCCACAAAAGTGTGCCTGCTCCGGCAGCCATCCCAGTATACCACTTTTTGGTAAAAAACAGCATGCTGTCTTTCCCCACAGACCTGACTCACCTGCCCTCACTGCATGTGACTCTTTTTTGTTTCCGCGAATGAAGAGGGACATGAAAGACAGTGTTTTGACTACATCACGGATGCTCACGCTTTTTCAGCATGCGAGCTACTTATAGAATGATCAAGTCAAAATAATCTACCAACTATAAAAATGCAAAACATTTATTTTATTGATTTATTTATTAAATTTATTCATAAATGCATTGAGAATTCTTTATATGTACAATGTATGTTTATGTACCTTGCATAACTGCATGAGTCCATATTGCACAACACAATGAACTATGTACATTTTTTATCATGACCTGAGGTGCTCTGATAACTTGCACTGACTGGAAGGAGCCAGGGATGCATAGTCCGGACAGTAGCTGCTGACAGCCAACCTCAAGCACACTTCCAAATGATCATCAGTCATGGTGGAATGGTGCTTGGACTTAATGATCGTTATGTGGGAAAAGGCTGACTCACATCAATAAGTAGAGCCGAATAATGCAGTCAAGGAGGGAGCACATTTTCTCATGTTTGGGTGGTTTCCCTCTGCGAGTAAGTTCCAGAACAGTTTATGTGCTCTGGACTTTAGCTGAAAGTCGGTTTGTAGTGTCTAAATCTCCCATTCCGTATGAAAGTGATACTTTTTTGTCTTCTTTCTTGGTCCAGCTCCCTCACTCATTTTAATACCCTTTCTTACGTTTAAGAGAAAAAAAACCAAGGCCTAAATATTGGCGATAACAACTTGTCAGTTTTGCTGCACTTAGCGCAGTTGTTTGCGCATGCGTTTGACACTTAAGATTGCATCTGATTGGCTGCGCTGTATATCAGTTAAATGATGGAATTGATGATAGGTTTACGTCTATTTTTTTTAATTTCATGCAATCTACCCACACTACACTTGCGATCGATGTATTGAGCACCCCTGGACTACATAGAAGAGGTGAAGAAAAAAGATGAGGGAGGTGCTGTCAGCCATCCAAACAGATGAGTTTGAAAAATGTTTTCAAGAATGGAATCGCAAATTTGACAAATGTATTAAGTGAAATGGAGAGTCCTTTGAAGGTGATAATATTGTTTTGTAAAAAAAATTTAAATAAAAATATTTGAAAAATATGAAAGACATTCGTTGTTTTTTTGTAATATTTGTTGTTGAGTTTATTTTTTAGTTGGGGTGTTGACTGTGCCTTTGTTCCACTTAATTTTTCGTGCTAAGGCTTTTGTACTTGTGGATTTTCTTCCTATTCTTATTTTAATGGTGTTGATTTTTGTTTACTGAGTCTGTTTGATTTTAGTTTTTAGTTTTATGGATAGGTTTGCTTACTTTCATTGGGCTACATTGAAACTTAACATTATCTTTCTAAGTGTAAAGTACTCTTCCATTTCTTAATTTAATCTTGAAAATTTTTTTTCCCATATGAGGTCTAGAACCACACTATTTGATTTGACATTGTTTTCATTCTTACATTGATATATTTTGATAACCTGTTTGTAGTCTTTTGGCTGTTTTATTTTTGAGAACTTTTAATCTGGGTTTTTACCTGGCTGTTGCTGCCCTGTTTTCTAATCTCAGATTATTTTCTGATGTTTTTGGTTAGCTGCTCCAAATATTTTTTTCTAATATTTATTGGATGATTGTTCTGGTTTTGCAGATCCCCTTAATTTCTGCTTATTTGGAAATGCCCTAGTTCTTTTCTATTGTATTTGAAAGACAGCATTTCTGGATATGCAGTTGTTAGTTGGCAGTGCTTTTCTTTGCAGGTTTTATATGTGCCATCCCATTGCTTTTTGTCTGCATGGTTTTTGCTCATTAATTGCAGCTTGCTTTCATTGGTTCCACCTTTCAAGTGACTTTTTGCTGTTCTTTTGAGGCTTTCAGGATTATTTCTTCATGTTTAGTTTTGCCAAATTGGATTACGATATGTCTGTCTTTTTAACTTGCTTTTGGTTCTGTGGTGTATGGAGTTCTATAGATTTGCATATCCTTCTGTTTTTCATGATATTAGAGTTTTTGCCAGTAAATCTTCAACAATGTTCCTTGTGTGTGGATGCATTTTTCTCCTTGTTTTGGAATTACAGTTGCACGTAACATTTTTCTCTTGATTAGAATCTTTTCTTCATTCATATCCCTGATTTTTCCGCAAACAAATTGGTGTCAGGGATTTATCTTCTATTTTCCTGATTCTGTCTTTCATTGATGCATTTATGCTCCTATATTCTTCTATTGATTTGTCTATTTCTTAATCTTTTGTATTTCAAGTTGCTATTTTTGTATAATTTCTGGTTGTCTATTTTTTATCCCCTTCATCTTGTTCTTAAATGAGGAGATGCTAACATTTGTGGAAAAATGAAATAGGAACATAACATAATTTTCCATAGTTTTTTTTTTTTTGGAGCCCCTCATGTTTTCTTGAATTCATCTATTCCTCTGTGTGTTAGTCTGGGTACTTTAGAGAAACAAATCCACAGAAATTCATGTATAAGAGAGAGTTTTGAATAAAGGTTAAATGCACATCAAGAAAACATCCCAAACCAGTGCTGCCCAAGCCCACAAGTCCAACATTAACCCATCAACCCATATGTCCAACACCAATCCACAAAGTCCTCCTCCATCTCACAAAACAGACGCAGTGACACCGACTGCAGGAGGAAAGCAGAGTCAGTGGATGTGTGAGCATCTCAGCGCTGGCAGGGGTGTCCAAACAGCTGCACCAGCACCCAGGGCTGCATCGGGGTAGGTCCATGAAGCTTCTCCTTGGGATGTTTTGCAGGAAGTGAGATTTGCCAGCTGAAGCAGGGAATGAGCCAAGGCAGCTGCACCCTGGTCCTACTATTAGAAAGCAAGAGACCTGAGAACTAGAAAGATGAGGCACACTGAGCCATTTACCCCTCTGCCCTTTAATTAACCCCACATGTGCGTATCGACCAGGTTGGCACAATAAACTAATTACCTCACTCTGTCTATAATTTCTATGGTTTTTCTTGTATTTTCCTTGGCCTTGTTCTTGGTCTCTTGAAGAAACCTTATGTTAATCTTTTGGATTTCTTGTCATGGAGTTACATGATCGTTTCTCCCTCTAGAAGGTTTTCTAGTTTTTATTTGGGTAACTTGCCAGAGCCATCCTTTCCTAGATCTTTGTGTTATTATCTTTTGTCTTCAAATCATCAATGTGTTATTATATTTATTACATGTATGCTGTGTCTTGATTTAAATTAATATATATGCATGTGTGTATACATGCATATGTATGCATATGTACATGTATACACACATACACACACATATACGCATGCAAGGCATGTGTGCTACTCTGGTTGTTAGTCGAGCCATGGTGGATATTTCACCCTTATTTCCAGGAAGGTGAGGCAGTGGTTATATGTGTGAGTGTAGGTCTCTGTTTAGCTGAAGGCGAAACTGTTATTTCTGGTGAAGTGATGTATCTATTCAGCTTGTAAGGATGCGGGGAGCATTTTTACTGTCACCTGGGTTGGATGTTACAAACCTGCCTTTTGTGTGGTTGGAACAAGGGCATCTGGGCCGGAACAAGTGCAGATAGGTGGTATAGAAACTCTTGAACACTGGTCCTGGGAGGGCAAGGCTGTTTGGGGTGGTCAGAGCCAGCAGAAGCTTCTGGTTGCAGGGATTGTAATGTGGAGGTTGAGACAAAGGAAAGTGCCACCAATGCACAAGTGACACCAGGAAAACATGTTTCTGTTTATTAGTGCGTGGTGGTGGGGTGAGTGTGCTTCTGGTTCTCAGGCCCTCAATACAGGTAGCTGAAGAGAGTGGGGGACACTGATGGTCTTTGGGCACTAATGGCAATGGTGCTGTGCTAGGAGTGAGTGCATTTGCTTTGTGGCTCCCAGTGTCAATAGTTGGGCAGAGTAGTGGACACTGCTGGTCTCTGGGTCCCTGGTGTTGATGGCTGGACATAGGCACACTGTCATTCTCTCAGGGCCAGGGGCTGGGTGGGAATGCAGACACAGTGGATCACATGTGTGTGGTAGGATGGGAAGAATGATGAGACTGGAGTTTTACAGGTCCATGAATCTCATGCACAGGGCACTGACAGAGTGTTGGAATGAGGTGGGTTCACTTTACTTTCTCAGGGTAGGGGACACTTCTCCCTGGTTCTGGATATGAGTGCAGAATCCCTCTTTGCTTTGTCCCAATCTATCTGCTGTGAGCAGATTTGGCTGACAGGGTGCCTACTGTCTGCATTCTCCAGGCCTGCTATTTCTGCGCAGCCTGTTGTTCCATCTGGCACTGGTTCTGGTCGGTAAGCCTGCCTTTGATGCCCAGGGTTCCAGTTCACATGTTTCCTTGGGTCTTTGTTGTATGAAGCATCTGGTTATCATGCCATCTTGGAATTTTTCTTCCACAATTACAACTTTTAAGATGATACCTTTCAAAAATATTGTTATGCTTAATTGGAGGGTGTGATTACAGGCTTCTTTTATTATCTTTAAAATGTCATTAAAAAACTACTTGGAGAGTAGAATATTAAAAATAGTTGAGTTTATTTAACATTTTAGGACTTCTAAAACTATTTGCCATTTAAAGTTTTCAGCCCTATAGCTTCTCTAAGATAAGAAGCACAAGCACTACAGTAGTCTAAATTGTTGAGGAGAGCAAAGTTTATTCAACCATGCTTTTCTGGCAGAAAAATATTTGATGAGTGTGTGGTACCATTTAGCAACTTCCGCCCTATGGAATGTAGAGAACACGGAGGGCCACAGATTTCTGGTTTCCTTAATTCACTACAGAATTTCGGAGAGGTATAAACAGCTAACATGCTTAAGGGTGTGATGGTTCAACTCAGTTCAGAGACACCCTGGGAGAAAGGCTTTCTCTGAAAAGTCAGCGATTGAACAGCCCATGGAGCCGAGTTCCACTACGAGCCATAGTGATGTCGTCCCACAGCGTGTCTCGTTTTTCATTAGTGTGCAGTACATGACAGTCATTCTTGAGATGGTTTCCAAGTTTGGGTGGTGATATTCGAAGTCATACTTGGCTCTTGTGGACTTGCTTTTATTTTCTTAAGTTTCAGTTTGCACATTTATGATTGTTGACAGGTCTATTCTACAGCTAGTCCCTGGTCTTTTTTCTGACTGAATGGCAGCCAACGTCTCCGTCATCTCTTCCCAGAGTTGTAGCCTATTTGATTTTTGTGTATTCCATTCCATGAGGTTCTCTGATGTAGTCATCACTCATGTTGTTGGGATAAAGGATTTGTGAAGACAAGTTGATGCTCTTGCAAAATTCTATTACGCATCCTCTAGCACGGTTTCTCTCACCAAGGCCTTATTTTCCAACTACCAGCTTTCATATTTGAATCACTCATAATTTTTATGCATCTTAATTATATATTTGAACAATTCCATATTGCAGAAATTGGTGAAAATCATCCATTCCTTCAACTTTGGTATTATTAGTTGATGAGAACATTTGAACAATTCTCATATTACATGGTCATCTTTGTAGGCATATTGTATTTCAGGATACAGCTTGGGTGGTTCTTTTGATAATTAAGGTAAAACCATTCCTCTTTGTCATTCTTAGTATACCATATGACTATTTGATTCAAAATGCCACTCCATTTCAGGTCATTAATACCTTGAATGTTGATCTTTCTACGTTCAATTTTATTATCAAAGACTCATAATGTTTGATTCATAGTTTGTGTTCAGCTTATAAATTGATATTTCCAACTCTTTCTTCTCATTTTGAGTCATGCAATATACATCAGCAAACGAAATCTCAGAAAAGTTTACTCCATCTAGTTCATTAAAGATAACTCTACTTTGAGGAGGCAGCTCTTCTCCAGTTGTATTTTGAGCGTCTTCCTACCCTGCGGCCTCATCTTCTGGTACTGTATCAGACAATGTCCCACTGCTGTTCACATATTTTTTTAACTGGACAACCTTTAGGAAGTAGATTATCTGACCTTCCTTCCATAGTTTGAAAGCTCAGATGAAATCTGCCCAACCTGGGGGAACTTGCTGGTATCGAAAGTATCATTGGGATAGCTTCCAGTATAAGAGCAAGACACCACGGTGTGAAAAACGGTCAGACATGTGGTGATATTGCTGAATAATTGCTTCATATTTAAAAACCTATTTGTCGTACCTTAGTGGAATCAGGAAATTTGTTTGGTTATTTTTAATCAGTCCATTACTATCCTTAGCTGATGTTTTATGAAACAGGTTCCAATCTGCACAGAAAGAGAAGCTACAGAAACTTTGGAAAATTCACTTGGGAATTATCATTTTAATCTATTAGATGATAGTGTCCATTCCATAGCGTTGACACTGGTATTGATGGAAGCAGAGTGTAGGGGGAAGATCAATATAACCTTTTAAAATGATAGATTGCTTTATTATTGATAATAGGTTTCTTTACCTTTTCATTTGACAGATGTTGCTATAATGGAATGCCTTATATAGACACTAATGTGTGCTGACTGTAGTGTTTGGTACTGAGTAACTCCTTAGGGTATTTTGAGACAAGAGTTCCACAGTCCAGCCTGATGCCACTTGAATACATCATTGACAGGTTTAGCAAAGTATTCTTCAAAGTAACTGGACTTTGCTTGAGTGTAGGTAGTTTCCATTAACTCACATTTAGCAAGTTGTTTTTAAACATAGTCAGGGAAGGACTGGAGGTGTTTGCTCACCGACATAGACATTTTAGGTCAATTTAGAGAGTCCCAAATGCACATACATTAATTCCTCCCGGTTGCTTCCTGCAGGCCTCACTGGTTGTCTCTCTGGGGTTTTGCCCAGCTGGTGGAGAGCATCCGTCTCCAATTGCCCCTGGCTTGAAAAGGAGTTCAGCTCATTGAAATAAAAAAAATATTAAAAAAAATTAATTGGCAGAAGAGAAAGAGTGCTGAGTTGGTGGACTTTTGCACGCATGCCTGGCCTTAGCATCTTCCAGTTCTTGATTAGTTTAGAGGTCACTTACATTTCTGCTTTCTTGGTGGTGCTTAAGGACTTTTGTGTTCTTGTTGACTGTGCTTTTGACCAAAGATGGTAAGAGGGGTGGATCACTTCATTATTCGATTGAGGAAAACAGACAGAATACGATGGTAGATAAAGAATGCTCCAGCCTCACTATGGTTACTTCTGGACCACTGACAATGATGCCCTGAAATCAGTGGTCGTTATTGACTAAATGCTCTATATTCTGGGATCAGCTGGTCACATACCTTATCACCGTGCAATAAAGATACTGCATAACATCTGTTTCTTTAAAAAAGCCTAATAGTCTCAAGACTCATTAGACTGATGAAACCTTCTGGTTCTCTGGACAGACTTGGGATTTTGGTAGATATTCAATTCTGATAGTCGAAGGAACGACCTTCATTCATTTACTCACATGATCAAGCTTAACCACCATGGAGCGGGCATTGTTCTAAACGCAACAGATGGTTGCATGGACCAGGTAGATCCGAACATAGAACTTATGGACATTATTGTGGGCACGGGAGAGGATTGGGGAAACCAAATAAAGTAACAAGATAAGTGAAGTGCATTACAATAACGACAAATGCCAGGTGTGACAAGAGATTACAGGTCAAGAATACCTCTGTGCATGGGGTGGTACTTGATCTGGGACCTGCGGGAGTCGGGTGTGTGATGAACAGTGTAAGGAGCAGACTACAAAACTGACATCCTCCGTCGGAGAGGGCAAGATATGACAAAATAATAATTTATAAGTTATCAAGAGTTCATGAGGGAGTGGGGAGCAGGGAGGGAGGGGAAAAATGAGGAGCTGATGCCAGGGGCTTAGGTGGAGAGCAGATGTTTTGAGAATGATGAGGGCAATGAGTGTACAAATGTGCTTGACACAATTGATGTATGTATGGATTGTGATAAGAGCTGTATGAGCCCCTAATAAAACGATAAAAAAAAATGACATCCTCTAACCAACCACAGCAAAATTCCTAAACGTTCACCACTTTTTTTTTCTTTTTCCAAGGCTTTGTGTTGTGTAAACATTACGTTAACAGCCTCTGTGACGGACTTGCTGGGGATGATGGCTCCCGCACGCAGGGCAGGATCTTCTCTGTGGTCTGGTGATCCTTTCTCCCTGCACAAAGCTGAAGGCCGGTGAACTTTGCACCTAACCAGAGCTCTGTGTTTACTTTCAGATTACATAAGTAGGTTAGGTAAGCTCAGAGTTATAGGGCTAGGCTTGGTTTATTTTTCATTTCCTCCCTCAAACCTAAGTGACTTCACAGGACTCTGGCCTTCTCTTTTCTCACCTGTCGAGGTTCTACCCATTGGAGACCAGACACCTGCCAAGATTAGAGGTGCTTGTATTTAAAGTTTTTTCAACGATGACATTTTTATTCCTTTTCTTGATTACGTCTTCATTGTTTTGTGCGTTTGTGGGTCACAACAGCAGCTGGTGAAGCTTTGCAAAGGTGAAGTGTGTGTATAAGTCAAGAACCACATCATGCTTCCTTGGTCAAATGTCCATGCTGGTGTAGACCCTGCCACAGTGGTTTAAGCGGGTTCTCTGGATTTCTTGTTAATTAACTCTGTGTACAGAAAAGTGTAGTCGTTCTTTGGGATTTTAAGAAAGGGGCTAATATAGAGTTAAGATGTAGATGTGTCTAGGAGAGCAGTCCTTAACAATTAAATGTTAAATTCCACTTGAGCTGGTATTTAAGCATTTGTATAGATAGATTTGAATATAGGTTATTCTCCATCAGGAAGCTTGTACTTTGTGTGTGGACAATAAACATGGAAACACTGTATTATCATTGGGAATTATAACAACCTAATAATAAAATAGGACTCTCCACATGGTGCAAATGGTTGATTAATGACTAACTGGTAGTTTGGGGGTTTGAGTCTACCCAGAGACGTTTCATAAGAAAGTTCTTGTCAGGTGATTTGCTGCTAAATAAACCAGCCATTGAATGTACTAGGGAGCACAGTTCTCGTCTGACTCTTGGGAACATCACGGGACAGAGTAGACTTGAGGGTAACCCACTTCCTGCATGTCTCAGTTATTAGGTTCAATGGCTTTATTTGTTTTAAGCCCAATCTGTTCGTTAAGTTAAGTGAAAAAGCTATACAGATGGCTATTTAACAATAACTGGTCGATTATGCTGTGTTGCCAGTTGATGAAAGCCCCTTATATTGATTCTGTCACAGGGACTATGCTTGTCTTTCCACACGATCTCAGCTCCTCTATGAGGGGCTTCAAGGAATTCATGGAAAAATGGAATTAAAAAGACAATGGACTATTTGCATGAACTTTTTGAAGCCTTCTCATATGAAGGCCAGGCAGAGATGGCAAACAACTGGCACAGAACCACTGTTGCCGTCTACAGAGCCCCAGCAGACACGGATAGTCTTAAGCTGGCATCGTGTTTCCGCCTGAGATTCAGGACCCTTGGCCATGAGGCTCATGAGGCAGCTGGCGTGGATTGATCCCAGAGCTGGCTATCAGAAGCCTCAATGTCAACTACGACTGGTTTTGGTGAACTTTTTCTTTCTGCTGAGGGAAAGCACACACACACGTACAGTTATCATTACAATTCTTTTTACTCATATATATTACATAAGCAATATGATGACAACATAAAACATTTTTTTAAAACAATATTCTCTGTCTTGCAAACCCAGCCATTTTCAGTGCTCCTACATTCCCTTCCACTATAGTGGATATTCACAGACCATTTTATAGAGTTGTAAACTGTTTAGGGAAATGGTTCTATTATGTTTGCTTTCAACTGAAAATTGCATAATAGATAATTCTCCAGGTTACTACTAGCTGAAGAGATTTGGTTTCTAATGGCTGCAGTAATAATGACTAGTGATTCATATTTCTGTTCATGATGTGTGTATATATTTAAAAACATCTCCCTTAAACAATATGCATTCTATGAAGTGATTCCCCAGGGCTCGGAGTACATTAACTTCTGGTTTGCCACCTGACGTCTGTGTAGGGCATCCTGTTCTTCACCTGTGATCATGGACTTATTTAAATATCTTGTGGTGTGGGATGATTGAAAGTTAGTGTAAACACCTAGGAGCCACATGCTTTCTTCAACTTCTTTGAAATCTCTAATAACACATGAAATCACAACACTTATAGAGGGTTCCTTGAAAACAAAAGGCATCGAAGTAATATATCCTTCACCCTGGGGCTAGAAAGGGGCCTTAGGGAATGAGATGTTGGCTTGCTAACCTTAAGGCTGGTGGTTCAAACACGGCAGGCACTTCCAAGGAGAACGTTGAGGCTGGTTGCTTCCTTGGAGATTTACAGTCTCAAAAACCCAATACAGATGTTGAGGCAGTGGGTTTGGGTGTGGGGACCGAGGGCCCCTGGTGTCACAGTGCTTGGCTGCTCACTGAAAGGTCAGGGGTCTGAACTCACCAGCTATTCTGAGGGGAAAAGATGCGGTGGTATGCTGGCATGAAGATGTACCACCAGGGAGACCCTATGGAGCAGCTCTACTGGGTCCTGGATGATCACTGTGAGTTGGGCTCTACTGAGATGCAGTGGGTTTGGGTGTTTGGCATATGGGGCCTGAGAGTTGTGTATTTTCCTGTTAGCTTAGCTCAGGTCTTTGCATCTCCGTCATGTTACACGGCATGACCTTGACAAGGTGAAGAGAAAAGTAGTTTGAAAGAATGCATTTTGCTTTTTATGCTTATTTATAGAATTGAATGTGAAGGACTCAGATAACAAAATCAAAAGCATAGCCAAACAGCCTTCGTGCATCAAACTATCTGTTCTAGGAAAAAGCTGTTTCCGCTATGTTATTAAATATGAATTCGTGTTGATTATTTATAGAGTGAAAGCAGGGAAATGCCCGCACCATCACATTTCAGCAGATATTCAGATGAGAAGCAATGTGTTGGTGTTTATATACTTACATTGCTCTGCAAAATGACTTGGAACCTCTGGCCCAGGAATGACTTTGTTTCTGGATTGACAGTGTTCTAAAACCGACTTCCATTTCACACAAACATTTGGGCTTTAAGTATTTCTTTCAAACCAGAGGAGGCTGGAGAAAGACAAGGCTTCCTACTTCTGCAGAGTTCAGTCAGCTCATCCTCCTGACAATCCTCTGGGAATGATTGTCATTTGATGTTCTTGACCCTGACACGGAAAGATGTTTTGGCTGTTTAAGCACGTATGCGGGGTCTTCAGGAGGTGACGGTGACTGAGTTCTGAGGATCTGGTAATCTGGATAGATTTTTCTCAAAGGACACAGGCCTGTCCCAGGAGCTTCTTATGAAGTTTTAAGAAAACTGTAAAGCGTATTGGTGAGAAAAGGGCCAGGGAAGTATACGGATGAGCTCCGTCAAGGCAGCACACCTGCTCATTCTTTGAGGGCAGCCAAGAAGTGTTCACTTGTTATCCCTACATCCTTCATCATGGCCCCTCAAATTCTTTTTGCTCCCCAAACTCAAAGAACATTGAGTGCCTTTTTTTGCTGCCCTTTGGCTTTATCAAGCACGAATAAAAAGGAACATGATTTCAGTCTCTCCAGGATGCTGAAATGATGGTTTTGACATGATGTCAATCGGAGTTTAGAACTCTCTGGAAGACGAGGTGCAGTGATTGAAACACTGTACAGAGCTAGGTGCAGGATAGGTTTAGAAACACCAGCCTCACATTTTGAGGCTTTTGTAGAATAAGGTTTCTATGATTCTCTAGTAGCCCATTTCTTTTCTTATTTGTGTGTGTGTGCATGTTTGGGACTCTATGTTGTGTGCTGTACTTGTTGGGCGCTGCCAATTAGGTTCTCATAGAGAACTAAACACAACCCGGTCCTGTGCCATCCTCAAGGCCGATGCTGTGCTGCAGCCTGTTGTGGTGGCCACTGTGCCAATCCATGTAATCGATGCTTTTCTCCTCTTGCACTGACTGTCTGCTTCGCCAAGCATCATCTCTTCTTGGAAACACGTCCAAAGTGCCGGAGGTGAGGGCTGACCACGCTCGATTCCAAGGAACATTCTGGCCATACTTCTTTCACGACAAATTTGTTCACTTTTCTCACCCCTGGATTATTCGAGACTCATAAAGTCAGAATCAAAGGTGTTCGTTCAGTATTCATCAAACTATAATCTGTTTTACTTATTCATCGCTCCCCTTTTGCATGCATGCAAAGGCATAAAAATATATGCATGTGTTTCAATATGTATGCATATTTAAGCTTCCATATCTTCTTGAAAATTATATCTTTGAAAAACCATCTATTTATTCCAACTCTGGAATTATTTGGGTAATTCCTTAAAAAAATATATTCTTTGAGCCTCAGACACAAGACTTTGGATCATCACTGAAAACAAAATATCCAAAGTAGAAAAAGTTCAGGATCCATCTCTGTGCAGCCACTTGACCTTCACTCCAGTTTAACAAGACTTAATTTGACCTTTGCCAGGTGCCTAATCACGGAGCTGATGCCCCAGAGAGGAAATAAGTAAAGCATGCTTTTTTTCCCATTCATTCTTCTGATTTTCAGTTTTCTTGTCTCTGAAAACAAAAAAAACGGTCTCAATGGCTTCAATCTTCCCTAATTCTAAAGTTTTAAACCTATGGCCTAAGGTTGCAAGGGTACCCCAGATAGCCTTTATTCTTAGGGATGAGTTTTTTCCATCCAAATAAAAACCCAAAACCAAACCAAATTCACTGCCATGGGGTCAATGCCAACTCACAGCAACCCCATGAGACAGTGTAGAACTGCTCTTGTGAGTTTCTGAGGCTGTAACCCTGTATGGGGGTTGAAAGCCCCATCTTTCACCCTTGGAGTGGCCAGGCTTCAAACTGCTGACCTGGCAGGCAGCAGCCCACATGTAATCGCTGCACCAGCAAGACTGTGAAAATTATAATGGCGGGGGGCAGGAATTTAGGAGGTGTTGAGGATTCTACAGTTAAGCCTGTACCCCTTATTTGGGCTTTAGTTAATAATATGTATATATAAGCGTGCTTCCAAAAGTTGGTGAGAAAATTTCATCATCTTCTAATTTCATTTTCTGAGACCATTTTGAAGCCCCTTCTAATTTCCACTTCCAGTTATTTATACTTTTATATACCCTAGTTATATATATTTGACAGTGTGTTACAAATTATTTTATTTGTATTAACCAAATGATACTCTGTATTGTGCCTCCCTCACTGTGAACACAGTGATAGCTCTGCTTCACAGCACCATTTCTTGAGTCTCTTTGTACACTTGCCTTGCTGCTTTCTCATTCTCAGCTGTGTTAGTCTGGGTAGACCAGAGAAACAAATTCATGGACACACTCAGACGTGTATGAGAAAGAGGTTTATATCCAAGAGCAATTAAATATTGAGAAAACATCCCAGCCCAGTCCAGATCAAGTCCTTAAGTCCAATATTAGTTCATATGTCCAATACCAGTCTATGAAGTCCTCTTCAGACTCATGAAACACATGCAATGATGCCAAATGCAGGAGTATCACAGGCCAGTGGGTTGGAAGTCTTGTGGATCCAGTGGTGTTATAAGCATCTCAGCGCTGGCAGGACTGTGTGGCTTCTCCCGCTCCTGAGATATGGTTGCATCAGAGTAGGTCCATGTGGCTTCTCCTCTGGGATGTCTCACAGGGCGTGATCCCTGTCAGCAGTGAGTCTCCAAGGGAGTGAGAAGAGAGAGAAGTGTCTCCCTCCTCCAAGGAGAAAATACAGGAGTTCCCAGAGTTCTCAGGAGAAGGCCATGCCCACACAGAGGCCTCATTGGTTATATCTTGATTTCCATGCCAGGCTCCACCCTTTCCATCGAAATCCTCTCAAATTGATGCCAAATTATGTAAGTACCACATCAACACACTTTTTCTGGTTCCCAAGCTCTGTAACGCCTTCCCGGTACCAAGCACCTGGTGAACCTGACTTCCTCATGTGACTTCTCAGGTGTACTTAAGACTGTTGCTTACTTCTTGCTTGATAATGATGCTACATTTCTGCTTCCTTGACTCTGCTCCCCACCCCCAACTCTCCTTGTGCCCCCCAGCCAGGCTCCCTCATTTTTCATGATCAGGTCTCTTTCTCTGTGGCAGCAGATGCCAGTCATTCCTGTGGCTTAGGCCCTAGCCCTGTTTTGTGTCACTTTACACACTTGTTTGAGGCTGGGGAGAGTTCCTATCTTCCACTGTTCTTCCCAGACCTCACTCCTAAACTCTGAACCTGAGCATCCCACTTGCTATTAAAGCCTGCCTCACCTTTGACAGTTTATCAGTCCTTCCCACCAAACACATCCGCCATAAATCTCCTCTTACTGCCTACAAGCTGCTCTTCCTGTTGTTTCTTTGTGTTCCACTAGATTTCCTGGCTGCCTTTCTAGAAATGGATTCGTCCCTCTTAGGCTTAGCCCCAAGTCTCAAGAGGTCTACTTGACACATTACATAATCTGACTTCTCAGCCAGTCCCATTATCTCCATCCTATTTCTTATTTCTTTGTTCTACACCAGGGTTTCCCCAAGTGGATGCTACTGCTCCCTGGCAGGGGAGTTGCAAAAGCAGATACCTGCACTTTAATTTGAATTATGAACTGTCGTATAAAACTTTCTCATTGCTGGGATGCAGCTGTACCGTATTATTATTATTATCCTGTAAAGGGGGCAGTAGGCCAAATTAGTTTGAGACCCTATGGTCTACACTCATTACATTAGGTTGGTGTGTCTCCTTGTATTCCTTTTGCAACCCAGTCTTAACTCCGAGTAGATAACTCAACATTGCATTGGGATTGTTTTGTCATCTGTCTCGCATGCAGGACTCTGAGATGGCCCAGGAGACTAACTGCTGTGTATTTCAATCCTTGAACAAATGCTTAGGAAATAAAGTTGGACATTGAATAAGGAAGACCAAATAAAAATTGATGCCTTGTACTGATATGTTGAATTGGTGCTGGCGAAGGATATTGAAAGTACCGTGGGCTGCTAAGAGGACAAATAAATCTGTCTTGGGAGAAGTACCAGCAGACTTCTTCTTAGAGGCAAGGATGGTGTGTTAGACTGGGTACTTTAGAGAAACAAATCCACAGAAACTCATATGAATAAGAGAGAGTTTTACTCATAAAGGGTAAGTGCACATCAAGAAAACATCCCAACCCAGTGCTGCCCAAGCTCACAAGTCCAACATTAACTCTTATGTCCAACACCAATCCACAAAGTCCTCCTCCATCTCACAAAACATACACAATGATGCCGACTGCAGGAAGAAACCCGAATCAGTGAACGTGTAAGCATCTCAGAGCTGGCAGGGGTCTCCACACGGCTGCTCCAACACCCAGGGCTGCATCGGGGTAGGTCCATGTGGCTTCTCCTCTGGGATGCCTTGCAGGAAGTGAGCCTTGCCAGCTGAAGCTAGGAACCGGCTAAGGCAGCTGCATGCTGGTCCGACCATCACAAAGCAAGAGACCCAAGAAGCCAGGTTCATGAGCCATTTATCTCTCCGCCCTTCAATTAACCCCACATGTGTTTATTGGCTAGGTTGGCACAATAAACTTTAACCAACTCAGATGGCAAGACTTTGTCTCATGTACTTTGGGCATGTTGTCAGGAGAAACAGTCCCTGGAGAAAGCCATCAAAGCAGAGTGGCAGCAAAAGAAAGAAAGGCCCTCCACATGAGGAATTGTCCCAGTGGTTACAACAGTCGGCTCAGACTTGGAACCATCGTGAGGATGGCACCGGTCTGTGCAGTGTTTCGTTCTGCTTTGCCTAAGGTGGCTACGGATCAGAACCGACTCGATGGTACCTAACAACAGCAATAGGAAGGAAAGAATCCCCCCATTCTATTGGACTCCATTTGCAAACTCCTAGAACATACATTCAGTCGGATGGCACAAGTCTAATTATACGGCAATATTCATATAAATGTTATCATTAAACTTCACCGTCGAGGAAAGGAAGAGCTCTCCTCATTAAAAAAAGATCTGGTGTTATTGTAGTTCATTAGGGGGTTGAAACTAACATCTGCTTTTAATGGGGCTCGTCATGCTCCGGAGCACACTGTTTACTTTCACCTTCAGTAACTCAGATTTCAGACAGGGTACATCGTGGTTGCACATGTGTGTACAGAGAGTACGGGAGAGTGGTGGGTGATGCATTAGAAAGCTTTGAGTGCCTGGGCGGTGGATGGGTGACAGCAAACAGTTTCTTCGTATTATT
This sequence comes from Echinops telfairi, assembly GCF_000313985.2. NCBI lineage: Eukaryota > Metazoa > Chordata > Mammalia > Afrosoricida > Tenrecidae > Echinops > Echinops telfairi. The sequence continues at coordinate 7,955,963 of NW_022111309.1, read as the reverse complement.
TGAATTTTCAATGCTTCTGTTTACGATTGCTATTTATTTCCCCAAGTAGTTGAATCCCGTCAGTTTTAATCAGCTGTTGTAATTTTATGCACTGTTTCCTTCTCTAATGCACCGATAATTATAATGTCGCCCACAGCATCTCCTCAGATTTATCAATTCTTATTTTAGAATCGTGATTAATTTACTCCAAAGAGAGACGTTGGTGACCCCTGGTTTGAGAAGACAATACAAACTGTATGGCCAGAAACAACTTGACACTGTTATATTAGCTGATAAGTTGCTTTAATATTTCTCAGTCGTTGCTTCTTATGTATAAATGGGAGGCTTTTGCTGGATTGTTAGGGTTCAGAAAACTCAAGAAGCTCCCAGGGCAATGTTGACCCATGGCCACCCCTTGATATAAGACCCTTAGTCATCTTATTTATTTAGACATTTGGTATTCACTCACTGCCATCCAGTTGATGCTGACTTATAATGACCCTCTATGACAGGGTAGAACTGCCCCTGTGAGTTTGCCATACTCTGACTCTTCAGGGGAGTAGAAAGTCCCTCCTTCTCCCCCAGAGAAGTTGGTGCTTTCTAACTGCTGACCTTTCTGATCACAGCTCAACACGGAACCACTCCCTACCAGGGTTCCTGATATTTGGTATTAGGAACCAAATATAAAGCTGAACCTTGTTGCCGTCAAATTGATTCTGATTCATAATGAGCCTCGAGGACAGAATAGAGCAACCGTAAAGGGTGTGGTCAGTGTGCTTGCTTTATGGGAGCCTGCTGCAGGTCTTTTCTCCCGCAGAGCCACTGGTGGGTTGAAACTGTCTGCTTTTTGTTTCAGTAGCTCAGCACTTAACCACTCTGCCACCAGGACTCTTTCATGTGCACACAAAGTGGCTAAATTATGAACTGTTACTTAGTTTTCGCTTTCTGCCCACATGTATCCCAATCTCTCATGAGGATTTCAACAATTTATGTTATTTATATTTATTTTATTAAATAGTGATAAATCCCATTTAGAGTAAGAGCTTCAAGACCATACCTGCAATTCAACTAAGCTCGATCTGCAATGGAGAGCAAACGAGAAGCTTTGTGGGGGTTTTCCGGAAGGGGGAATAGTGGGGACTTAGGGTTTGTGCTGAAATGCTTTTAGGAAGGACCAGGGCAAGCAGCCGTCCTGATGTGAAGTCTGGGCAGTTTGGCAACGAGGGATCTCAGCAGTCTTTGTTTAGGAGCCACCAGGAATGAAGCGTGGCTGGGGGAATTGTTTATGTGACAGAAATACCACCCAGATATAAGGGCCTATTGGTTAGACATTGTTTGAGGGAATGCTTTCTGTTGACCTTGTCATTGGACTTACCCTTTTCTGTTAATGTAGCATCATTTGATTTTTTTTTTTTTTAAAGCAGGGGCAGACTTAGTTTTCTTAGCTGTCTCACAAAGCCTTTGTCTTTTATTCAGAACCATCTACCTGGCAGATCTACCACTAGCATCACCAGTTGTTGTCAAGTTGATTCTGACCCATGGGGACCCTGTGCATGTCAGAGTAAAATTGTGCTTCCTAAGGGTTTTCATTGGCCGATTTTTCAGAAGCAGACTGATATGCCTGTCTTGTGAGGTGCCCCTGGGTAGAATCAAGCTCCCAACCACTGCATGAACAGCGATATGTTAGCCATTTACACCCACCAGGAATTTTTATACATAAATGAAAGGATTCAGTTCAGCCTTATCGCCCGTAGGATTTGCAACTGCCACGGTGGTGTCTGTTCATGATGATGAGCTGTTAGCACTACAAAGAAACATTGCTTTGTGTTTTTAGAAACATCAAAGTTTAAAGCTTATATATGAGGGAGTTTCACAAAGTTTATGAGAAAATTCCACTGTCTTTGAATTCCATTTTTTCCCATGAACTTTTTGAAGTACCGCCCTATTGCCATTTTGACATCAATGACTTTTCATTGAAAGAAAAAAAAATCAAATCTGAAAATTGTTGGTTCATGTGCATCGTTCATGATGTGCTGTTGATCGAGGGCTTCAGTTACCCCCAGTTGCTCGACTCCTCGTTACAGCCCGTGGATCCGTGTTCATGTTTGAAGCTTGGATTTCTGTTCTCAGGATAAGTGTTCGACTAGCCACAGCAGGCTGGTCAAACCTGCCTGCCACTCCGAGATAAAAAGATGAGGTTTTCTGTGACCTTGCACACCCCCAGCTTTGGAAACCCTATTCTGATCTGGAAAGGGCTCACAGGCAGTAAGTTTGCTGTGGGTTTGGGTCCCTCTTTCAAAGGAAATGCACATGGTCTCTGTTGTACCTCTGCTTCATCACCTTGGTCGGCAGAAAGACATCTGTGTGTACTTTTGAAAATGCAAATCACCTGGATGGGCTGGAGGAAGCAAAAGGAAGCCCTGTGTAATGTACTTGGCTAATGTTAGAGTAAACTGGAGACAAGTGAGGTCGCTTGTTGAAACTAAGGCTTAATGCCTTTCCCGTTGAGAAACAAGCACCCCGTAGCAGATGTGACAGTGGGGTTTACCAAAAGCCACGTTGAAATTCTGCTTGCATTTGTTGTTGAAGCCAACATCTTGCCTATTTGAGCCTCTCTGGTTGGCATTATGCTCATTCCTCGGACAGAAGAGAGAATTCTGGAAAGAGGCCTTTCCTAAAGGGGACAATGACATTCTGTTCTCAGCACTGCGGCTCGTAGGTCAGCACGTTAAAGCATTTAATCGTTCACCTGCCCGAGGGATGCTCTCCTCTGGCTCTTCTCCTCGCGCCCCTGAGCAGGAAACACTTCTGAAAAGGCACACTGAATGCACGTGTCGATATTTGTTCTACGTGAAGTACATGTGCTGTGATACGGATGTCACCTATATTCCTGTTATTGTCGGGTGCTATTGAGTCGCGTCTGGCTCATCTCAGTCCCATGGGACGGTGGAGGATGGCTTCAGAGATTTCTCAGCCGCAGTCTTTGCAGGAGCAGACCACCAGGTCTTTTGTCCCCAGAGACTTTTGGGTGGGTGGGAACTGGAAACCTTTAGGTTAGCACCCAAGCACTTGGCTGTTGTACGCTGCCCCCCCCCCTTTCTCTCTCACACACATTTAAAACTTTTTATTGTGATTTAGGCGAAGGTCATGAGTTTAACATTCAACAATGCACGCACATTTTTTTAGCTCATCCATTCAAGGTACCTTCTCTGATCTGACTTCCTCCTAAGGTATCTCATCTCCACTATTCCTTCGTCCCTAACTGGGGAAATGCTGCCCTTTTGATCCTACATATTTGATTATTCTAATGCCAAGTGAGTTCAGGTCCAGACCTGCTGGGAAATTAAGGGCCATGATCTTGGAGGTTCCTGCAGTTTCTACCAAGCCATGAGTCTGGTCCCATTTATAATTCTGAGTTCTGTTCTCTGTTCTATCTTGTTTTAAAACGGGTACAGAAATAGAAGCTAAAGGGGCACACTAATTCAGTAAATGAAGCTTCATAATATATACTGTGAGACCCATGCGTACTGTATAAAATCCCTGGGGCAAACCCCCTATAAGGGAACCCGCAGCCAAGAGAAACTCATGGGTTTGCAGGACCTCAGCAGAGGTGCAATGTTGTATAGTGCCCTCAATCTGCGTAAATCCGAGCCCCAAACCCAACCCAATGCCATCCAGTTGTTTCTGATTCTTCGTTCCCAAGGCTGTAAATCTTTATGGGAACAGATAGCTTCATTCTTCTCCTGCTGAGCTGCTGGTGAATTTTAACTACCAACCTTGTGGCTAACAGGCCAACCCTACCTGACAGCCCCACCAGGGCTCATTAAATTCCATATCTTTCTTTATAGCCAACAGCATTGCACTTGGACCAAGGCCGAGGTCAGGAAGAGGCAGTTGATTGTCTCTATTTATGCTATTGCAGCTGTTCTGCCAGGACATCGTCTCCAAATTCAAGAATTAAATGATAGAAACATAAGCTTTCTGAAAACAGAACTTTAAAAAACATATTTGTGAACAAACTCTGATATAAAATTTTATAGGGTTTATTTAGTGTGAATCTGAAAATGTGTTTGATTGTGAGATACAGTTCTAAACACTCTTCAGTGTGCTATGTCATATATGATGCTATTATAAAATCTGAAATTCTGAATCCCAAACAGATCTAACCCATGATTTCCATACCAAGAAGGCAGATCTGTGACATTTTTTTCTTTGAAACGTGGATTGTGTTGTTTTCCAGATCCTTACCATTAAAACTATTTTCTAAAAGATGCTGTGTTTTGTTGATCATACCCTGGGACATAAAACAGTCAAGTTAGGCTAGCAGAATGGACAGTACAGTCCCAGAATCCTTGTATTGAGTCACTATGAGTAGAAACCAACGTCATGGCTGTGGGGTTTTTGTTTTGGGGGGCCATGGTACTCATCTATCCTGTAAAAAATAAATAATGTACTCATCTTGAATTGGCCTCTTGTACCAATATTCTTATTTGTATCTTTACTGTGATTGGACAGTAACAATAGTAGTGGCTCAGGTCTGACCTTTGTATAAAAATACAAGCAAAACAATCGCATGTTGCTTTCAAGCCCGTAGTGATTCGTGGCAATTCCATACGTGCTCCATAGGGTTTGCATAGCTGGGATCTGTAGGGGGCTGATTGCTAGGCCTTTCTTTGATGTACTGCTGGGTACTTCCAAACCACCAGTGTTCGGGTGTGTTGCCAACTTCTTGCACCATCCAGGGATCTATGCCTTTCTCCCTGACATATGCATACCCTTTCCAGCTTCCATAAATACGATACGGAGTCTTCGACCTACAGCTGTCCATTTTTAACCTTCATTTAGCTGCCCTCTCCGCCCCAGTTATCTCTGCTTCTTTGCAGGAATACACCGGATTAAAGAAAGACTTGAACTCTGCCTCTAACCTTGTATCCTCCTGCTGTCAATCTTCCTCCTTCGTTGTTTCTACTGGCTCCACTCACAAAACCTTGACTACTTCCTGGAAATTGTGGCCATTTCCTCCTACCCCCTGGTGATAAAACAAAACAAAACAAAGCAAAAATCCCATTCAGCTCCTTGCTGTCAAGTCAGTTCTGACTCACCTTGGTCCTGTAGGATAGGGTACAACTGTCCCTGTGGGGTTCTGAGATGGTAACTCTTTATGGGAGTAGAAAGCTTTGTCTTTTCCCTGCATGGGAACTGGTGGTTTTGAACTGCTGCCCTTGGCAACCCAACCTATAACCAGTACACCACCTAGGCTCCTTCCTGGAGATGAGGGGCTGTGCAGAAGTTTCTTATACAATCCAATGGGAATTCTTTAGTGAGGTTTATCCCATTCCAGATTGCTGTACCTTATCTCTGTCATTTTTCCCGAGGCTGTGGACTCCTCTTGAGTGTCAGCCCATTTGGTGTTCCGGACGTTCAGCGGTGGCATCGGCTCTTGATCACAGCATGCAGGCCTCTGTAACACGGGGGCATGATTTCCACAGTGGCAGTTCCGCACCATCTTTTCCTTCTGGCCTCTCATATTCTCTCATCTCTCCTCCCAGGTAGAATGGTGTGGCTTCCAGGTTGTTGTGTTATTGTTAATTGCTCGTGAGTCAACTCAGGTGCATGCTGACCTCATAGGAGGCAGGCAGAAACATGGCTCAGTTCTGCCCCTGCCACATGGGCTCTAAGTTGGCGACACTACATTAACATTTTCTTGTGATCCATAAGGTTTTCACCGACTGATTTTCCCAAACTGATCTGCAGACCTTTCTTGCTAGTATGTGTTAGTCTAGCAGCCCCTGCCCGCTGTGACCCACCCTGTTGGTAGTTGAAATACTGGCCCTGAAGCTTCCGACATCATAGCAACATAAAGGCACCGCTATACCCGGCATTAGCAGAGGGTTAGTATTGAAGTTTTTAGCCAATTAGGAAACAGGGTTTTAAAAGCCATTTCAAGGACTTTGAACTTTTCCTGCATATAGGGCAGGAGCTCTTGAAGGCAATTCCATTCTATTTTGGAAAGACCATTGTCTTGGTGGTATTGAAGAGAGATAGAGGAAAGGAATTTGAGAAATGGAGTTGGGGTAAATTCTTATGTATTGTTGCTGTTACTTACTGATGGAACTAGATTGCTGAGGGCTACCGTGCTAAGGCTCTTGAGCTGGGAACTATCTAATTTCTTCACCACACTTTGCTATAGCACCCATATCTTCAGTGAGGCCAAGCATCATGGCCCTGCCATAAGAACCAATTGCTCTTAGATAGGGGCTAGAATTCAATGCAAGCCCAGAATCCATTCGTGCATCTGTGGTTTACATATGTTTCTGGTACCCCTCAGAGCCATCACTGTCCTTTTATGTCAGAGAACATCATCGATCATCCCCTTGGGGGATGCCATCAAGTTGATGCTGACTTGTAGTGACTCTATAGGGCAGGGTAGAACTGCCCCTGTGAGTCTTCCTGCCTGCACATCTTCAAAGGAATAGGAAGCCCTTCCTTTCCCGTTAGAGCTGGCTGGTGGTCTTGAACTGCTGACCTTTTGGTTAGTAGCCCAGTGCATCACCACTACACATTGATCATGTCATTAGTTTAGCCAATTGATTCTCTTTCTTATTTGTAAAATAAGAGGAGGTCTGATGCCCTACTCATGCCAATTTTATTAGAACTTTAGAAAACCGTTATACTTTTTTGTGTCTATCAGTTAAGCTAATTGGATAAATATATAATTACCTTGGGAAAAGTAATCAAAGTTTTATTTTCTTCCCCTCTTAATTATTGTCATTTCACAGATTCTTCTAGAGATAATCTTCTTTTATTTGAGACAATTTAGCTTGTTTTGAAATACTAAAAAGGAATTATACGTAAAAAGCTTTTAGTTTAAGTCACACAATATAATTTTGTTATTAAGCACAAATAAGTGAAACTGTAATATTGCTGTGCAATTCTCATTCAATGAAATATGTCCTGATACCTTGGATATGTGTATAATATTTACTGTCATTTAATAAAGACTTGTTTGAACATGGCAGTTTTAATTTGTGTGTGTGTGTATATATCTCTGTGTATTTCCTAATCTGCTTTTTAGCAATTTGTAGTGTGAACAGTGTTTTGACAGCAATGATTGAGACACTGTTGAACGCTTAATTGTCTTAGCATCCTCTATCTGGACCAGTGATCTGTAAATTCACACTTAATTTTCACAGTAATTGTGAAGGCAAATTCAACAATGACTGTAAGATGTATTAAAGCCACAGGGTGGTGTTTGTTGAATTTATTATTTGTTTAAACTATCCATTGCTTCCTAATGCGTACTGTGAAAGCTCTGTATTGCTTTGGTTACAAAATGAGTTGGCCATATAACTCCTTTCATGGAAAAAAATAGCTTCTTAGGTTTTTCCTTATAGTCGAACAGAAGACTCTTTAAGATTTATTCTTGTCTTTATTATGATTTTTACGAGGTAGTTCAGAGTACATTGTGATCTAGAGTAGTGGACTCAAGGCTTACTGGACAAAGTCCCTATCAAAAGGGACATAAGTAAACTGGAAAAACCGAGAGACCATTTGATGCTTTGAGTTATGAGCACTGGTAAGCGATTCCCAGCAGCTTACCTTAGTGCATGGGAGAGTAGATCCATGCTGTCCTTCTGCCTGAAAGACTTGGATCCCCCCTTGTGTGGTACTAGCACTTGATCCCTCTTAGACGTGGGCATCCTCCTCTAGGTCATGGTTACATATGTTTGCTTGTGCAAAGTGACTCACTCAAACCTACTTCCTAACATCCTGCAGTGAGCTCATCCAGCCTCTTCCTCTTATGCACTTGGAAGCACTGTGATGTAGCCATTAAGATCATAGATTCACTTGCTCTGACACTTATTGTCTGTGTGACCTCTTCCTCCTTTGTTTTCTTATTTGTAAAATGGGAACGCTAGCACGTCTTCCTCATAAAAAAACAGAAGACTCAATGCCATCAAGTTGATTTTGACTCATAGCCATCCTGTAGGACAGGATAGAACTGCTCCTGTGGGTTTGTAAGATTATAACTCTTCATGGAGTAGAAAGCACCCTGTCTTTCTCCCAAAGAGCTGACCTTTTGGATATCAGTCCAACTCATGACCACTGTTTAAAGATATTTAGGGAATAGTTCATTCCATACATCCTTCAATGTAAGCTATTAATCCATTAAGTTATCGACAGCCAACACTTTTATTTTTCCCTTAAGTATTTGAAACACTTTCCAACAGTATTTATGCCGCCCATTACAAAAAAATAAAGTTAAGAGGAATCAGGGTAAAAGGTCTGAGATATAAGCAGGTAAAGTTGAGGTGACATGAGAACTATTTATGAGATTAGGGAAAGCTAAACTCAACTTGGCCTTAAGTTTGACCGGTCCAAAAAGAGAGTTCTAATTCTTGCCATCTTTAAATTAAATAAACTATTACCTCGCTATTTCTGGAACTGAGTAATTGCTTTGCAGTTATTCATAATACATCTTGCTATGGAGATGCTTCTTATACTGACTGATTGGGAATGTGTTTCTGAGTACACGTGACTCCGGATAAATTTAAAACCACAGGTTTGGGCAGTATCTTGTTTCACTTCGTCTCCAGGCTTAGCCAGGAGATACTAACTTTTCTGAGGAATTGGTACTTCTGATGATACAATCGCCATACACATGCTTCTATAAGAACTGTGAATTCACTCTTTTTCCTATGTTTGATCAAGTATGCACAACTTGATCCGTTAGGGATTGCATGACCAGAGTGCAAGCATAAGAGAGATGTGGACCGTGGCAGTGTGGATGAGGGGGCCATTGCCACTGTTGTGTTTCATCTATAAGCTTGATGCTTTGGGTCCTTTCATCAATAATGCTAAATATTTTAAAACACATATCGCATGTATATATGTGTTCATTAAATTGTAAATTGCACATGGTTGCTATGAGTTAGAATCAACTCGATAGTTGTTGATTTTGGTTTATATTGCATATGGGTTGTTGAGAACTAATATTTACATTAAAGTTTCCATGAATGGATATGTTCAAAAGGAAGTAGACTATTCGAAATGCAGAGCGTGGTATTGGTCTCACAGCTAATTATATTTAGTAAATATTCAATTTTGTATGTAAAATGGATAAAAGTTATTGTATATAGAATACACCTTAATAAAATGTTAAAAATGGAAAGAGAAAGCATGAATAAAGTGTTATAAAACTTATTGTAAGTATAATGTTTACCTAATCAAATTTATTAATCATTAAGTACTCACTTTTATTAAAAAGCAGTATAATTAAGCCTGGCACAATCTTTTATGATCTCTTAGTTATTTTATTAAAGAGAAAGCTCATCGTGGGAGAATAGCTGCTGTCATTTTTATATGTATATTAGACGTATCTTACTTCAGTATATGGTTCCTTTGCAATCATATATTTGGAAGTATAGCTAGATAACATCACCGAATTCCTTTGTTGGTCTTTCTCATTAATTTTCTAGCATTGGACTTTTGTGAGGCCATTGAGAATTCATGGCTCGGGTCAAAAGTCACTCCTTGTAGTTACTTTTTGGCTTCATAACAGTCCCCATTGCAGCAGCTTTGTTCAATCACAATGCGTTCTTAGAGTTCTTGACTGTTGCTTCCGGGAGCATTCATCGTGGGTCTCAGTAAAAGGAAACCCTTGACCATGCCATTCTTTTTTTAATTTAACATGATGCTTTTTATGTGTTCAGTTATGGGCTATTTTGTTTCCTTTATGTTGAAGTGTAATTGAAACGGAAGTCTTTTATCTTAATCAATAAGTATCTTGCTCAATTAATGTTCTGTAATTTACTTCTATGGGTTCTAATGTGCATGGCAGTGGCTGTGTAGGACTCACAGACCAAATTCACGATTAAAGGGTTTATTGAGAAAGTAATGTCAGTGTAAGGCAAGTGAGAAATGCTTGAGGTAAATTTTTTTTTTTACAAAATTTCAGATCTGCTAATAAATGCCCAAAGGGGCATACCACTGTGCTATAACCCTAACCAGAAGGCACTCGGTGCAAGTTTCATGAGTCAGCAAACCCAGCTCCCTGAATTAAGTGCCCAGAGGTACCCTACTCCAGTGAGCCACAGCCTGAAGACATTCAGTGCCACTTCATTGGGTCACGAAGTCCAACGTTTCCAATTAAGTGCCCAGAGGCACCCTACTCTACAAGGCAGGCTGCTACACAGAAGCACTCCTCTTGACTTGCTCTGTGGGTGGTTGCATGCTCTGGCTCCTGGGTCTGTGGCTGCTCCTCTGGTGGTATAGCTGTTATCTGGATCCAGGAGGGTCACACGGCAGGGGATCCCAGGTCTAGAGGATGCCCTCACTACTGGCTCTTGCTGGTAAAGAGATCTCTTCTCGCTGCTTCTCAGTGGGCTCATTTTACATGCAGCACAATGGTATTTCAGGGAATCCTCTTCACCATTGCTCATAGACAAGAAAGATAGGCAAATCCTATCTTCCCCTACCTTCTTATAAAGACCCATGCGGGGAAAGATCATTCGGTGTGATTTACATGGTGCGATCAAATTTCACCCAAATATAATAATCTATTCTCCACTTCTGGACGATCTCTTATTTAGGACCTGGGACCTCTGACAAGATGTTTCCAGTAGGAATTGTTCTCCTACTAATCTTAATTAGCCAGGCCACCTCAAACAGTTGTCTCTCCTGTCAGCTGTAGCATAGACTTTCTTACAGTCATTAGCAGGAACAGTTACCAGAATAACTATGAAACCAATTGTGGTCCACTTCAAACCCTCTAAGTTCAGAATTACTTTTCAACCTATTCATTTTTGTTAGCAGACAATGCTCTCCAAAATGGGACTAGACCCAGGGGTGTCTGAAATCCAGAATTATAATAATCACATAGAGATCGGACTGGAAGGAGGACTGTAGTAATTGAGCATGGCTCAGTATGTGCTTTGAGTCTTCACGTTCAGCAAGCCACTTGCAGGTTGTTAATGAGTCCTTCTTCAAACCCGTTGTTTTCTTCATATAATCCAGTTTGTCCTATTATAGAAACGGAATAACTTTGGTGAAAAGATAAGACCTTAGCAAACAGCTTTCCTGATTTGAAACCACGTAGTATCTCTGTGTTCTGTTGGAGCGACTGCCCCTCGATTCTGTATTGACAATTTAATGTTCTTTAATTCTCCTTTATCACACTGTTACCAATTATTAGTTATTAGGGCCACAGTCGAATGCCTTTGCATCGTCAATCAAATGGAGGTAAACTTCTTTCTTGTATTCATTGCTTTCAGCCACGAGCCATTTCACATCAGTAAAGATAATCCCCTGCTCAACGTCTCCCTTTGAGACCGACTTGAATTTCTGGCAGTTAACCCAAGATGTACTGCTGCAACCATTTGTGACTTATCTGTAATCACCGACACTTGGCTTGTGTGTGATGTTAATGATGTTGTTTGATTATTTCTGTATTCTCTTTGGTCATCTTTCTTTGGAATGACCGCAGATCTGGATCTTCTTCAGTGTGTTGACTAGGTCTTCCAAATTTCTTGGCGTAGAGGAGTGTTTGTGGAAACATTTCAATTGGTATCCCACTAATTCCTAGAGACTTATTTTTTTTGCTAAGAATGTTCGTGCAGCTTGGACTTTGCCCATTAAGACCACTGGTTCTCCTTCTTCTGTGTCCGTTGGTTCGTCTTTCTCTTTAACGCTTTGTTGTGAAGAGTTTTACATTCAGCACTTCATACAGATTTTGTTTCGAGTCACCCATCCTTACGGTCCCCTCAAGATATCACTGCTTATCTCACATCCTCTCTGGGCTCCCTGTTTCCATTCCTCCTTCGTTCATAACCCTCTGAACTTTGTCCTCGGGAACATGATACATTTGGTCTTAAATGTCTGATTATTCTAACACAGGGCTGAGTTCAGTTCCAGACCTGAAAGTGAATAAAAGCCATTGTTTGGGGGATGAGTTAGTTAATTGTGCCAGCCTGGCCGATAATCACATGTGGGGCTGGTGGAAAGGCGGAGGGATAAATGGGTGGTGAAGCCTCGCCTTTCTAGTTCTCGGGTCTCTTGTTTTGTGATGGTTGCATCGGGTGCAGCTGCCTTAGCAGTTCCCTGCTTCAGCTTGCAAGATGGATTTTCTACAAGACATCCCCAAGGAGAAGCCGCATGGATCTATCCCGATGCAGCCCTGGGTGCTGGAGCAGCCATGTGGAGACCCCTGCCAGTGCTGAGATGCTTATTTGTTCACTGACTCAGCTTTCCTCCTGCAGTCGGCATTATTGCCTCTGTTTTGTGAGGTGAAGGACTTTGTGGACTGGTGTTGGGTTAATGGGTTAATGTTGGACTTGTGGGCTTGGGCAGCATTGGGTTGGGATGTTTTCGTGATGCACATTTTCTTTGCATAAAACTCTCTCTTATACGTGAGTTGCTGTGGATTTGTTTCTCCAAAGTACCTAGACTAATACAGGGGATTATATCAATCTCTGTCTGATGAGTAAGCCTGGTCTTTTTTATTGATTTTGAGTTCTTTCCTAAAATTTTATCTGGTTCTATTCAGCGATCCCTTTAATGTGGTCCTTTCGGGAGCAGTAGGTAGTGGCAGCTGTATGCCATCTAATTACTCTGGCCTCAAATTTGTCAAGGCTGGTGTTGGCCTGGTTTTTTTTAGACCATTGAACAAATTGTTTGCTTTGTCTTTTGATTTTTAACCCTTTTACCTCTGGACTAGAGAGAGACCAATAGTTGCACCTTAGATGGTTGCTGACAAGCCTGAGGACCCCAGTTGCTACTCATCCGAGCAGGACGGAGGACCCTATCTTTATGAGCTATATAATGCCAACTGACCTTTGCATTCCCCAAGATTTGGGTCTTGGTCCTCTAGCATCAGGGGCTTGATTAGGTCTAAGAAGTTTTCATAACTTTGTCCCTACGTGTACTATTACAATCATGGATATATTTGTAGCAAAGGCAAGTACACACATACAAGTATCCTCACACCTCCATATAATTGTGGGCATATGCCCACTCTCCCTCCCACACCTGTTCAGCCTATATGCCTCGCCAAGCATCTACACATGTTGTTGTCATTTGATGCCATCAGTTTCACACTAAAGAGTTGGCAAACACCTTCGATTTCTTTCTTTATCTTTGGCATTAGTGCTTGGTACATTGATTTGAACAATAGCTGGTCTTCCTCACAGTTGGATGGGTATTATACTCTCACTGACAGCATTTTGTTTCAGGATACTGCTTGAAATATTCTTTTCAGTGGGTTGCCATTCCTCATGAATTTGTCTCTCCTGGCAGAGTGAAGCTGGAAAAGATGGGATTTTACTTGAAGCTAGTGATCCAAAGTAATGGAGGTAGTGGATCATACTGAGGGTTTTGAAAATGATGATGACAGTTTTGAAAGTCACAATGACAGGGGCATTGCTGGTGTGTAGGAGGTAAGGCTGGAGTTGATAAATGCTTCCCACGCTATGCTTAGGACAATGACACACACCCATGCTATGCCTAGGACACACAACAAAGAATTATCTTTCTTACAAAGGCCAGAAATACCCCTAATGAGCATCGCTGAGCTAGGAAGACCTTGGTTTAATTCAGAGGCCTAGCACTTTGTGTTTTCACTGTCTGTAAAGTTGGAATAAAAATAGGAGTACATAGTTCATGGGGTTATTTCAAAGCTTGCTGATGATGCACATCTTGCAGTGAACAAGGACCATATTCATTGTAAAAATTAGTTAAGGAGTCAATGATAAAATGTTTAACCCACCTGTAGCTTCCTAGCCCACTAAGAGTAAGATCCAGAATCCCCACAGTGGCCTGCAAGGACATGCATCATTCAACCTTGTGCTTCTCTTTGAAATCCTCTCCTGCCAGCCCCTGCCCCCGGCTCTGCCCTGCCCACACGTGCTTCCTAATTATGCTGTCATTTCCCTGAGTGGGCTGCCCCCCTGCACCTGATGCACCTGGTCTTTCCTCTGTGTGGTAAGCGCAGCTCCATAGTAAGCCCACCTCCCAACCGTTGCATGGTGTGGTGGTTAGTGCATTCACTAAGAGGTCTAGATTTGGAAGGGGAGGTCCTGAGCTCTGACTCTGCTGTGAGTCAGACCTCCATGGGGACACCCATATTTAGCATGTACACATGAACGTGGTGCTGTGAGAGAGAGGGTCTGGAGATAGACTTTGAGGAGATTGGCATCTAGAGGATAAATGGATGCATGGCAATGAATGAGATTGCCAAGAAGAGACTACAGTGAAAAATATATATAATGATCCTGAAGGAATTCCAATATTTCGTGGTCAGTTAGAGCCGGAAAAGCATGGGATGCAGATGAAAAAAGCCCTAATCAGGGAGTTAAAAAGAATGTGTGCTGTCGCCTGTGACGAGTCTAACCCAAGGCAAGAAGCCAAAGGAAGGGCGTTTCGTAGAGGAAGTGGTTAACAGGATCAAGTGTTGCTTGCACAGCAGGTTATATGAGTTTTGAAAGCTGTCTAGTGAAATCTAGAGTACTAGTCATCTTGTGTGAGCGGTGTGAAGGGATAAGTCTCATTGAAGTAGGTCCAGAAAAGAGTGGGGAGGGTGAACTTGGAAGCAACCATTTGATGACTTTCAATAAATGTTCCTTAAGATGAAGATGTGTTTAGGTCAGTGGTTCTCAACCTGTGGGTCGTGACCCCTTTGGGGGTCAAACAACCCTTTCACAGGGGTCGCCTGACTCATAACAGTAGCAAAATTACAGTTATGAAGTAGCAACAAAAATAATTTTATGTTTGGGGGTCACCACAACATGCGGAACTGTATTAAAGGGTCGTGGTATTAGGAAGGTTGAGAACCACTGGTTTAGGTCAAGTTGAAGAGATTTGGTTCAGGGACTTATTCTCATGCTAAAGGTACAATTGAGTTAAATAGTTCTATGTTAAAGCACATAGACATATTTCCTAATAAATTCCTATATTAAAAACCAACAGAACAAATGATCAAACTTCACATGCCCTATATAACATTATCAAGTTCAGTGTTTCTCGTTCTTAGGTATTGCTTGCAGAAATAGAACATAGGGTTGCCTTTGGTGCTTCTGCATTAGAGCGATAATGTGGGCAGAATTTAAAATATTATATATAATATATATATATAGAATAATATATAATATATATAGAATATAAAATATATGTGCAGGTAAACATATTGCAGAAGTTATTTTATGATACTAAATTTGAATAAAAGGCTGGCCTAAACATACACTTTAGGTTAGAACAAAATAAAACTATCTATGTATGCCTGTGTTAGGCTGGGTAGACTAGAGAAATTCATTGACACTCATATATGTCAAGAAAAAGCTTTATATGAAAGAGTAATAGCATATCAAGAAAACATCCCAGGCCAGTCCAGATCAAGTCCATACGTCTGATAGTAGACCCTAAACCTCTCCAGATTCATGCGCACATGCAATGATTCTGAATGCAGGAAGATCACAGGCCAGTGGGTGCAGAGTCTTGAGGATCCAGTGTGGTGGAAACATCTCTAGGACTCTCTCAGGTGTCAGTGTGGCTCCACATAGCTTGTCAACAGGAAGGTGAAGAACAGAGAGTGTGTGATCCGCCCCCGCCCCCCAGGGAGAAAGAGAGGAAGTTCCCAGAAGGTCACATCCACAAGGAGTCATCATCAGGCTGTGACCTGATTGACAGGCTAGACTCCACCCCCTACTTATTTATGACGTTTACCTGAGATTAAGTACTACCATAATCCCCTAAGTCATTTTTGCTGTTAAATAGAACATGCTTAACAAAAATCTCAAAAGTTAAGCCGCTGAATCAACACACATTTTCTCAACCCAGAAAAATCAGAGGAATGATTAAACTTTTTAAAAGCAAGAGAAAAAACCAAATGCACATATTGATATTAAAAAATAAACACCTCAGATAATTTAACTTCCCCCCTGACATCTAAACATCAAGCCAGGTCAGTGGTTTCTTTTATTACTGATATAACCATTCTAACGATTTTCCAAGTCCAGGCCTATATTGATAGGCGAAGCAAACATTAATGATCTGTACCCAAAGAACAATTACACTTCCTCAGAGCAAACAGGAAAACTGGATAATCCCAACATGCTACGAACAATTTTATTGAAAACCTGTAGAGATTTTCAACCAATTTCAAAAGAATATGCAAAAAGGATCATATCATCATGCCAGTCTAATATAAAAATAAAAATACTATGTTTCCCTGATTTAAAAATATTGGAAGTATTCATTATTGGTCAAGTTCTTTGGGTAGAAAACAAAGATCCCGTTGGTGGATGAGCTAGTATCTGCCCGTCTTACATTTCTCAAAATTGTGCATATGGGACGTAGGTATCAATTCCATCATATGCTTTAGAATCTATTCAAGTAGAAGAAAGTATAACTTTAATATATACACTTTTCTGTTGTTCACACATATTAACAAGCAGCATGTGTACACAAGTCAGCATCGTCAGGCTTCTGCTCCTTTGCTCTTTTGATAGCAATGCATTTATTCAAGAAATATATCCCTTTACAAAAGGCTTATAATGAAATTCATAATTATAAAAATATTTTTTCCAAATACTCTAACAGATGCAAAGATACAAGGCATATAACTTTAGAACATTGCTTACCTTGGGCGGAAATCAATGGGTAACGTGTTACAGAAATATAAACAGCAATGAAATTGTCTTGTGGTTTTAATTTCATATGTTACAAGTACTTGTGTGTTTTGTTGTATAATGCATATTTGCCTGTAAAAATTCCATTAGCTTTAAAGATAAGTTAAATTTTCTTTAAGACCAAAAAACAAACTCATTGCCATTGTATCAATTCCAACTTATAGTGACCTTCCAGTAGAATAGAGAACTGCTGCCCCACAGGTATTTTTTTTTAATAAAAATGTTTTATTTTCAATTAGATGAAGGTTTACAGAGCAGATCAGTTTTCCAATGTGGGGAGCAATGACGAGGACACAATGATTAGCATGTACTCAACATTTCTGAAAGGATTTCAAATTCTTTGTGGTCAATGCAAGAGTATGAACTCTGAAGCTTGAACAGGATGCAATGCAAATTTCTTCAACACACTACATTCCACTTTATTTACGTCTAGAGAACTTGAGTCAATTTAAAAAGCTAGTCTGTCATTCAAAACTAAGTCATGTGTCCTAGACTTCCCGTCTTATTTTGTGTTTCTTCTTTATGGCCAAATTCCTTATTGGAGTCTGATGAGATCATCAAAAAAGAAACCAAACCCCCTGCCATCAATTCAGTGCAGACTCAAAATGACCCCCCAGGGCAGGGTAGCACTGCTTAGGGGAGTGGAAATCCCTGTCTTTCTCCCAGTGAGATCACCATATTCACTAAAGTGCCTTGCAAACAATAAGTAAATAACTAAGTAACTGAGCTTCAGAGCTGTGTCACCTGCCGTCTCAGAGGTATTTTCTGATATATCTTGTTCTAAGTCATTTCAAATACTCTTATATTTCTCACATCAGTCATATCAAGAAGCTTAGGTGGATAAATTTCTCCATAGGAGACGAATGAGGCAATCTGCTCCCATAGCAATTTACAGTTTTGGAAACCCTGATCCCTCACAGCCTCTGAAACTCACAGGGGCAGCACTCCCCTGTCTTACAGAGTGGCTATGAGTTGGCATAGCTTGGAAGCACATGTGGGCATTACAGGAATAGAAATCCCCAAGCCCACCAGGGCTCCTATCTAGGATTGTTATGAGTATGATTGGCACAATGGCGGTCGGATTTGTTTCAGCGCATGCCATTCTTATACCCCCTATCCTATTGGCTCTAAATGTTCTTAGTCTATTAAGGTTATGTATCTGCACCTGCATTTCGGTTGCTACTGTTTTGGCCTCAGCTAGGACCCCTCATGGCACAATTGCTAAAGTGCTTGGCTACAGACGAGTGGCTCCAGCCCACTGACTGCGCCCCAGGAGAAGGATGGAGCAACAGTATGTTTATGTAAAGATGACACCCGAAGATGTGTATGAATGGCTGGATAGAAAACTGCTCTATTCATGGAATAAGGTGGAATTCCAAAATTATGCAATGGTCATTTAGACCTTCTCTTCTTGCCAAATTCTAGACTGAAAGAGTTTGAAAACACTGTTAAGAGACCATAAAGGGATATACTTGCCAGAACTTTGACAGTTCAAAACCCACTGGCAGCATTCCTTGGAAGAAAGATGAGGCTGTTTTCCTTGATAAAGATTTATAGTCTTGGAAATCCCAGTTGGAACCTACTCAATGGCAGTGGCTGGCCAGGTATACGAATATTATCCTTATTTTATCAGGGTGCTGAATAATCCTTATGTATACTTTTATTTAAGTTCATATTATCCTAGAGGAGCCCTGGTTGTGTAGTGGGTTAGATATCGGGCTGCTAACCACAAGGTCAGCAGTTAGAAACCACCAGCCACCATGTGGGAAAAAGATGAGGCTTTCCACTCTGTGAAGAGTTACAGTCTCAGAAATACACAGGGGGAGTTCTACCCTGTCCAACCAGGTTTCCACAAGTTGAAATCAACCCAATGACCGAGGTTATGTTATCCTAAGATACAGATTTATTCATTGCAGTGCATTGAATTTAAGCTAGATTTTCCTTTCTGTTCGCTTTAACAGACATCACATGATATTTCCCTTCCTGTAATGAGTTACAAAAACAAAACAACCAAAAGAAGAGCTTGATGGGTGACCAAAAAAGATATCCTTGAGATCTCTAATGACACACTCTAAGTAGTAGCTGTACTGACATCTCTAATGACACACTCTAAGTAGTAGCTGTACTGACATCTCTAATGACACACTCTAAGTAGTAGCTGTACTGTTTGCCATTTGCAGTGATTTTTAGATAATGAAGGTGCACCCTGCTTCGCTAAAGAAAAACTTTGAGGAAAACACTGAGCCACACTGAATGCTTAGGCTGTCCATGCTGCTGTCACCGCTGAACCCTCTGGAAGGTGGAGTCACATTGCGGGTCCGGCGCAGTCCTTCAGAAGGACTATTGTTCTTTTTTCATTTGGTCGATGGAAGCTGTCTGGTTTAAAATCATAAAACAATGAAACCTCCATTAAGTATCAAGGCCTGCCGCCATTTCCTGTAAAGCCTTTTCCCACTTGTTAGTGGTTGGAGGGTCGAATGTTTATTTTTGCTCAGTCACGGAATACTAAATTTACAAGGTTGGGTGACATCAGTCTTTTGAGATTTTCCTTTTAGGGCTGATGCTTTATGGAGCATGGAGTCAATTTTAATTTGTATCCCTTTGGGTATTCATGATAAAACCAGTGAATACATCCGTGGTATAAAAGGGAAAACATTTGTGTGTCCTTGTTTTTAAATATCCTTTGTGATGAGGAACATTGAAAACATTTTCAAACTCAGATAGCTGGACCTATCTCATAAGTCTTTTCTTCAAACCTAACTGTTCCTTGCGTTTATTCTGGAAGTTTCCTTTATGCAAGCGGATACATTTTTTACGGAGGAATGACATTTTTAGAGCATACCAGAGACTTCAGTCCAGGAATGTATTAGTTTTAAACATACCTTTAAGAAGACCTTTTTTGGAACGTGAACTCATATTTTTACATGTATATGTTTGTTGATTCCCTGAACCACTTGTCCACTTGGGAAGATTCAGGTCAGAAGACTTTTATAGAATGTGTTAAAAGACCTCCGATTACCAATGGAATAGAAATGCCACAGCTTTGCACTAGGCCCAGCGGTGTAACCTGGATGAAGTGCATGGAGAAGTTTGCTGAGGTCTCTGTAAAGTACAAATCAGGAGACGAAGTTGGGACGAACACTGAAGCCAAAGTGCACAACACACCTTGTCAGACCCTCTACCATTCTGCCCCCCTTTTTGGTTCCTCGGCTTGAATTCAGTGCACCCTGGATTTCCTGAGAACCTGAGTTCAGAAGCAGCAAAAGGCTCAGAGACAGGGGAATCCTTCACCTGTAGTCTCTCCCTTATCTCCGTTTCGTCATGTCTCAGCTTCCCGGCATCTTCTGACAGATCGCGATCGCAGCCAAAGCAGCTATCAAGAGCAAACTCGCAGAGTGGAGGGTGATGAAAAAGAGGAAGGCCCTTGGTGAGACGGGTTGGCACAGTGGCCCCATCAGCGGGCTCAGGCGCAGGAACGATTGTGAGGGTGGAGCAGGACCGGCCAGTGTTCCGTTCTCTTGTGCACGGGGTTGCTCTGGGCCGGAGGCCACTTGATGTCACGTAACAACAGCAAAACAACAACAACAGGAGTTAAAAAAAGAAGAGTTACAGAGATACTTCTTTTTGTTTGGTAATGTTGTGACTTCAAGTGGGTAAGAATGAAAAACAAACAAGCAAATAAATCAGCACAACATTGCCATTGAATCACTTCTGATTCATAGTGATGGCGATCTTAATTCAGGTTTCTAAGCCTATACATGTTCACAGAAGTAGGCTGGCCCCTGAGTTAATAGTATCAGCATTGGCCTCCCAGTTAGCAGCCAGTGCTTACTCAACATCCCACTGAGTGGCTTCTGACTGAAAAGTTCTTTATAGGACAGAGTAGCTCTGATCTTTGGGGTTTCTGAGACTTGAATACTTGTGGGAGCAGAGGCTCATCTCCATCCCTCGGAGCAATTGGGGGGTGCAGCTTTGCAGTCTGCAGCTCAGTGCATGACCCTCTACACCGCCAGAGCTCCTAGGTCGGGTAACCCACGCCTTTTTTATGCTTCTCATTGTCCTCTCCCCACTGAGATAAAGTAACTGGGCTGTTTCTTATGGGACGATTGAAAAGAAGAGATTCAAACTCTGCCCCCTCCACCCACTCATGCCTACTAGCGTACTACAGGATCTAGCCTCCCGCTTGAGACCACTTTTAAAAGGCAGCTGCCCCAGTGGTAGGATTCAAATAATCTAACAACCTGTTTGCCACCGTAATGACCATTTCAAGTAGTAAAAAACATGATATACCAAAAGGTAATTTATTACTTCATACAGTTAATACTTAAATAAGAACAAAGAAAGAGGTACACAAAACTAGATGATAAGAGTATTAAAATGTTAATGAAAAAGTATTAAATAATACCTCACCAAAAACAATAAAACTGTTATGTAAGATAAAAAGAAAAGAACAGATTCAGGGGGATGGCAAGGGGAGAGATAGTTCAGAAGGTGGTGATTGGAAACAAGGTGAATTATTTGGGAACTTCTGGATGAATCCAGGACTTACAGATATGCTGATTTGATCCATTTTAGGATACCTATGTCTACAAGAACTTACTCATGCTAATAGCAATGTAGATCAGAAGATTCTTGAGCTACAGAGATGTATCCTGATCAATCAAAACACATGAGTCTTTAAGGACAAATAGAGGGTCTGAGAAATGCAGTGTGAGAAAGGCTGAGCCTGTTGATTTGAAGATGGAGCAGGGCATTACCAGTTTAGAAAGATCTCAACTCAACTCACTGTCCTTGGGTCAATGCTGACTCATAAAAACCCCTTGTGGGTTTCTGAGACTGCAACTGTTTATAGAAGTAGAAAGCCCCGTCTTTCTCCTGGACACTTGTTGGTGGCTTTGAACTGCCGAGCATGTGGACTGCAGCCGAACAAGTAACCACTACCCACCAGGGCTCATCGTAAAGAAGGATGGACAGCCTACAATGACTAGGAATAGGCCTTAACTGACAAAGAGGAAGACAAAGGGACCGCTACCCTGTAACGACAAGGCATTGAAATCTGCCAACAACTGGGATGAGCAAAAGATGGATCAGGCTTAGAACCCTCAGAAAGGATTACCTTGATTTTTGGCCAAGTGAGACCTGTGCTGGTATTCCAACCTCCAGAACCATAGAATGACATTGGTCATTTTAAGCCCCCAAATGTGTGGCACCTTGCTACAGCAGTTAGAAAAACGAATCCAGGTGGTAAGATTTCCTCATTCCAAGTGAAGTGGTCAATATGGATTAGCAATTGAGTAGGAAAAGTTGTCTTCACGTTGTAATCTCTAGACAACCATTTAACATCTACACAAAGAAATATAGTCAAATTAACCCTAATTATTTCAGAACCATAAAGAATGCAGGAAAGAGAGGGGGGGGGGGAAGCAGAGGGCACAAACGGAAAACAAAGAATGTGACAAATCATCGAACACATTGAATTTAATAAAATGAAATAAGAACCAACGTACAAAAGCACTTGGGAATGTATCTCAATTTGTAATCCAAGGACTGCCTACACTTGTACTACCACTCAGGTCCAGCTGACTTGGTTCAGCCTCTGAAGTTGGTGGCTCCCACTGAGATCATTAGTGGATTGCCGCTTCTCTTTGGCCATGTTCAAGTACACTGGGTTTATCACCACCTGTGTGCTGTATTCAGACATCTCGGATCATGTGGGTTTTTTCCCAAACTCCAGGATCATTGTTTGTGCTTCCTAGCCAGAGACCAGCTTCTCCATTTTTATGGTTTCCTTGCAGATTACTTCATCATCAGATAGACTTTGATGATTTAAAATTGTTTTATTTTCCTTCTGCCTCCCTCAAACCTTCAGCTTTAGTGTTCATGATCAGAATCAGATTTCAACTGTCAAAAACATTGTTTCTGACTATAATCAGTATCACTTTTTGTAAATTCTTTTCTAGTCTACTTTCTTGTGTTGTTTTGTTTCTCATGTAGGCGTTTCATTCCTTCAAGTTTCAGTGCCTGCTTTGAATCTGATTCAATACAAGCATGCATCCTTTTATTGTGCATCATAGATATTGTGATTTCTGTGTTTGTTTTAACTGAAGGTTTGTGGTCACCCTGGCTCACTCACGTCTACAGGTGCCATTTTTAAAATAGCACATGCTTACTTTGTATTTCTGCGGCACATTCTTACAATATTTCAAACTTTTCAATACTGTGTTGTACACTTAAAAGACTGTAATATAGTGTGAACATATTTTTATATGCACCGGGAAAACAACTGTTACCAGCTTCACTGTGATATTTGCCTGGTCTGAAGTATCTCTGAGGTATGCCTGTATTTGTAAAAATGGCATTTGTTTCTCGGTTTGACCTTGCTCATTTCTTTTTTTTTCTTCTAATCATTTTATTAGGGGCTCATACAACTCTTATCGCAATCCATCCCTCCATCCATTGTATAAAGCACATTTGTACATTCATTGCACTCATCATTCTTAAAACATTTCCTCTCCACTTAAGCTCCCAGCATTAGGTCCTCATTTTCCCCCTCCCTCCCTGCT
>NW_022111309.1:7922620-7931686 GCF_000313985.2 Echinops telfairi | reverse complement strand
TGTACATGTCTTTATCTAGACCTCTATAAATGCCCTTTGCCTCCCAGCTCTTTACTCTATTTCCCTTGATTCTCCTCCTGTCCCACTATCATGCTCAGTCCCCACCAGGATTTCGACCTTGCTCATTTCTCAAGGACTCTTCTTGCAGCTGGGTAGAGAGCCTGACTCTACTGACTTCCATTAAATGCTACTTAACAAAAATATTTCCAAATGAATGTAGAAATATTATCTTTTGCATACTTGTAGGCCAAACTATGGAACATGAATTTAATCATTTATTTGCGTTTTGCCAAATGGAAGCATAAACTTATGCTTAGGACAGTATTGTTCAAGCAGAAAAAAAGTCTTCACATATTTTAATCACCGTCTGAAGTAGTTGACTAATAATGCTTGTATTAGATGCCATCATGTTGGTTCCAACTCACAGCGACCTATGTACAATAAAGTGGAACTCTGCCCAGGTGTTTACCACCCTCACAATGGGTGTTAGGTTTGAGTCTATTGTGACAGCCACTGCGTCAATCATTTCTTAGCAAATCTTGCTCTCATTGGAGACCCTTCTAGTTGACCAAGCAAGACGTCCTTCTACAGAGCCTTCCGCCTCTTCATTACATGCCAAACGTCATCACCTCAATCTCGACATTTCAGTTCTAGGGAGCAATCTGGCTACCCTTCTTCCAAAATAGATTTGTTTGTTCTTCTGGTAGCTCATGGTAGTTTCGGTGTTCTTCACCAGCACCATAATTCAAAAGTATTGACCCTTCTCTGGTCTTCTTTATTCAATGTCCAATGTATTTTTACATGTATCTGAGGCAATGGAAAGTGCCGTGGCATGGCTCAGGTGTGTCTTAGTTCTCAGAGTAACATGCTTGCTGTTCAACACTTGAATGAAAGAGGTCTTGGGCAGCAGGTTTTCCCAAGTCAATGCAATTTCTTGACTGCTGCTTCTCTTAGCATGGATTGTGGATCAAAGAAATGTGAAATCCTTGACAATGCCAATCTTTTCTCCATTTATCATCATGTTATCTACTGTTCCAATGAAGGGTGTTTTGGTTTTCTGGACATTGAGTTGCAGTTTATACCGAAGGCTGCAGGCTTTGGTCTTCCTCAGCAAGGGCTTCAAATCTCCCGCTCCCTCTCGGTAAGCAAGGTTGTGTCATCGACACATTGTCGGCTGTTAATACGCTTTTCTTCAAATCTGAGACTGCCTTCTTCGTATAGTACAGCTTCTATGTTTATTTCCTCAGAATTCAGAGGGACTGAGTCTGGTGACATGTTGTAACCATGATGCATACCTTTCCTAATTTTAAACTGTGATATTCTAGGATTCTCTTCCAATCACTGCCTCTTGGCCCATGTAAACGTTCCCCTTGAGAACAATGAAGTGGTCTTCCGGTCTTCTCAATGCTATCCATAATTTTTTTTTTTTTTATGATCCACACTGTCTCTTACCTTTCAGAGTCAATAAAACACAAGTGTATATCTTTCTGGCAGTCTGTTTTCAACCAATCTTTGCCTCACAGCAGTGATGGTAGCCCCTGTTCAACACACTTGTGAATCCCACTTGAAATTCAATGTATGGCTGCAACCATTTTGAACAATTTGCAGTAAAATTTTATATGCTTATGATATTAATGATATTGTTCCAAATTTTATGAATTCTGTTGGGTCACCTTTCATTATAATGCTTACAGATATATAGCTCTTCCAATTGGTTGGCCAAGTGGCTTTCTTAGAAATTTCTTGGTACAGATGAGTGAGCGCTTACAGTGCTCCATCAACTTGTTGAAATATTTCAATTGGTATTTCATCAATTCTTGGATCCTAGTACCTTCAATGGAGATTGGACTCCTTCCTTCAGTCCTATTGATTCTTGATCATATGTTATAGCTTGGATTGGTTGATTGTCAACCAGTTATTTTTGATACAGTTACTGTGTGTTGTCTTTTCCATCTTCTTTTGATGCGTCCTGCATTGTTCAATATTTTTCCCATTACACCTTTTAATATGGCAACTTGAGGCTTGAAGTTTTTCTTCACTTCTTTCAGCACAAGATACACTGTGTGTATTTTATTTTAGCTCCAGGTCTTTGCTTATTTAATTTTAATAC
Source organism: Echinops telfairi (assembly GCF_000313985.2). Lineage (NCBI taxonomy): Eukaryota > Metazoa > Chordata > Mammalia > Afrosoricida > Tenrecidae > Echinops > Echinops telfairi. The sequence continues at coordinate 7,929,576 of NW_022111309.1, read as the reverse complement.
TTTTTTGTCATAAGCTGTCCTTTGAAACTTTCTGTTCAGCTCTTTTACTTCTTAATTTCTTTCTTTTGCTGTAGCTAAGAGCATATTTGAGTATTTTTTCTGACATCCAATTTGATCTTTGCTTTCTCTCTTCATAGTAACCTTTTGAATTCTTCTTACATTAATGCTCTTGATGTCATCCCACGGCTCATCAGATTTTATGTCATTCGTATTCAAGATGTCAAATCTGTTCTTGAGATAGTCTTGACATTCAGATAAGGTATACTCATGCTTGCCTGTTGGCTCCCATGGACTTACTTTAATTTTCTTCAATTTCAACCTGAATTTACATATGAGCAGTTGATGGTCTTTTAGTCCCTGGCCTCATTTATCTTCTGACATTGAGCTTCTCTACAGATGTAGTCAGTTTGATTTCCGTGTATTGCATCTGGTGAAGTCCAAGTGTACGTAATCTTTAATGCTGTTGAAAGAAGATACTTACAATGAGGAGTTGTTGGTCTTGTAAAATTCTACCCTACCATTTCCAGCTTTGCTTCTGTCACCAAGACTTTATGTTCAAACCACTGCTCCTTCCTCTTTGCTTTCAAGTTTCACATTCTAATAGCCAGTAATTAACAAAGCATCATGATTGCACGTATGATCAGTGTCCTAATGGAGAAGTTGATAGAATTCATTAATTTCCTCATTTTTAACTTTAGTGACTGATGGGTAAATTCAGAGAGGAGTTATATTAATGGAATTTCCTTGAAGGTGTATAGATATATTATCCTGTCCGGGACAGCACTGTAAATCAAGATAGATCTTGAAGTGCCTTTTTTACAACAAATTTCTCTTGAATTTGTCATTTCTGGCCTAGTAAAATACGTGTCTGGCTAATTAAAAATATTAATACTACTCAAAATAATTAACCTTGCCAAATGTGCTACGCACCACGCTCAGCATTTTATTTGTACTCGTCCCATCTGAAAGATAGAAATATAATGAACTATCCAGTTTTGAAGTAATTTCCCCCAAAATATCAAACCTAAGAATCATAACAACATAATCATACTAAATATAACTTCCTCCCATGGGGCATTGCTTCTGTACTAGCACTGTATTTCATATATATTTCTTTTTAGGCTGGTTTGTGTTGTCCCTCTGTATCAGCACAGTTTCCATCAAGTTAGTTCTGATCTCTTCTGTGGCAGAACCGAACTGTGCTCTGTGAGATCGTCCGCAGTTATTTTCTGCTAGTAGATGGCCATACCATTCTGTTAAAATGCCTCTGGGTGGACTTGAACCTTTATCTTAGCACCTGAGCACATTGGCTCTTTGCCCCAGCGATTTAAAATCCTTCCATTGTTGGTATATCCTGTTGAGCCAATTCTTCCTCCAAAGTGACAACAAGGAACCCTAAAGAGGTCATTTGCACTTGACTATCCATCCGGCTGGAATATCAGAAGAGGACTTTGCATTGAGAGACAATCTCTAGACTGTAATCTCTCGGTTCTACATTATACCCTGAGGATTCTGAATTAATCCTGGGAAGAGCCCTCCCAGTGTTGAGGCCATCAGGCGAGAAATGTAGATTTAGATGGTCTAATGATTGAATGATAACTGCAAGGTATGCAGTTCAAACCCATCAGCTACTCCTCAGTAAAAAGATGAGGCTAAACATTTATAACTTTTCAACCCCCAAACATTTATAACCTTTCAACCCCTATCTAAGATTTCTTTGAATTAGGATTGACTTGGTGACAGTGGGTCAATGGCCACATATTCTCAGATTTGTTGGCTATCTAGTCTGTTATTCTCATTGACTAAATACTCCCTCCTGGAGTTTGGTAGACTGGGGTCCAAAGCCTGGAGCCCTTCACTTTGCAAAATAAAATTTTCCAAGTGATTTGGCCTCTTTTCCCTAAAACTAAATGGGACAGTGTGAGTGCATGTCAGGTCAGAGTGGGCTGACCAAACTGTTCCTTTTTATATTGGAGGATTTGTTATGAAGTCCTTGACACATAGAATAAGAGATTATTTCTCCAAATTGGGTTTCGATTGGATTCCTGGTGAGTCTGACCTGTTAGATCTCAAAGCATCCACTTTTCTGCACAGAGTTTGCCATACTCTATAATTGCATATTAGTTTGTGAGACATTCCAGCCACTCACACCCAACTGCTGTGAGATACACTTTCTTCCGTCGTACTCCTCAAACTGATGATCTTCAGCTTGCTTTTGTTAAAGGCATATTAGGCTGCTAACTGCAAGATTAGTAGTTTAAAACCACCAACTGCTCCAACAAAGGAATACATGGGGGTACCTGGAATTGCCCTGGGCGAGCTGGGTTGTGGTCGTATCCACGTTCCCCACTAGATGATCATCGAGCAACTACGAGTTAGTGCCCGTTCTCTCTACTCACAGTGAATTGTTTTCAAAGAAGTTTTGCGCAAGCCTCATTTTTGTGTGATGGGTGATTTAAGAGAACAGGGTGGGCGTGTGAAAGTTTGTTAATTTTGTTCCCCACTCTGGAAAAATGCTGCAGACACTGTTGTGATGTTAACACAGCTTACAAGGACAGCTCTGTGGGAAATACTCAAGTGTATGAGTGGTTCTCTCATTTCAAAAGAGGTGAAATGTTGATTAATGACAAACCTCATTCTGAACGGCCATCAGCTTCCTGAATGGGTGAAATGTCCAATCGTAGTGCATTTGGAGCTCGTTCCAAATTTCAGAATGTTAATCAAGTTTTCTATTTTAGAGTTCTGAAAAGATAGCGTGTAACAATGTGTGACAAAAAGGCCTGATTTGTGGCAGACGGGGGACTAGTTTTGCCACCACGACAATGCAGCCATCTCCGTGCGCCAGTTTTTGGCAAAGAACAGCATGCTTTTCTTGCTCCACACACCTTACTCATTTGACCTCACTCTGTGCGACTTCATTTTGTTTCCGTGAATGATGAGAGACATGAAAGGACAGTGGGTTGAGGATGTAGAAGAGGTGAAGAAAAAAACCAGGGAGGTGCTGTCAGCCATCCAAACAGATGTGTTTGAAAAATGTTTCCAAGAATGGAATTGCAGATTTGACAAATGTATTAACTGTATATTTGTATTAACTCACCTACATGCAAGATGATATAGCAACAGAACTGCACATCCACACCCAATTCACACCTTTGTCTTTTTTTTGGTAAGCAATAAAGCCCACATGGAAGAAGCACACCTGCCTGTGTGATCACGATGTGTTGAAGGGATCAGGTTTCAGGCATCAAAGAACAGATATCATTGTGAATGAGGGGGAGTGCAGATTGGGGACCCAAGACTCATCTGTAGGTAACTGGTTATCCCTTTGCAGAGGGGTTGCGGGGAGGAGCCGAGCCAGTCAGGGTACAGTGTAGCAACGATGAAACACACAACTTTCCTCTAGTTCTTAAATGCTTCCTCCCCCCTACTATCACGATCCCATTTCTGCCTTACGAATCTGGCTAGATCAGAAGATGTACACTGGTACAGATAGGAACTAGAAACACTGGGAATCCAGGACAGATGATCTCTTCAGGACCTGTGGCGAGAGTGGCGATACTGTGAGGGTGGAGGGAAGGTAGGGTAGAACGGGGGAACCGATTACAACGATCTATATATAACCTTCTCACTGGGGGATGGACAACAGAAAAGTGGGTGAAGGGAGACGTCAGACAGTGTAAGATATGACAAGATAATAATTTATGAATTATCAAGGGTTCATGAGGGAGGGGGGAACAGGGAGGGAGGGGGGAAGTGGGGAAATGAGCAGCTGATACCAAGGGCTCAAGTAGAAAGCAAATATTTTGAGAATGATGAGGGTAACAAATGTACAAAAGTGTTTGACACAATGGATGTGTATATGGATTGTGATAAGAGTTGTACGAGCCTCCAATAAAATAATTTTAAAAAATAACATGGTGTCAGAATTTGTATCAAAACTTGACATTGGAGCTAGGGCTCTTACTGTAAACTGCAGACTTCCACAAACCAAGTACATTGGAATTTAAAGTCTAGTAAAGTAACAAAGAAAATGTGTTGGACGGAGGGAGACCAAGATGGCCGTGACCCCTGTTTTCATACTGAAGCACAGCCAAGCCGATTAATGTAGGAATTATTGTCTGTCAGTTTTTCTTCCACAATAGCAGTTTAGAAGTTGAGTCAAGCACAAATTGACTTGGAAAGTTTAAACTGTTTACTAACTTGCCCTTTAGGGAAAATGTTGCTTAGAAGAGTAGAGCGTATCCCCCTAGATCATGAAGTTTAAAAGCTGCTTTGTGTTTATAGTAAATCTCCTTAGGTCTGTTTTCCCCAAAGAGGAAATAAGTAAGTAACCTTCTTATGAAGATTCCATCCCCCTCAACCCCTCATCCAGCTATTTCTTTGCTTTAACTTTTCTATGATAACCCCAACAAAACATCGTAGAATTTGGTAGTAGATGCAGACTAGGTAGTTTTGACTTAGGATGTTACTATGCACAGCTGAGCAAAATACAGGTTAGTCTTGCACCAGCCTCACAATCGTTGTCATATTGGACCACATTTTTGCAGACACCTTGTCAGGTGATCTCCCTGAGGGTCTTCTTTTTCACTAATCCTCCATATTACTAAGCACGGTGCCCCTTTCTAGCTGCAGTACGCGAGTCCCTCCTGGTAGCTGCAGTACTCCGGCCTTCTATGGGTCACCCTGGCTGGACTGCCTCCAAGACAGATTGTTTGTTCTTCTGTCAGTCTGTGGTACTTTCAGCCTACGTTGCCAGCACCATTACTCAAATGCTTCAATTGTTTTTTGTTTGTTTGTTTGTTTTCGTTATCCATTTTTCCGTTGGCACATGCATACATAGCGATTGAAAGGAACCAGGCTTGGTTCGATTGCATCTCAGCCCTAGAAGTGACGTCGTTGCTCTTAAACATTGTAAAGGTGGTGTGTGCAGCTGATTTGCTCAATGCTTTATATACTTGGATTAGTTGGCACCCTCTTTCCTTAAAATTTAGGTTTTTAAAACAATGCTTTTACTACTGTTTAAGAAAATACCACTCAAATGCTTCCATCATGATGACTTGGTGAAAAGTGTGGGGTGTTGTGAGTAGTATTTCCCCCGGATGTGCCCTGGCACGACTGAGGAGGCTCATGTGTTCTCCTTTTGTTCTGTTTTATAGGAGTCCATGAAGTTGTGTTGTACAGAAACACACTCTGTGAAGGAGTGAATTTCTGGGTCTTCATGCAGTTATGGATCTGGATAAACCATCTGTCTGGGGCTCTTTTAAACAGCGGACCAGGCCTTTGTTAATCAATTTGAGCAAGAAGAAGGCGAAAAAGAGCACCAACAAGCCCCTAGATTTACAGGCAACTCATCACCTGGACCGTCGCCTGAGCCTCTCCGTTCCTGATATACTGGAGGCGGGGACGTTGGCTACAGAGGGTAGGCCTTACTCTGGGCCCCAATCATCCTACACCTCGGTGCCCAATAGCCTGTCAACTGCAGGGATAACAAAGACTAGCAGCAGCACTTTGAAACAGTCTGAAAAAGACCTGGATTGGAACCAGGGAGGAGCTGACCACGCCGATGTGGCCGGGATGGACTCGGAGGAACCCTGTGCGTTCCCTGCTGCGGCCAAGGCCAGGAGGGCATCCAGCAATAGCATCTTTGATCTTCAGGAAACTCCCCTCGGAGGAGATGAATCAGAAGAACCAGAGGTGAGACAAGGGCTGCTCTCTTTCCTCCTTCTTATTTCTTCTTCTCCTCCTACTTTTTTTTTTCTTTTCAGTGAATTTAGTGTCCTTGGAAAATGTGGGTAGAAGTTACTTCTGTGGTTAGCTTGGATGGGAAGAAAGCCATTTAAAAGAATTTAAATTAATGCACTATTGATTGAACTCAATGTTCCCATTAGTTTTGAGGTTGACCTTTGCATATTTTACAACTATTCCAAATAACCTTCTAGGACACTTTAAGGCATTAAGAGCTAAATTGGATGAGCTACCTCCCCCACCCCCACCCCATCTCTTGGCAATGAAATGAAGTCCATGACTCTTTCTCTAACTTTTTGTGTAAATGTGTGACTTGCTTTTTCTATTTCTCTTTATTTACACCATTGCCCAATTCCTATCTGTAGACAAGCCAGTCCTATTAGTATTCTTAAGAAAGGTGTGTCCCCGGTGACTCAGAACATGTAGACATCTTCCTGTTTCTGACTTGTGTGCACATGCTATATGCCCACTCACCTGTCGGTAACTTCTTTAGCGCTCAATTTGTTAAAATAACTGAACCACAAAAAAATTGAAGTATGTAGTTTATTTGAGGGGCTACTCTGGATGTACATAGGGAGACCATTCTGTTTCTTAAAAAACAAACAAACCAAAATACAATGGTTCAATGTAGGCTCGGTACAATTAGAATTGTAAACAGTAGAAGAGGAACTGAACTTGAAAACCAGCCACTGGTGAACTTTCACTTGATTGATTGAACCATACCCCTCCACTTTACTGAAATCAGCTGGAATCTGGTTACTAGGTGGGCTCCGGCTTGGAAAAGTGGGAAGCATCCATTTGAACAAATCTTCAGGTAGTGACCTGAGGAAGATTTTAAATGATAAAACCAGCACACTTCTTAACAAATACTTCAGTTATCCTGGGAATTCTGATTGTTATCTGTTAGGAAGCAAGGAAGATTACTTACAGTTCCAGTTTTTGCGTTAGACAACCTAGCTTACAGTTAACAAAATGTGTCTCATGAAGAGGATTTGCAAAGACTTATTCATTGTATGAATCTGGGCTTGTTTTCTTCTTCTAGAAAAAATCCTTAAAGATAACAAAATACAGAGATAAAATAAGATGTTTTAACAAAAATTAAAATAGTTTAATAAACATATTCTTATCATTCAAGTCATTTAACCAAGCATTAGCACTTCAATAAGCTAAAACACCTAAATAATTAGGAGACAAATCTTATACTTTTAGTG
>NW_022111309.1:7920126-7921190 GCF_000313985.2 Echinops telfairi | reverse complement strand
GGGGCGCTAGTTCTTGTCAGAGTGGCCAGCCCCAGCCCAGGAAGTGTGCGAGTTTGTGCATCTTGGGGTACAGAGGACACTCCGATGGCCAGGCTGGTGCACCACAGGCCATGAGAATTCCGCCTCACTCTGGCTGACTGGCCAGTACACTTGGGCCAGTTCTATCTTCTGCCTTGAGGATGTCCTGAAGAAGGGGTGAGGGTGGGGCCACTGTGGCAATGGAGTTGCTCCTTGTTCAGATAAGATGAGTCAACTGGTTGCCTCAGTCCCTGCGGGACCTGAACCGTGTGTGCCTACCTCTTTACCACCCTTCTGCCTGGCTTCACCGTGAGACTGGTACCACCACCGCACAAGGGTGTATGTGGGCCATGGTTTTTGCCCACCCTCTGATCAGCCTGCCCTCAGGCTATGGCAGCCTAGCTTGCAGCGCCCCCTCCTGGAACTCCACCCATCTCTAGCACCATGGGTCACAGCCTGCAAAGCCATCCCTTCCAGACACAACTGCAAACTGCCCCAGAGCAATCACACAGTGTCAGTCACTTATTATCCAGTGACCAGGAGCCATGCTTTCTGGACCGTAGTTTATACCCTTATTATAGGAATTATAAAAATGGGCACTTTTTCAGATTAGTGAATGAGGGCAAAATTCACTCAAGATGTCCAGAGGTATGTGGAGTGTGTACATGGATGCTCCACGCCAGAATTTTTAAACGTAATTGTGTCATTTGTATATGCTATATGGTTTGTGTAGTACTCATGTGGCCATCCTGACCCTGAGCGTAGTACAGTATGTCTTTCACCATGGTGTCTTCTAGGGTAGCGCATGTGGCAGTATGTATCAGAACTTTTTTACTTTTTTGATTGAGAAATCTTCTGTTTTATGTATCCACGTTTTGTCCGTCCATTTATCATCTGATACACAAGAAAGCTGCTTCTAGTCCTTGGTTATTTGTATTAGTTTTGCAATGGATATTGGTGTACAAATTTCTCTGTGTCTCTCAGTTGTCAGTTCTTTGAAGTATCTGCCTAGAAGTGGAATTTCCAGGTAACATGGTAAGACTATG
>NW_022111309.1:7916820-7918639 GCF_000313985.2 Echinops telfairi | reverse complement strand
AGCTGTGTGGAGACCCCTGCCAGCACTGAGATGCTTACATGTTCACTGACTCGGTTTTCCTCCTGCAGTGAGAGTCATTGCGTGTGTTTTGTGAGATAGAGGAGGACTTTGTGGATTGGTGTCGGACATATGGGCTAATGTTGGACTTGGCTTGGGCAGCACTGGGTTGGGATGTTTTCTTGGTGTACGTTTACCTCTCTATGAAACTCTCTCTTACACATGAGTTTCTGTGGCTTTGTTTCTCTAAAGTACCCAGACTAACACAATAATCTTTTGCTTCTATTTTCTTGATCTCAAAGTCTGATCTACAGACTAAGACTGATTCTTTCTTCTCTGATTGGAGTCTTTCTTGATCCACTTACCAAGTGATCAGAGGGTGGAAAGACTGGGCTGCCCTAGTCACATCTCTAGGATCGCTTGTGTTTAGGTGTCTAGTTTGAGTAAGTCCTCTGCAACGCCTCTGACTCTTCCCCACTTGTACGACTGGCCCTCTCCTACCTTCTAAGGACCCCAAATTTATCACGTACACAGGTGTTAACTGTTTCTTTGCTCATTATCTTACCCACCAAAAAAACAAACAAAAAACAGACAGCTGGGGATTTCAAAGTATTGACCTTGCGATTAGCAGCCTAACACATAACCACTATGCCACCAGGGCTCCTGACATCTTCCTCACCTGGCTCTCATCATTTGGAAGGTAGGCTTGGCTGGAGGAGACTTGAGATAGCTCTGTGCTTGAGACATAGCTTGTGTTCAGTAAATATCATCATACTCAAGAAGCCCAGAATGGCAATGTGTGCATTTGTGATATGAGAGATTTTTGTCAGTGTTCATCCCATGAAGAAAGTGTTTGTGAGTCAATTAAAGGCAGCATTTTCTTCAAAAATTTAACCACTAATTAGACAAAAAATAAAATCACCTTTATGGTGCTCACTGAAAATATTAAGAGATTAAGGCAAGGGTAGGCTTTTCAGCCTTTTTCAAACCACATCATATCCCAATTTTCATATTAGAATTTATCATCTCTGCCAATATATATTTTTTGAATGATAAATAGAAGTCCTGCTGAAATCACATCATCTGTCATTTTTGGAATTAATTCATCTGTTTTGGACCTGGTTCATCTCTTTCTTCCTAGTGACTAGACAGCGGCATTGTGTGACTTCCACACAACAGGGGAAGAATGAGGATGTAGAAGGACTTGATGTGTGACAAGAACCCTTGTACCACAGGGAAAAGCAGATGTTTGCCATGTTTTCCTTGTATAGCTTATTTTGCTTAGAGCTTTCTGGATGGATAAGGGGAGGGCTTCTGTGGTCTTAGGCAAGCCCATTGGGTCTCACCTCCTTTTGTCCAGCGTTGACTTGGTGCCAGGCCAAGCCTTCAGCAAAGAGCCGGTACCATCATGGCGACATGCTAAGACATGCTAAGCAGACATGTTCCAATCTTGTCGACATCTGTGAAGGAAGGAAAGGTTTTCCATCAGGCATGGGAAATGGGATGGCCAGGCAAAGGAAGGAAGAGGAAGGGAAAAGGAAGAAAAGATTCAAGAATGTGGAAGACAGATTGAGCCTTCAATAACCAGGGCAAGTTTTCAAACCTGCATAAAGACAAGATGGGAGAAGGTAACTTGGAATAAAATATATAATAAGAATAAAACAGAATTAGTTATGCTTTCTCTTATGCTTTTTATAGGATAGCCTATAAAAACCCCATAATAAGCTTATCTTGACAATCCACCATCACTGAAGTGATGATTGCTGGGTGATAACATCCATTTGAAAAAGCCTACGAATGATTTTCTTTTAATTTTTTGTTC
>NW_022111309.1:7910838-7915502 GCF_000313985.2 Echinops telfairi | reverse complement strand
TAGAGGAAAGAACTAGGAGGCAAAGGACATTTATAGAGGTCTAAATACAGGCACATACAAATGTAAATATATTTATATATAACGATAGGGACATAGATCTATGGACATATATGCTAAATATTAAGGTAGGCTCTACTCAAGTTCTCCCTCAATGCAGGAACACTTTGTTCTAATAATCACCTAGCATTCTGTGATGCTCACCTTCCCAACACGATCGCTAAAGACAAACTGAATACATAAGCAAATATGGTGAAGAAAGCTGATGGTGCCTGGCTATCAAAAGATATACCATCTGAGGTCTTATAGGCTTGAAGATAAACAAACGACCATCTAGCTGGGAAGCAACTAAGGCCAGATGGATGAAGCATACCAGCCTGTGTGATCATGAGGTGTCAATGGAATCAGGTATCAGGCATCAGGAGACCCAGAACAAACAATCATATCGATGTGAATGAAGGGGTGTGGGTAGAGTGGAGACCTAATTGTAGATAATTGGACATCCCCTCACAGAAGGGGCACAAAGAACAGACGAGCCATCCAGGGTGCAGTATAGCACCGGCGAAACATACAACATTCTTCTAGTTCTTTAATGACCCTAAACCCCACCCCACCCCACTAGCATGATCCCGATTCTACCTTACAAATCCGGCTAGACCAGAGGATGTACACTGGTACAGATAAGAGCTTTTGAAACGCAGAATCCAGGACAGATAACCCCCTGGGAACATTAATGGGAGTAGCAACACCATGAGGGTGGAGGGAGAAAAGGGAAACCGATTCACAATGATCGACCTATAACTGCCCCCACCCCCCCTAGGATGACGAACAACAGAAACATGGGTGAAGGGAGCCAGCAGTTGGTGTAAGATATGAAAATAATAGTAATTTATAAATTATCAAGGGTTCGTGACGGAGGCAGAAGAAAATCAGGAGCTGTTATCAAGGGCTCAAGTAGAAAGAACATGTTTTGAAAAGGCTGATGACAACATATGTCCAAGTGTGTTTGATACAATTGATGCATGAATTGATATCAGAGCTGTAAGCGCTCCCAATAAAATCTCAGTCGGAACTATGCAAATGGATTTTGGACCTTCGTTGTCATCCATGGCCTTCTGCAAAGCAAGTGCTCAGGATTTAAGCTCTAACAATCCCTTCTTTCCTTCTTGGATTTTATTGTTTATAATCCTTGGATCACCCAGGCTGGTGTGTTTCGTCTGGGTAGACTTAGCGGACACCTCACTTATATGGCTACTTATTTTGAAACCTTAGATGCTATTTTTTCTAATAGCTGGGCACCACCTGATTTCTTCAGCATACTTTATTATATTACCCACTATCTTTTTTTAATTAATATAGTTATACTAAAATTTTAAAAAATCATTTGATTGTGGGCTCTTACAACTCATCACAGTCCATCCATCGATTGAATCAGGCATGTTTGTACATGTTTCCTTCATTTTTCTAGACATTTATTTTTTATTGAGCTCTTGGTATCAGCTCCTCTTTTTTCCCCCTCCCTACCCCCACCCTCATACCTCCCTAATAGATGGTTCATTGTTATTGTTTTCCTCTCTCACACTGACTGCTGTCTCCACCCCCCCCCACCCCCGTGTTTTCTGTTGTTCTCCCCCCTGTAGAGGGGTATATGGCTATGTGTTAATCATTGTGATCGGTTCCCCCTTTCTCCCTTCCTCTCCTCTTCTTTCCCCTACCTTTCTGGGGTATTCCCACTCCTGTTCCTGGATTCTGTGTGTCATGAGCTCCCATCTCTTATCTATACCTGTGTACATGTTCCAGTCTAGTCTGAATTGAGAAGCCGCACTGAGATCATGGTAGTGGGGGGTGAGGAAGCCTCAAGGAACCAGAGGAATGTAGTGTGTTTCACCGATGCTTTATTGCACCCTGGTGACTCGTTCCTTCCCTGTGTCCCTTCTGTGGGGAGATTATTCCACTGTCTATAGATGGGCTTTGGATTTCTCCTCTAACGCCCCTCGTCCTCAACAATATATTTTTGTTTGTTATGTGTCTGCTGATGTCTGTTACCCAGTCCCTATGGCTCCTCATGATCACCCCGGTAGTGTGCTTCTTCCATGTGGTTCAGTGCTGCTCTCTGCGACACCCACTTCCTGGGAGAGGGAGTACTCACTATCTTCAGTGATATCTTCGTAAAGGTAAATATGCAGGGTTTCAGCCTGTAAACAATTTTATGCTTTGTACCTTTCCTCATGCTTTATGACTGATGAAGCATTTATTTGTTCATCTCCTGTCGACTCCTTTCTCCTTTTTATTCTTTGACTGAAATAGTTCTCCTTCAAGGTCCAATTTAAATTCTTTACTTTGAAGCTTTTCCTGACTCTGGACCTAGGTAGAACCACCCTGCCTTCTTTTTCACCAGCTGCTGCTTTTACTGTTTCTGATCACTAACCTCGTTCTAAGGGGCCCTGGAGACTTCATTATTAAGTGCTTGGCTGCTAATCAAAAGGATTTGTGGGAGAAAGACGTGGTGATCTGCTCCCATAAAGATTTGAGCCTATAAAATCCCTTCTACTCTGTTCCCATGAGGTGCCAATGAGTTGAAGGTCAAGTGGAATAACAAGAATATCTCGTTCTAGGCATCTCTGATGGCATCGTTTGTACTTCACTATTCTACAGAGTGGGTAATGTTCTGTCCTGGTTTGCATTTAGTTGGCATAAGTCTGAGCTGAAAACAACAAAAATAACGAGACTAAAGACAATTAAGAACAACAAAGCTAATGAGACTGTGCAAGAGCATAGTACCTATATTTCTTCTTTTCCTTCTTCCTTTGCCTTGTCTTCCCGTTCCCTGCAGGCTCATTCGCATGCCAGGTGTCCTTTACCAAAGCACTGCCATGTCCCATCTAACATCAGTTACATATTTAGAAAATGCATTGGTTCCTGCCTTCAGTGTTGACAATGGCATTGAGTAGACCCAGAGATGAGAGCAAATGAGTAGCGCCTTCAGTCAGTCTCTAGGCGGTGCTGGATAGGTGGGTAAAGTGAGTGAAGAGCAGTGCTCAGAGCAGCATGACCAAGAATAGACAGGCTTGACATGGACGCCTTTGAGGCTGGGGAAGACCCTGAGTGGTGGACGATAAAACTGGGTAGTTAAGTCCCCTGTCTGCAAGGCAAGAGAGGTAGGAAACCCTCATCCCAGTACCTGGTAGACACTTAACAATACTCCCTTTGTATTTACAAATACTCACTGGTATGAATCTGATTGTAGTTTTACTGTCTTTATCGTTATTTCCATTTCTTTTTCAGAATTAAATAGAGGCTTGAGAAGTTGAGTAATTTGGGAAGTTGAATAATTTGAAGAATGTCACCTTGCGAGTTAGCAGCCGAGCCTGGATGTAAACCCAGGGACCTAAATCCAAAGACTGCCCAGAGCCACATGAACAGCAGACACTGGGGAATGCAGGCCTGCAACCTCGGAGAAGGCCGAGCTGAGTGTGCGAAAATGCTGGCCATTACAGGAAGACGTTGATTTTGTCGATGTCTCTGGTGGCCGGCCTTGTAAACACAAGGATGATTGCAGTAGTGGCAAGGGCTTATTGCCACGTCACGTCAAACACGACTAATCCTGAGTGGAAGGAGCCCACCCCCTGGGTCTTCCCTCTGATTCCACTGACATTTCAGTTGGGAGTTCCATTTATAAACAGCTAGTTTTGGTGCTCGCTTACATGACTAAGTTGAGTGATTTTTGGAACATTCCCCAATTGGGATATTTCCAAAAACTCTTCTTGGTAGCCATGGAACTTCAGGTTAGTGACCACAGAGAAGCTCATATGGCAGGAAGCAAGCCTGGTAAACATTAAGCACATGCCTGTTTCTTTCCCTACTCACTGATGTTCCCCTGACTATTTTTGTTTTATCTCAGAAATCAGAACTCACCCCCTGGTATCAACAGTGCAGGAAGTAAGCCCTGGGGCTCAAGCCGGCACAGACTCCTTTTTCTTCTCTCTCCATTGCTCCCTCCTCCTTCATGTGTTGAGCAGCTTCTGTGTGCGGATGATTATCCGGACAGAAGGGGGCAGTGGTGAGCAAGCCAGCAAACATTCGCTCCCTCGTGGAGTACCAATTCCGGAGCTGTGGCAGGCGCCGATTCTTTAGGAAGCTGGTGAGTGCGGTGGAGAAAAGCAAAGGAGAGACCGGTCTTGGGCATGGAGGGTTAGAGCTGAGATGTGAGGGTTTTGACAGAGTTGTCAGGGAAGACTTCTACTGAGAAATCAGCATTTAGGCAAAGCCCTGGAGGAGGTGAGGAAGTAAGCTCTGTGTTAAACATGAGAAGATGTGTTTCAGAAAGTGTGGATGTCTTTTTTCTTTTTTTTATTCCTTTGGAAATTGACCAGCTGTGTAGCTTTCTTTATTCCTTTTTTTATTACTATAAATAAATCATTTTATTGTGGGGTCTTACAGCTCATATAACAATCCATACATCAATCGTAGCAATCACCTTTGGACATATGTTGCCTCCATCATTTTCCAAATATTTCTTTCTGTTTGAGCCCTTGGTATTAGCTCCTATTTTGTCCCCCTCACTCCCCACCCCTCCTACCCCCATGGACTCTATTATTATTATGATGATGAATTATTCAGTATATTTATTATTATTGTCATATCTTACACTGCCCACTGTCTCCCTA
>NW_022111309.1:7886309-7910068 GCF_000313985.2 Echinops telfairi | reverse complement strand
ATATATGGGCACTGCAAATGGATTTTGGGCTTCCACTTGTCCATAGCCTTCTGCACGGCATTCCTTCCTTTGATCTTAATTTACAGTCCTTTAGTCTCACAGGCTGGTGTGCATCTTCTATATGGACTTAGTTGACACCTCTGGTGGCTGCTTGCTTGAAGGCAAGCCTTTAAGACACCATACAGAGAAGCCTTCTAATGGACTACAAATCTTTCAAACAGACTAGCGCCATCTGGTGTCTTCACCACATTTTCTGATCGCAACCATATCTTCAGCGATCTCTTCATGAGGGTCTTAAGAATGAATTGTTCTTAGATTGGGGCTGGCGTTAAGTTTGAGCCCAAATCCGCTCACATATCTATGTGTGTCTCTGGTTCACTTTAGAGATGCCATTATTATTTTTTGATCGAGAACATTATTAATCATACCCTGAGGCATAGGGTAACTTTATTGGTAATGGTAATTTTCCTAATTAGACAATGGTAAAGATTTTCAAACAGCCCCGAGGAAGGAAATTACACGAGTACAGGCTACTTTAGACAGCAGTACTTGAATTGTTGACTTATACAGATTAAATCTTAAGTGACTGGACACTATACAGACAATGGGGGTTGGTGAGAAGGCAACTTTGAATAGCACTTATTCACAAAGGTAGAACCATGCCGGCCAGACTAATGCATATCATAAGATAGCAAGAATGGCATTAAAATAGTAAGTCTATGGTAGTTCCAGGCCACCATCCATTGGGCACCCTCAAAGCAAGGGATCCGAACAATGGCCAGTTCCGTGCGTTGGCAGAGCAGTCATCTGCATTACACACTAGGGCGCTTCAGCCTGATGTGCAAGGAGGTGTGTTGGTTCCTTAAATCTGATAAAGGTGACTTTGAAGTAAAGTCCTATTTGCTTAGTGGATTTTCACATCGAATCCTTCTGATGTGGCCTATGGAAGCCGTGTGCCTTGAAAGACTAAAATCCCACTGAGTAGAAATGATGGGGCAAATATCCAATTAGAAAAATAGTTCCAGGTACAGTCTCCCCTTGGGTTCTACAGAAGTATTGTTAAGCATTTCCCCCCTATGAGAGGTTAGCCCACCTGGATTACCCATCAACACAAGTGTCACTGCCTTTTCCCAGACATGCATGCCCTCCTCCCCCATCTTGACGTAAGCTTCCAGAAAGGTCTGCTCATCGCTCTGGTAGGAGTGTCTGTTGGTTTGAGGTGACTTTAGCACAATGTGGTATGGCAGCAGTTGAATGGTCTTCTTCCTCCAACCCCCCCACCCCCTTCCCATCTTGAGAAACTGAGCCCAGCTGAGATGAGGCCTCCTTTGTTGAGCAACATTTTAAGATATGCATCTAAAGGGGGTGATTTGTGGTTCCTGGACACGAGTCAAGTTCTCTACTCTGTTGCTTGGGAGACTGGATTGCGTGGCCCAAGATCAGAAGCCTGCATCCATCTTGCTGTTTACCTTCATGGTAGTGAGCCCATACAGTCCTTTTCCTTTTGTGCTTGAAATTGGTCAGCTTCCCTCAACATAATGGTTTCCAGGTCCATCCAGCCAGGAGGGGTTTCCCGGTTGCATCGGTGACTTGCTGAGAGAGGCATGGGATTCCATAGCAGGGGTTTTGCAGTGTTTCTTTATCCATTCTCGCACTGATGGGCATCTGGGCTGTTTCTGGCTTCCTGCGATTGTCAGCTGAGCTGCAGTGACCATGGGAGAGCATGCCTCTGTTTGTGTTCCATCTCGTATTTCCTTGGGGTATAAGCCAGGCAAAGCTACTGCTGGGTCTTATGGCATTTCCTTCCCCAGTTCTAGGTAGTGCCACATCGCTTTGCACAATGGTTTTATGTCCTAAGTAGCCCTTGTCTGCAGTGTCCTTCCTAAAAAGCTTTGTCAATCTATGGCTTCTTGCTTCATTATTTTAAGGAAATCGTTTGATGTACATTGTCTTTTTAATGGGCTGCAGTCATCTGTTTTGCCTTCTACTGCGTGTACTTTCTTTATTGCATTTGGTGTCTGCCTTGAAATGCTGCTGTTGTTGGGTGCGCACTAGTTGATTCCCACTCAGAGAAGCATCATGCACAGGAGAAGCGCCCTTGATCCTGCTCTGTCCTCACAGCGGTTCCTATTCTTGAGCCCGTTGTGGCAGCCACGAGGCCAATCCATCTCCTTGAGGCCTGCTCTCTCCTCACAATCCTGACCCCAGTTCTACCTCACAAATCCTGCTAGACCGGAATTGGTACATTGGTACAGAAAAGTGCTTTCAACACATGGAATCCAGGACAGATAACCCCCTGAGAAACAGTCATGGGAGTAATGTTACTGTGAAGGTACGGGGAGGGCGGAGGGGAGAAAGGGGGAACTGATAGCAATGATGGATGTATAACACCGCCCCCGCCAGCCGGGGGGGATGAATAACAGAAATGTGGGTGAAGGGATCCAGCGGATGATGTAAAATATGAAATATATATGTGAGTGTGTGTGTGTGTGTGTGTGTATATAATTTATTAAGGGTTCACAAGGGCCGGATGGTGGGGTAAGGAGGGAAAAAGAGGAGCTGATATCAAAGGGCTCAAGTAGAAAGACAATGTTTTGAAAGTGATGATGATAACATAGGTCTAAGTGCGTCTGATACCATTGACTTATGGATTGTCATAATCTCTGTAAGAGCCCCCAACAAAATGATTTTTTTTTTAAAAGGAGAGTAGCCGCTGAGGCTCCTTATACCAAAAGCCTCCCGGGATTTGATTTGTTGGTTTGTCTACGAAGAGCCATGTTTTCCTGGGACGTCCCAGTCATTGGTCTAACATGTTTCGTACCTCTGCCCCATCTCCTTGCTGTGGCATGGTGCCTGGGGGCCTTGTAGGCACTGGGTCCCTCCAGCCGCCTGAGGCAGCAGAGGAAGGAGGAGAGCGGGGAAGAGCAGCAGCAGGCTGTAGACCGTGTGGCTCATTGCCTCCACGAGGCCAGAAGACCTGGATGTTACCCGGCTGCCATAAATGAGCATGTTGCTCAGAATTAGGTAGCGGAATCCTTATCCAAAGGAAGGAAAATTCAGAACAACAATTCAAAATTTCAAGGAATCCGGAATTTCTTGAGCCAAGAGGTCTGGAGGGGTGACTGCAACGGTTGCTCTGAGATGAGTTTTTAACCTTAAAAATATCTCTGGCAATATTTCTTAAAACCAGAGACTAGTTTTGCTTACCTAGGAAAGATCCCCACCTTCACTACTATGCGTTTTTAAGGACGATCTCCATGGGAACAAGTTGACAACAGAACACTGGGGCAGCCAGGCTATGCTAATAAGAGAGGAACACTTCCGAGAAGGGGGGTGGGAATGATTGCATAACAGAAAAAAATCAGCAACACAACTGAATTCCGCATGGAGAAATGGTAGAATTGGTATATTCTTACTGTGTGTTTTATTGCCAATAAAATAAAATTAAAAGAAAAATCAGAAGACTTTTAAAATAAATGGAACAGTGCATTACATGTGAGACATAACTAACCTATATGAATTTTCATGCCAGCATTTTAATGCTGTACTTGTGAATATTTAAAAATGATGAGAGTTTTGTCATTAGAAAACATCTACGTGATAATATTCTAAATGACTTCTCTTTTCCTAGTTGTAGATTTGAGAACACCTTTTTTGTTTGGATTTATTGAGATGTGTAAACAAATTGCCCTACTTCCATAGAATGGACCAGGGGTCCTCAAACTTTTTAAATGGGGGGCCAGTTCACTGTCCCTCAGACCCGTGGGAGGGCCGGACTATAGTTAAAAAAAAAAACTATGAACAAATTCATATACACACTGCACATATCATATTTTGAATTAACAAAACAAACTAGGCAAAAACACCTGGTGGGCCGGATAAATGTCCTCAGCGGGCCGCATGTGGCCCGCAGGCCATAGTTTGAGGACGCCTGGAATGGACTGTCCTTCAGCAGGAAACATGATTAAGCTAAATTTGATGGAAATTCAAAGATTTTATGCCGAGTGAAAGATGCTAATTTTGTCACGTTATGTGTTATGTCATTTTATTAATATTAGATCCTAGCACGACAAAACTATATGATGAAAATAGATCAATGCTTGGCGGACGCTGAGTAAAGATTTGACTCCCCTGGAAGATCATGCAGGACTAGTGTCTGGCGATGGTGATGCTGCTTCCACAGATACACACTGCCATTGCTACGAGCTGCCCCCGAGCTTGGACAGGGCAGCTCCATGCACCAAGTACAGAAACGCGCCTGGTCCTGCCCGACTCTCCGACTGCTTGCAGATCTCCCAGGCTCCATTGCAAGCCATAGAGCTTTCCTTGGCTGACTTTTGGAAGAAGATTGGCAAACCTTTCTTCATAGCCTCTCATAGTCTGCACACCCCACAGAAAGCTCTTCGGCATCATAGCATTGCACAAGCCTCCTCGGACAGACACGAGGCAGCTGTGCATGAGGTGCCTTGCTCAGGAGTCAAACCTGGGCGTCTTACCTGGAAGGCACCAGTTCTACCATTGAAGCATTAATGATACACGTGTGTGAACATATGTGGCACTGTGAACACGTTCAGTTTTACGCTGAGTTCATTTCCAAAATGAAGAATCAAAACACCAAGTTATGATTATGTTTATGGAGACCATTAAAAGCATCCCATGAGAAGGGTGTAGTAGGAACCCCTGATGAGAGAAAAATGAATTGCAGTGCTTTTATTGAAAAGATAACTCACGGATCTAGTTACTAGATCTGGCACGAGGGGGGCACCGTGCAACTTCCACCAGGGGCTAATGCTCTCGGCTCCATGCAAGAGCGTGGAGGCTATGCAAAGTTATGTGTCCCCCAGCAGCTGTAACGCCGTCCTCCTGTCCTCCCATGCATAAGTAGCATTTCTGCGGTTCTTTATGGTGAACACTTACCTATCGTCATGTGTATGTATGGTGTGTGACAGTTATGGTGGCTGTGGGAGCCATAACTTTAAGTTCTGTGGCTTTTCTGTGAGTAAAACCAGCCATAATGTTGAATTAATGTAATTCTTACTATTTAATTTCCCTGTTGTGTTAAGTGGAAGGCTTTTCCCACATTTGCATTAGAGCGTGGTGTTCCTTTTGGGTAGTCTATAGTAAGTGCTGGTGGTTCTGTGAGCTAACGTTGTCAGTTGGCACCTAACGGACATCCAGACGTGCAGTGGGGCTGACGTGGGAGAATGGATGGGGTGTGTCCCGTCTGAGGGTGACAGCTCTGTCTTCAACTCTTCTGCCTGCCACTTAATGGTTCTAGAGCACATAGAAATTCTATTCCGGGTGCAGGTCAAACCAGAACATGGAACCCACTGCCAGCGAGTCGCTGCCTCTTTCTTCACTGTGACCCTGCATAAGGCGTTGGGGCTGTAGATTGTTGTGGGAGCAGCGAGCCTCATCCCTCTTCCGCAGAGTGACTGGTGGGTTTACACGGGAGGATTGGCTGACCTTCAGTTAGCTGCCAGCCCCACGCCATCGGTGCTGCCAGTGCAGCTAGTTGTGTGGACTTGGCCTTCAAACAGGACTGGTTAAGTGGCACGCCCATTCAGGTCATCACACCAGAGACCCTAATTGGGGGCTTGTCAGTCCAAGTTCACAGGCAGAGACAGTTTCCGTGGGCTCTCTGCTGGGGTGGCCAGGCGTGCCTTCCTTGTAGATCAATCAGGAGAGAAAGTGACTGAACTTACAGGCCATGACTGTGTGCAGCTGACAACATGTCAAGGCAGGGCAGAACCGATGTGCATTTAGATAATGAATAATGGTGGTTATGAAGCCGTCTTCAGGCCATCTTGATCTTGTCCCAGTCCCTGGATCTCCTTTAACACACAAGGTGAGACCTGGGGGCCAGTGAGGGAGGGGCCTTCAGAGAGGATGTGCCGCCTTCTTTCTTGGGCTCTTAGGCCACGCCCCCAGGGGGAGAGTTAGGTTTCTTTCTGATTGGGCCTGGTGGCCCTTCCAGTGGCTGGGACCATAGTATCCGATCTATCCGGGCTGCTCAAGAATGGTGGAAGTGGCTCTCCTCTGTGTGAATCAATCTGAATGCAATGGGGTGTATTCATCCTTAAGGGACATTAGATGTGCAGTCTTAGGAAAGGAGAGAATGAAAGAAAAACAAGTAGGAAGAATTGCGGGGGGGTGGGGGTGGGGGGGTGCTCTTCCTTTCAACTGTGGTCCTGAGAGGCCCAGGGCTACTCGTGACCCTTTCTTTCTGTCCATTTGCAGCCCTTCCTGGGGCCACGGCATACAGTAACAGAACCCAACCCAGCTCACGGCCGCCGAGTCAGGGCTGGCTCAGAGTGACCCCCTGTGGGTTTCTGAGACTGTGACTGTTGAGAAGAGGAGAGAGCCCAGTCTTTCTCCCGTGGAGCTGCTCCTGGTTTCGAACTGCTGACCATGCGGATTACAGCCCAATGCATGACCACTATACCCCCGGGGCTCATTAAAGGTCCTGTACTCCTGGTAATCCCACGCTATTCCTCCTGGATCCCGAAACGTGGACCTTCTGCCCTGGAAGGGAGGCTCTGTGGTTCTCTGAAGCTCTGCTTCAGCATCGAAGAAGGAAGCCTAACCTCTTGCATGCCGAGAGAGCTTGTCTGAATGTTGCCCCCAGAGCAGTGGCTGCTGAGTTGATTCTGAAGCATGCGCTGCGTCCAAGCAGAGCTGTGCCCACGGGGCTCTGAATGACTGGGTTTCCCAAAGCTGGTTGCCAGACTTTTCTTTCATGCCACCTCTGAGTGCATGTTGGCGCTCCAACCCTTTGGTTAATAGCACGTGTGCTAACCATTTGCACCACGCTGGGTGCCTTCTTTCTCTGTCTACCAATTCCTGCTTTCGGGTGGGAAGAAGCATGTCCCCATGTCGTGTCTCTGCCCCACCCCCGCTGGTTCATGGTGATTTGAGCAAGCTGCGTAGGTCAGCTTCCAGTCCCCAAGTCCCCCCATTACCTTGGAGTTATCTAGTTTTCTTGGGAGAAAATCACTTGTTTTTCATCTAAGCATCAACCTTGTGTATGGCAAGCAGCCTTCTTCACTTGCAGTCTAAGGACCTTCATTAAATGCCTGATCTACTCTGCACTTTTTTTTGGTACAGATAACACCTCCCACAGTTAAGAAGGCTTCCTCCTGTTGTTCTATGAAACAGCTGACTGGGCATCGGAGGCATTTATGAACTAGGAGCCCAGGCACTTGTATTTCTGAGGGCATGTGCCCAGCATGGACATTTCTTCATGTTTGGGGTTGGGTAAAGCTTTCTTGGTTGATGATTGCGCAGTTGCTAGTTCCGTGAAGGTACAGTTGGAAGGTCTTCCAGATCCTATTTTGAAATGTTTCCTATTTGACTGGCATGCGTTCCTGAGTCACCAGGTTTGCTGTGGTGATCGCGGGCCCACACGGGGCGGGGCCTCGCAGGGTGGCCCTGCTGCTCTACTTGTTTTACTGAGAGCAAAGCTACTTCTCAGGTAAACACCCCCATGGACTGGGGGTGCCTGTGCAGCCCAGTGGGCGGATGGAATCAGCTTCCAAGATCAGCTCCTGTTGCCACACAGCAGGGAGGCAGCGCACTCAGCTGATGTTGCCTGGTCAATGTCAGATTCCCAAAGTTAAATGCTGGGTAGCCTCAGCCCCTTGCTGTTTGCTTTCTTGGATCCCCACCTTGTGTTCTGGAGAAAAAGCTCAAGAATCCTGTAGCCAATCAATGAATGGAGGGGAGTGCCCACCTCCTTCCAGCTGGTTAGTTTGTTGCTCTGTGGCAGCTTGCATATCCCTCTGAGGGATTAGCCCACCCCCCAAATTTAAATACTAGCAGTGCCACACACCTGGGACGGGTTTCAGCAGACCTCCCGGGGCTAGACAGATTGGGAGAAAAAGTTCTGGTAGTGAATCTGTTTCTGGAAATTAGCCAGTGAAACCCTTATGGCTCACAGCAGAATGTATGGGATACTGTGCTAGAAAATGAGATCTTTCGCTGGAAAGACACTTACACACACACACACAGTGGCTGCATCCGAGAACTCAAACACAGCAGCGGCTGTAGAGATGGCACAGAGCAGAGCCGGGGTTCGTTCTGTAGTACATGGGTTGCAGTGATTCAAAAGCATCTCAACAGCAATGAGCAACAAGGGTGCCCCCTCCCCCCCACCCCCGTTGGCTTATTGCTTATCTGAACCTTAGTATTAACAGACTAGGTTACATCTGATTCCTATTAAAGCTCCGCGGACAGAAATGGAAACCCTTTGGGGTTTGATCTTCCATTGACGTTTTGCTGTGAATTGGGTGAAGGGTTACAGAGCAGGCCAGTTTTCCAGTCAGCGATTCATACCCAGTTTGTTTCATCTCCTTGATTGCAAGCCACTCCATGTAACTTCACTTGTCCCACTTCCTCTGTTTCCTATTTCCAGTCCCCCTTCTCTCCAAACCCTTCTACTCCCAAATAGTTAATGATTCTTAGGTCCACTTAACTCCCTGATGTTACTGATTCCCTTAGAGACCTGGCTTCCAATGTTTTTTTTAAAAATCATTTGATTGGTGGCTCATACAATTCTTATCACAGTCCATCCACCCATCTATTGTGTCAAGCACATATGTATCCTATGCTTTTCTATGCAGACCTTTGAATCTTTCTTTTCATTTACAGAACTTATGTGCAAGTGGTGATCTGAATGCTTCCTTCACATCCCAACATTTTGAAGACCAGTCTGTAAGTGAGATTCCTCAATGGCAAACACTAACGGGAAGATTGTAAATATTCCCCTCTCAGTGTTTGGATATGCACCCCTATACCTCCTCTCTCCAAGGGAGCTGCACTGTATCCACCCATCATAAACAGGCTTTGCAAATGAGAGCTGGGGAAGATGAATTCAGCGCCTATTGATTTTTTAGACAGGGATAGATTCTTCTAAAAAATGAAATTGAGTGAAAGAGTAAAGGAGACAAAACCATTTTGAAGTGCTTTAAAACACAAGCAGGGAGAATTTCAAAAGAAAGCAGTCAAGGGTAACTTAGCCATCGATTAATTGAATGTCAAATAAGTGAATGATAAATTATTTTACTTTTTCTTTCCCTCTGAGGAAAGGTGAAAATTTGAACAGGTTTGAAATTGCACTGAATTTATTTTTTAGTTACTCAGAGATAGGCTTGAATTTGATATTATAGCTCGTAGGAGTTAATGAATTCCTAAAGGGGGTAGTGAGCTAAATTGGGAGAGATGAGAGAGACCAGGATGGTATAGATGGGAGATATGAACCCGGGAGATACTGAAAAGGAATATGGGAAAGCTGGGGGGCACTGGATGATGGCAATTGTGATCTCCGGGGCCCCAGAGGAGTGGGTGAACAGGGCTCAGTGGGTGATCAGCTGAGTGCTTATGAAGGGAAATGTCTTTATTACATGTAGAGGCCTACAAGAACATGACCATTGGGAGAATTTTCACATTCTGTGCTTGTTCACCCCAAAGAAGGACCTCTGTGTGCTGCGTCCTGTCTTGTAGCCCCGCCTGCGTCCTATCCTAAAGGCTCAAGCATCCTGCAGCCAGGAAAGGTGTTTACGAGTGCGTCAGAGGTTGCCCTAACCACCTATCTGCTTCTTCGTGGAAAGCTAATCTTGAAATGATATGATCAGGATTGCCCTGGCATGTTAATAACCAAGTTATCAAAGTGGATGGGAGTAGGCAAGGACCCTTGAAGATTTGCCCTCCGCTTGACTTTCCCCACCCCTTAAATTAAGTGGGATTTAAATGATCTCGGTCTGGCCTAATAACTACCGACGTCTCTGGCTCTTCACTCTGGACAGATCCTCAGAGAATCCGGCGATGGCTTGAGTAACCTCCCCAGCCCTTTTGCATACCTGCTCACCATCCATCTGAAGGAGGGCCGCAACCTTGTCATCCGAGATCGCTGTGGTAAGCACTGTGTCTTTCCCACTCACCTGGAAACCTCCTTATTGCCCCTACGGTTGTATTGTCGTTGTTAGTCCACTCCTCCCCTCAGTCGGACGTATTGAAGTCCAGAGCTCAAATCTAACCCTCTTCAGGTATCAAAGAACTTGCAGCAAATGATTTAAATATACTGGGCCATACTGTCTCCTTTCTATTTTAAAATGAATAATACTGATAATCACATAGAGTTGTTCTAGAATGAACTAAGACTACCTGTAGACATTGGACTGCTAGCGGCAAGGTCAAACCACCCAGCAGCTCCTTGGGAGAAAGATGCATCCATCTGTCCCCATCAACATTTCCAGTCTCAGCAACCCCGTGCAAGGCTGCTGTGAGATGGAATCAACTCATTGACTTTGAGTTTGGTTTGATTTTAGTTCTAGGATATGGTATGGTATCTATCTCTGTCTCTTTCTCTATAGCTAATCTGTTCCCTCCTACTTTCTCAGCCTTAACAACGACACTGCAATGGATGTCTTTGTGCATACTTCTGTGCTAAGATGAGAAGATAGCTGAGATAAAAATTGCATGTGTTTACGATTGAGCTGTGGAGACAGACTATTTTGTTCCGATCTTGACTTCTCCACTCAGTGCTGGCCATTGTCTGACAACCAAGGGAAAAGGTATCCCTGACACATTGGCTTCATATACTACGCATTACTCTACTTCCATGTCTGCAGTAGGCATACTTCACCTGCTCTGTACCCTCCCACTCGCAGCTTCCCTCCTCCCTGACCCACCAACTGTGGGTTCCTCCATCTGTCTGATCTCACCTGTCCTCCGTATCCCAAGATGAAACGAAATATGCCCATTGGTTTGTTTCTCTCTCTTTTCTTCTGAATGTTTTCTTCTCATTTTCTTAATGCTATCTCATTTTCATCTTAATGCATTTTCAAATGGTGAAAACTGTCATGCTCTGCTTGTTGATACATAGCATTTTCTAGCAAATGCATATGTTATTATCTATCAGTGTGCACTTTCTTGGGCCTGCCAATTTTGGTAAACTTACTAATCATAATAGATCATTATTTCGTGCTATTTTTAATTGGTTGGGGAAGATAGAGCAGGTAGGCAAATTTGCATATATGCTTGGTCTTCCATCCTGATCCAAATTTCAGTGAGCATTTCCTCATCATAAATCATCCTTGCATCTAATTTCATAATAAAACCTAGATGTACCTATATCTCAGAAACTTAAAAAACAAACAAACAACAATCCCTGAAACCTTGCCATTAGATAATGCGTAGGTTTCGCTGGCTGCTTTATCAAAATATCACAAAGAGAGTGGCTTTAAACAACAACATCTTTCTGTCTCGCAGTTCAGAGACTGGTCGTCTTAGACTAGGATGTCAGCTCTGTGGATGACTTCTGAGGCTCTGAAGGTGGATGTGGTCCATGCTTCCCTCTACCAGGCTTTCTTTGGTGTATGGCTGCCACATCCTTCAGTGCCCCTCTCCTGTCTCTCTGTCTCTGTGTGTACTCTCTTATTTGATAAGCACCCCAGTCCTAGAGGATACGATCCTTTAACTTCTTGTGAACTTAACTGATACCAGATTGAAGACTCTTGTTTCCAAATGGGAACTCAGTCACAGGAAAAGGGATTTGGACTTCAATGTATCCTTTTGAGGGACACAAACATGTACATTGTTACAGGCAGATTTCCTAAATAGTGACTGTTCGCTGCTTTCTTTTTGTAAGTAGCTAATGAGGTCTCTTTACGTTTATGTAATGTCATTTGGAGAGTCAAAAGATGGGGCTTTTTACTCCCTCAAAGAATGGCAATTCCTTGGGGGAGGGAGAAGGACTGGGGAGCTAATAGCAAGGAGTACAAGAAAGAAGAAAATGTTCTAAAATTGATTGTGCCCACGATAGTACAATTCTTCGTGATGTGATTGAACTATTGAATCGCATGATGTTTGGAGGACGTCCCAATGAAACTGTTTAATAAAAACAAAACCAAAAAGTGACCGTCTCAGAAACTCACAGGGGCAGGTCTGCCCTGTCCTATAGGGTTGCTATGCGTCAGCATCGACTGGATGGCAGTGTGTGTGTGTGTGTGTGTGTGTGTGTGTATATAGGCTTTTAAAAAAGTGTTCTACATAGTGTATATTTCAGTTTTCTAGGAAGGATGTGTTTTCAAATCCTTAAAAGTCTGCATTGCGCTTCAGATGCTTGTCATTTTCCTGACAGCAGGTACCTGTGGCGGTACACACAATACCTGGATACCTCATGCCCACTGCTTCCTTGCCAGCTTCTCCCACCTTTTCTGGTTTCTTGTCCATTATTTTTGTTTGAGTGCCCTTTTCTCCCTTATATATGCCACACTCTTAGAATGGCAACGGATTTCTGTGTGATTGTCAGTAGATTTGATTTGAGGATGAAGAATTGTGGGCATGATCTAATGTGTTGCAGAACAGGGTTTGTATGCACTTAGTCCACACGTTTTTGCTTAGGGCTGAAGAAGTTCCTCCAGCCTGTGTTCCACCTCAGCAGTCACCATCCCTAAGTCCCAAGTTTCATTCAAGTGAAATTAGGCTGTACGGAAATTAGGCTTGTGTCTTGTACTAGCTTGTTATACTCCAAATACGAATGGCTAATCTAGGTCCTAAACGGTTGTTTACGCACTCATTTCTTTCAGGACTGATAGAGATTGTGCCTATCTGTGGTTTTGTTTGTTTGTTTTTAATTTTAGATTAATCAATAGCTTCTAAGAAAATCGTACATTCCTAGCAAGTTCTTTTTCTACACATTGTGTTTGCTGCGTGCCTTCCTGTCAAGGGACTCTGTTGATTTAGTTCATGATCAGGGCATCTGCAGGAGCCTACTCCAGGCAAGTCAGCATTTGAGTCTCCACTGTGGGTCGAAGCAGCGATCGTGATTCCTGGCGCATATGCTACCATACCTGCCTTCTTAGTGGGCTGTGCTGTTTGCTGGGGATCCCCACCCAGTGTCATTCGTTTTTCTCCAGCACGGTCCTTCGAACCAATCAAAAGTTCTCCAGCTTAAGAGAGCACCAGGATAATCCGGCAGGCTTCTTGCAGCAGCGCTTCAGGTCCCCAAGTTGCACTTCCAGGTGGAGCTGATGCTGATGTTGCCAGTCCAGTTACCATATTTTGGGGACTGAGTTTATTGTGCCAACTTTGCTGATAAACACAGGTGGGGTTAATTGAGGGGCAGAGGGATAAATGGTTCGGTGAGCCTCGCCTTTCTACTTCTTGGGTCTCTTGCTTCCTGATGGTCGGACTAAGGTGCAGCTGCCTTAGCCAGTTCCCTGCTTCAGCTGGCAAGGCTCACTTCCTGCAAGACATCCCCAATGAGAAGCCGCATGGACCTACCCCCATGCAGCCCTGGGTGCTGGTGCAGCTGTGTGGAGACCCTGCCAGCACTGAGATGCTTACACATTCACTGATTCAGCTTTCCTCCTGTAGTCAGCATCATTGTGTCTGTTTTGTGAGATGGAGGAGGACTTTGTGGACTGGTGTTGGACATATGGGTTAATGGGTTAATGTTGAACTTGTGAGCTTGGGCACCACTGGGTTGGGATGTTTTCTTGATTCGCACTTAACCTTTATAGAAAACTTTCTTTTATACATGAGTTTCTGTGGATTTGTTTCTCTAAAGCATCCAGACTAACACAGGGACCGTTGTGGGTGCTGACACAGGAAGAGGAATGCGATTCTCCTGGGGGACAGAGCATTTTCTCTCGATTACCCACACCCATTTATTGTCTGGGGCTTTCCTTCGCTGTCCAGCTGCTCGTCATCTTTGGTCTTACACTTAACTGTATTCTCTGAACATAATTCAGTATGGTTTTACCTAGTTAACAATGGCACAGAAAACTGTGTGACCTGCCATAGCAATACATAGTAAAGGACTTAGCAGTTATCCATGGATTTCCAATATTCATTCTTTAATAGGCTTCCAATTACATGGCTAAAAGGTTGATAACTCATTGTTGTAGTCAGAAAAAAAATTAGAGACATTAAGAAAAACAAACCTCTCTTTTCAATGGGCAGTGAAGTAAATGTGCCGTCTCCCCTCTCAGGAAGTGCATGCAGTTCCAGCAATCCTGAGGGAAGAACATTAAAATGAGCTATGGAGGTATTGCTTGAGGACTAGAATCTTTCCACCATGTGGTCCATCTGGGAAGCTGAGGAGAAGCCACTCCGAACGCCACACTAAGCTGCTCTGCTAGGGTGCCATCAGTCAGGGGCTAGAAAGCGAACTTCGCTGGTGGGAAGGAGTGCAGGACTTTTGTCTTGTGTAAATCCTCTGCTTGTCTGGTCCCCGCAGAGCCCTCGCGGTTCAGTAGTTTGTTAAAATCAGTTTGTTGATAGTTTCTGGGTTTGGGGGTTAAATTTGGGAAACCACTAGGTTGTTGGAGAGAATCAGGAGGGAGCTTCTACATCAGAACAATGGCTAGGTTGAGGAATGGTGTCAGGAAAGGAGGCATGCACAGGGAACTTCAAAAAGTTCATGGGAAATGGAAAGGAAAAGATAGTGGTGTTTTCTCGCACACTTCTGACACCCTTTCGGGTTTCTTGATTGCATTCAGAGCAGCTTGATGTTGCCCTGCTGTAGCTTTACAGGGTGTGCATATGTTTTCCTCTGAATACACACAGAGACACCTTGTAGCGATTATTAGTTGCCACCAGTCATGGGAAGGCAGACCAGGAGACCTGGCTTCTGAGGCGCTTCTGGGTGGGCTCAGACTACTAACACTTGAATAGTAGCTGAGTACTTTGGAATTTTGCAAGAACTGGGACCAACATTAGAAATCATTAAAAAAAGAAAGCAGTGGGTGACCGCCCATCACAGACAAGGCTATACGTTCAGGAGCAGTACAGGGAGGTTTTCACTGGGCAGCGTGGTAAATATAGTCTCGCTGAGAAGAGTTCTCTTTACAGGTCATTTTGCTGTTCCTTGCAGAACCTCCTTTGAATCGCTGACATGTATCCTTGTCTACAATAGATCCAGTAGTAGGGAGCTTAGCGGGACATAAACAGCCCCGTGTTTTTGTTGGACAACTTCAGGTGCTAGAATTGCCTTCCCAATCATGGCCCTTAATCAAAGACTTTCCAAGGCCCAGGCAGTGTCCTGGAGCCGTCTGGCGAGGAGCGCCATAGCTCTGTCTAGCTTACTGCTGTGTTGTAGGCATTGTCTGCTTGTCAGTGTGTCCCTGTCCACCCCCTTCTTTCCTCTGCTTTCTTCTGACTTGCCTTTTGTGCCCCCCCCCCCCACGTTTATGCATTCTAATTCCTTTCTGTTCTCCATCTCTGTCCTACCTCCTCTTGGAGGTTCTACAAGCAGGGGTTATCTTTTTCCAAACAAGACAGATACCTGTGAGACTTTCTGGATCAGAACCATCGTCTTGTTACTCGTGTCTGTCTTCAAATCTGAGATTGATAAGGCAGAAGGACTGTGGTATGCCCAATTTCAACTCCCAGTGCTCCTCGGCTTAGCTGATGCACGTGGGGACTTGACCAGGTTCATTGCCTGGGGAAAGGAGAGGAACAGGGAAGAATGTCCTGTGGGTTCTGGGACAATTATGTTCCCTTGAGCATCGCTTTTCTCTAGAGCTTCTCTAGACTGGTTTGGTGAGCTGGGAAGGTGGCTTCTCCTGGAGTAAGCGCATTGATTCAGCCTCCTTAAAGCCCGTGAGAGCTGGAACGCCATGAGACTGCCTGTTTCTGTCTGAGTCTCACGAGCTTTTCACTTCCGACCGTCATGAGGTTACACTCGACCATCATGTGGTTGCACATTTCCTATTGCTTGTTTTACTGGAAAGGTTTGCGCTTTTCTTCTCTGACACCCTTTCACCTTCCATGGTCTTCACATTTCACAAGTTTTACTGCATATTCATTTCTGGAAAATAACAGTAAAACCCTAACGTCAATGGAAACGATGTCATTAAGGCAGTGGTGATCGCGAACCTGTCTCAGACTGAAAGGATGCTGTGTTGTTGTTGCCCTCTGGTGGCCCCCGACAGTGTTGCAGGAGGGAAAGGAAGTCAATTGGAGGAGTTCTCTGTAACATTAGTAATCAGTTGCCTGGAGTTAATTCTTGGTGTATGAGAGTGAGTGAGTGAGTGTGTGTGTGTTCATGCACGTAGAACTGTGTTCTATAATACATTGACTGATTAACTGCTTTACCTTCTTTACAAATAGGCTGTTCTACATTTTCCTTTTTGAGGAAATAAATGAAACTGTAATATGCACCATGCTTTGTTTCATTAGTCTCTTACATGAGATTTGTTCAAAATTGTGTGTAGTGATTGTGCTTCAGTAAACTCCAGGTATCTAGATCAGTGCATATAACTCTCCCTGGGATTCATTTACTGCAAAGGCATAGAGTTCTTCTTTTCCTGTTGCATGATATGGACATTTCAGATTTCTCACTCCATGAAAGGGCCATTTGTTCTCCAGCTTTGCCATCATATGTCGGAGACCTCTCTAAAGGTGGGGGGGCTCAAATGGACTGCAGCCCCCAGGGAGAAAGATGTAAGGATGTATTGCCTCTGAAATCCTATGTGGGGTGTAGGTTTTGGAATTGGCCCACTTCTCCACTGTCGTCCACACTCTGTAAAGAATATCTTTGTTAAGGATGGTACTACCCTGTTTCCCTGAAAGTAAAACATACCCCAAAAATAAGACCTACTTACAATTTTGCCTCTCGCTGAAATATAAGGCACCCCCCAAAAATAAGACCTCCCCAAAAATAAGCCCCCCCGAAGCTACTGTAACTCTGGACTCTGGACCTTAGCGGTGGGCACCGCCGCGCAGTTAACTGTTGGTCGCAGCGCAGCTGGAGCAGACAGGAAGTGCGAGGTCTCTCTTAATAAAACCATAAACAATAAATGTGTACCGTATTCTTCTTCATGGAAAAATAAGACATGCCCTGAAAATAAGACCTAGTGCATCTTGCGGAGCAAAAATTAATATAAGACACTGTCTTATTTTTGGGGAAACAGTGTATCTTGTTTTTGTTTCATTTGTATCTGGATAAGAATTTAGGCTTTGCCATCTATTTAGTTATGGAATATTTGCCTTGAGTAGCCCATAGCCGTGACCACCCGTTGTGGTCCTTTCTTTTGTTCCTCCGTATGCTCACATAAAGATTTATGACTTACCCGCTGCCTTTCAAGTTTGTTTATGACTCTTGGTTGCAAAAGCTTTTTCAAGTCTTATCACTGCGAACTATGGGGTTTCTGCCTTTATCTTTCCAGCCTAGAAAGGCCTCTCCTGAGAGAAGTACACACGAATCTATATTTATTCTGCTTGGTTAATAGTTTTACTTTTTTCACTAATTTCTTTCACCTGTCTCACCTTTATTTTGAAATTACTCTTATTTTTTTGTCAAATGGCTATATAAATTAACTAGCCCTATAACGCCTGATTTTTTGAATTTCAGGGAAAAATTTGTCTTTATTCTTTACTTTAATAGTTATCAATATGTATATATATCAATATATACATTTTAATTTAATGTTATGTAAACGTGCTCAGCATTATATGTGCATTGCCTTTTAAAGATGATTAAAAATAGCCTTCTAATCATGAAGGGAAAGAAGATTCCTCTCTATTTTTTAATCATCCTTAAAATGCAGTGCACATTAAATTCTGATTTTTGAATTTCTCTCAGATATTACTGATCTGTTCTTTTGTCCTGGAGCCTCTCAACGGTGTACCTGCATGGTAGTGAAAGGTCCTGATCTATACTTTCAGGAAATTTGGTAGTTTACTCTCATTGCAGTATCTTTTTTGAACACGAGATGGCGCAAGCTCATTGTGGGGGAGCTCCACAATCCCTTCACACCAAGTGTAGCAAAAGTTTGTCAACTGGAAATAGACTTGATCCTTTCAAAGATGCAAACACCCATCCTGTGAGGCAGGTAGCAGTTTCCCTCCATTAGATGAACTCTGGTAGATATCTAAGGTCCTGTGTCAAGCAAGTGGACCTGAGTTTTGAAATCATTTCTGCGTATTTATTTGACTCTTGATACAGATCATTTATTGTTGGATCCATTCCACAGCTCAGCCGTTTCATCTCGATGTTTTGCTAGTTGGTTTACCTTTGTCTGAGACTATATGTGCCCTTGGAGGCAGATCCCAGTGTCTCATTGCTCTCCTGCACTATAGTCAGGTCCCTGTTCTTCCAGTGGGGTCTCTTCTCGTGGGCGGGTGCCCTAGAGCAGAACTGGGACATTTCCAGCTAGAGGCGGGTAAACCATCACCGGAAAACCAAAGTCAGATCAGCTTCGTAAGTTTAACTCTTAGTGTTAAACCAGCCTCTTTGGCTAAGGGATCGCAGTTGCACTGTGGGCTCCTTCAAACGCGTCGGCTTCTCGGCTGGAGAAAGATGAACCTGGCTGTTCCTATTACCCGATATCGGGCCACACACGACTCAGCATTGGTTGTTTTTGTGTGTGTGCTGGGCTGCTAACCACCAGTTTGGGGCTTTGAACCCACGAGCAGTGCTGCAAGAGGGGAAACTGGGTGACCTGCTCACGTAAAGAAGAACGCCCAGGACACCCGACAAGGCAGGTCTGTTTTGCTTTCCAGTGGCACCGTGTGTTGGAATAGACTCCGCAGCACAGGACACTGAGCAACACATTGCGCGCTGTTTCATGAGTTCCTTTCAACTATTCCTGACACTGACTGGTGGCATGGTGAGTAAAGCTGACTGCAGGGCAGCAGTTTGACGAAGAGGAAGCTTTCGACTCCCTTAAAGAGTTACGATCTTGGAAGCACGCTTGGGACAGTTCTACTCTGCCCTCTAGGTTCGACATGAGTCAGGATTGCCTCTGTGGCTGTCAGTTTGATGTGATGTTACATCGCCTCTGCTGTGTGTGTGCGGTATTCTCTTGTGGGTATACCTGTCCGGTGTAAATTTTTTCTGTGCCTGTGATTTCTTTGTGGCCTCGTGTGGATGGCAGCTATTGATTGCTTTGTACAGTTAGTTCCTGGTACGTGTCTTTACATGTCATACGCTCACAGCGTGCTGAGGTAGAGATCATTTCATGCGGTGGTGACGGGTCTGGTGCCAGACACACTCTCGGGTGACAAATGACCTCCCCACTTAGTCGCCTGAAGCAACCATGTGTTCGTGAATCCTGGGAGTGAGAATTTGGACTAGACACAGTGGAGTTGGCTGGTTTTCTGCTCCACGATGTCTGAGGTCTCAGCTTCGTACATTGCCTGTTGGAGACTGAATGTCTGCAGGGGAGCAGGCTCCCCTCCCCTCATGCTGCACGCCTGGGCTTAGATGAGTAGAAGGCTCGAACCGTGTCACATGAGGCCTCTTCATGCCACGTGTCTTCCTCACGGCAATGGGGGCCTTCCAACATAGCCCCTCAGCACTCCGCATGTGAGTATTCCAGGGGCACAAGGATGAAGATGCATGTCCTAGTTTCTCAGGGCTGCTAACACACAGATGACACATGGGAAGGAATGATGGCTGCCCTGAACAAGAATATATTATTTCATAGTAAGAAGACTAGAGATCCAAATTTAGGGGGCCAGATCTAGTGGAGGACTTCCTGTTCTCAGGGGGAAGGCTCTGTTTCAGCTTTGCTAAGCAGTCATCTTTGGAGGTTCGGGGCTGTTGACTGGTCTTCCTCCATCTTTGTCACGTAATCTGGGTCTGCACTGGGGTCAGCTCACTTCTGCACCCAATCTGCTCCTCTGATATCTCAAACATACAAGACACAGCCCTCGTTGATAGGATCTCATGGACATAACAAAGGTAACCCTATTTCCAAATGGGATTGCATCCACAGATGCAAGATTCGGGATTCACCACAATGATTCTGGGCGATGAAATTCAACCAATACCCTGGTATCACCTTTGGTGGCATGGCTTTGGAAGGAGGACTGTGCCACAAGCATATCTGCATTTGGGGTGGGGGGTAGACACTCTATTTTCTGCTGAGTAGCATATCACAGAATTTGGAGGTTATGTTCTAAAATTGTTTCAATGATGAAGTCTTTGTAGTGGAATGGACCCCGGTCTGAGGCCTGATTCTGTGAATTCACCAACTTTCCTCATCTTAAAACAACATAAAAGCAAAAAACCAAACTCGTTGATATCATCAAGTCCGACTCACGGTGGCCTTATGAGACAGAAGGGAACTGCCCTTTGGGTTTCTAAGACTGCATTGTTACAACGCCTCTCTCTAACAGAGTGGCTGGTGGGTTTAAACCACCATTCTTTGGCAAATGCTTACCTACCAAGAGCATGGGTATTCTTTACATTTGTTGACGGATGAAATCGCGTAACGTGCGTTACTAAGGTTTCTGTGAACCATCGGCTTTGTTCTTCCTTTTCCGCGAAAACGGGTGCCCATGTCCTTACACCTGGATTTTAGTTAATTCATGGTTTGAATGGGAGACGTTTTCAATGTTTTTAAAGAGGAAGGGGAATGCCTGGGTATTAAAAAGTGTGTCTTCCTTGGCAGCATGGATTTCCGGAACAAGCAAACTAGCCTTTCTATCGACCCGGCAGATTGTGTCTTTGACAGAGATCCCCACCAGCCGCTGCACTCATCAGCTGCCAGCGGAGTGACAGCCTCCTTGGTTTGTTTTGGCTTCTGCCTTGCCCGGTCTAGCCTTGGTTTACTGCCGTGTTCCTGCCATGCGGCTCCTCTCCCCTTTTCCTCTGTTGTTCTGTTTTCTTTCTTCTTCCGACTTTACCAGTGTTTCCTCCCCTTTTCCTGTTTCAAGGACAACCAGGTCTGGTGTCCCCAAGCAGGAGTTCACATCCCCGGGTCCTTGTGATCGCCTGGTCAACAACAGAAAAGCAGGCGTGTGTTCTTAAGGACCACATGTCCAAAGCCAATCTGTTTAGCGATCTATTCAGCAAATGGCTAATTTTCTCAATGTGTGGAATGAATCAGTCTACAATGTTTTTTTTGTAGGGGATCATCTGAGGACTCCAGAGGGACCTGATTTCCCACACCCACTGTGTTTGTGTGTGTGTGTATATCTCAGCTATTTATAAAATTTCTTGAGAAAGTGAGAGCTATTTAAAATTTTTAAGAATTAATGGGGACTTTTAAAGCACTTGAAGGTCTCTGATTCATATCAATTGATGGGTTAAGAAGAGGAAACAAAGCATTTTAAAATATTTCATTTGTGTCAGTCCCAAAGGAAAATTATGAAACTAATGGAAAACTCACTGCCATCGAGTTGAT
Source organism: Echinops telfairi (assembly GCF_000313985.2). Taxonomy (NCBI): domain Eukaryota; kingdom Metazoa; phylum Chordata; class Mammalia; order Afrosoricida; family Tenrecidae; genus Echinops; species Echinops telfairi. The sequence goes on along the minus strand of NW_022111309.1, from coordinate 7,888,928 downwards.
GGTAACTCACAGCGCTAGAACGGCCCCTGTTAGTTTCTGAGACCTAATTCCTTAAATAGAAGACACAACTCTTTGAATAGAAAGCCTCGTCTACGAGAAGTGGGGTTGTTACTGTAGTGAGGTGCCGTTGGGTCAGTTCCAACCCAGAGTGGCCCTGGGCACAACAGAACCAAACAGTGCCCCGTCCTCCTTCCTCATCCTCATAACTCTTCCCATGGCTGAACTCATGGTGGCAGCCGCTGTGTCAGTCCACCTCACCCAGGGCCTTCCCCTTTGTCTGTGCCCCTCCACTTTACCGAGAATGATGTCCTTCTCCAGGGGCTGGTCTCACCTGAGCACATGCCCAAAGTCTGTAAGATGCAGGAAGTCACACCGTCCTCGCCTCACAGGAGCACTCTGGATGTCATTGTTCCAAGACACGTCTCGCTGTCCTTTCAGCAGTCCATGGCCTTTTCAGTATTCTTCGCCAGCACCACAACTCAGATACATGGGGGCTCTTTGGGGCTTTTGTATTCGGTGTCCAACTTTTGCCTGCATCTGAGACAATGGAAAATAATGGAGGGCACTCAAGGTGTTAGTCTACGTCCCCGAAAAGAGAAGACCTTTGGGGGTGGGGAACAGTGGGGAGCCTGGGTGGTGTTTCAGTGTGGAGCTGAAGGGTGAGGTCCAGGGAAGGGGCTATCAGAAGGATATGAGACACCAGTGCAAGGGGATCATCTGAGGACTCCAGAGAGACCTGATTTCCCACACTCCCTGTGTTAGTCTGGGTAGACTAGAGAAACAAATTCATGGACACACTTATGTGTATAAGAAAGAGGTTTATATACAAGAGCAATTGAATATTGAGAAGCCATCCTAGCCCAGTTCAGATCAAGTCCATAAGTCTGATATAACCCACATGTTCGGTACCCATCTATAAAGTCCTCTTCATGAAACACATGCAGTGACGCCAAATGCAGGAAGATCATAGGCAAATGGGTAGAAAGTCTTTGGATCCAGTGGCATTGTAAACATCTCAGCTCTAGCAGGGGTGTCTGCTTGGCTTCTCCAGTTCCCAGAGCTGCATCAGGGTAGGTTCATGTGGCTTCTCCTTAGGGATGTCTCCCAGGAAGTGTGCAGAGAGACAGAGGATATCTCCCACTTCCAAAATACCAGAGCTCCTAGAATTCTCAGGAGCAGGCCATACCCACACAGAGGCCTCATTGGCTATGACCTGATCCATAGACTAGACTACCCCTTCACTCTTAATCCTCTCAATCCCAAATTGACACCAGATTATGCAACTACCACAGACCACCCCTTGTCAATTTGACACATTATCAAAACCCTTTAGCCATATATAATTTTAAAACAATAGTAAAATCATATCTGTACTTAATAGGATAAAACTAAAATGCACACAATTCAATATGTGCCACCCTCATGTAAACATAACATTCTATAAGTGACAAAACAAAAATGTGCTATGCCTAACAATTGCAGATAAGTAATACCTACAAATTAATCTTATAGTCCTATAAATATATTCCCCCACCTGTGAAATTTTGTAAGCCAACCACTTCATGCCTTTATCCCTCCAATTTTGAGTATCCAATTTCTGTACTGCACACTTACATCAACCCAGTGCTCTGAGGAGACAATCATATTCTTTGATGTGAAGAATCTTCATTCCAGTTGGAACCTTGTGAAATCTGCATCCATAAGCAAAGTCACATCAAGACAGGCCATCCATAAAGTCTGCAGCAACATGCACCATTTCACAGGCTCAAATATTTTCTCTTTATCTGGTTGGGTTCTGGTCAACTCAGTGTGGGCTGCCTCATTTAGCCTCACCAGTGTGCCCACTGGTTGACTTGCCTTAGACCAGCGATTTTCAATCTGTGGGTCAATACACCTTTGGGGGTTGAATGACCCTTTTACAGGGGTCGCCTGATTCATAACAGTAGCAAAATTACACTTATGAAGTAGCAACGAAAATAATGTTATGGTTGGATGATCACAACATGAGGAACTATATTAAAGTTGTGGCATTAGGAAGGTTGAGAACCACTGCCTTAGACCATGGCCTCATCAAATTCTCAACAAGCCTAGCCCCCTTGTGCTAGGTCATGCACTTCAGATCAGTCAGCCCACTCTCGTCTTCTCCTCTAGTTCCTGTAAACCAGGTCCACAGGTGTCAGTGGTCAGACTCAGCCCGTCTCTCTATTGCTGTTTACTTCCCACTACCACTCAACAAGTGGATCCAGGTGGTCACCTAGCAAGCATTTCCACCTGCCCACAGGCTCCCTTTAATGTTCAGTACTAGAAGGGAGTTTTCTTTATGGTTCCAGATATTTTCTAGCTTCTGACAAAGATCACTAGAGTTCAAAACTTCAAATATCCAGAGAGTTTATTTTTTTTTCTTTCAATCTGTTAATCTTGCCCCCAGGCAAGTATCTTAGAATGCAAATGTCCTGAATTCTCCAAAGTTTTGGATGGGGCTAATCTCTTCAGAGCCTTCTTGGAGGGTCATAAACCCAATTAAGGATCCAATTTTAATGGCAGAAGAGAAGTGGGTTTACAAGCTCTTTATTTTCATACTTCCCAATAAACATTTCTATAAATCATTATATCAATAAT
>NW_022111309.1:7884079-7885148 GCF_000313985.2 Echinops telfairi | reverse complement strand
GTTCCCAGCCATCACAAACAGGAACTTAGAGTAAAAACATGGGAATGCTTCCCTCTCAAGGACAAGCAACTAATGTGAGAAATGTATTTAATTAGTATATTTTCTAGCATGAGACCACCTCTCTTTTGGAGAGACAGCACAGCTAAACTTCACAATGTGGCAAAGGAGCTTAGGTGATAGCAAACTTGGCTCACCAACATTTTGCATTCAACACAGTGGGTTTGAGTTCATCTTGGGACTTCTCGTTTTTTGAGACCCTATTTCTTTGTACTGTTGTCACAAATCTATGTACAGATATTTACACACATGGTCTTTGAGCCAACCCATAGAAAGGTATTTATAGATACAGAAAGATCGCAGGTAAGTTATTCACTAAAGAAGGCACGGGAAAAACACTGAATGAAGGATGGCTCCTTTTGGTTGAAAAATGTACGTGTGCCTGGGCACGTGTGTGTGAGGAGTATGTGCAGTATCTGCGTGGACACCACATTTACACATATCACATACTGATATTTTCCAGACGCTGATGCTTCTATGATTCCTTTAGCTTGTCTTGACTTCCTGCCTTTTCTACCATGGGCATGAGTTTTATATCAGAAAAGCAGCGACAATGATTTATGAGTAGATCTCTTACAAAATGTTTCTTTTCTTTTCCTATTAGATTAGTTAGTGAGCTACTCAACATGACATGCTCTGTTTCTATTTCATTAGTTCTCCTGTTGACCAATTTGACCTTAACCTTCTAGACAGAGAGTAAATGAAGTGCCACGAGGGGAAGGAAAGGTTCAACTATTCCGGTTTGCAGGGGCCCTCTACTACCGATGGACTAACATTGTCCTGGGGTTCCTTGAAAGAGCTGTGTGATTGTCAGCCAATGGTATTTGCCACGCACTCTGAAATCATCCGCGAATAACCTCAGGGCTGTAGACAGAGGAGGGAGCGGCAGGTCGTGCCCGAAGTAGTTGCGGGTTCTAGTTTTCATACAGCCTGTTCCCTCCAAGACAGCTCAGAATGGTTTCTGGAAATTGCTCCCAAGCACATGCCATCCCTGAGAAATTTGGAAGGAAAG
>NW_022111309.1:7881234-7882669 GCF_000313985.2 Echinops telfairi | reverse complement strand
GGTTACTGAGGATATAAATCTTAAAAATATTCATCAGGAACCCTGTCTTCCTTCCAAGGAGCTGCTGGTGGGTTTGAAGGCCTGGCACCGCAGATAGCAAAGCCTCCTCAAAATCTTGTGTATTTAAATAACCTTTTGAAACATAGAAACTAAATATATTATTATTTTGGGGGGGTAGGCAGTAGGGGGCTGTACTGAATTTCCCAAATTTATTGCTCTACTTTGCATTGTGAAGTTTTATGCCAGAAAACAGTAAGGTTTCCCCAATGGTTCTAAGAACCCTTTGAGTCGATATAGCATCCTTGGGGCTGTTCCTGGATTGGCCTAGTGAAATTCTGCACTGCTGCTGCTTCTGCTGTGTGGCTGCAGCTCTCTCCCCAACCCGCAAATCCCTGGTGCTATTATATCTCAGCTACCAGGTTTCCTTGCTTAAGCCTCTTTCTTGTTCATTATAAGTTATAAGCTGCTGCCAGATTTATATTTCTACAGCTTGGCTCTGATCATTTTACTCTTCTGCTCATAAGTGAACCTGCATTTTCTTCCCCCCTCACACTAAAAAAATTCCCGATGGACCCAAGTGTTTGAAAAAAAAGGGAAGAAAAATGACAAAATCAGCAGAAGAAAATACGACTGAATTAATTTTAAAATCTTGTAGTGAGACGATGCCTTCTAAGCAGAATGTTACATCACAAAGCCATAAAGAAAGCCTTGGTAAATTTGACCATTTTACTTAAAAAGGAAAAGAACTGATTGCAAAAAGTAACAAAAAATGCAAACAGATTATGACAAGATTTATCGCTGATGGCAAATTTGAAGGCCAATTTCTATAATGAAGAAATCCTGCTTATTGCTACCCAGGAAAAAAAAATGAAGCCGGAGCCTATAGAACATAGGAACATTATACGAAAAAGTACTTCATTGACAAAGAAATAAGAAATACAGGATCCTAAAGTGGGAATGACATTATGCTTTCCTGAAAGCACTGAAGAGACTTAGAAATGGAGAGGCTGTGTTTTCTGTCTTTCTCATAGACCGTGGGCTCAAAATAAAGATTGTCAACGTCCAGGTTGGGAGCTTATGAAGAAGCAGACACTGTCGTATACCCCGGATAAGAGTATGCATGTGACACACTTTTTGAAGGGCAATTTGACATTAACTCTCAGCACCAACAAAAGCACTAGAAACCGTCTGGTTGCAAGTTCCACTTTTAACATAATTATTAAGAATTCCAAAATCGTCCCATATAAAGATGCTATGCAAGACTGATTATGCTCATTTTAAAAATTGGAACTGCGTAAAGGCCCACTATTTGGCGTCAACCTAAGTGACGTAAAGCACATTGACATTGAAAATGTGTGCAGCTGATACAAAACCTGGTGGCTCTGTGTAACTGATAGGGACAGAGATAAGATAGGATTATATTTGTGGTTAAAAA
>NW_022111309.1:7878775-7880550 GCF_000313985.2 Echinops telfairi | reverse complement strand
ACCGCCATGCCATGCCTCCGCCCTCCTCCAGGTATAAATGAGAACAGCAATTTGGGGAGCCAGCGGATCACAGTTCGTTTCGCTTCGCCTCTATGTGCACCCACAGCGTGCTTAGAATGGAGCAGGTCGCCGTGGGCCCTAGAGATCTGGGTAGCACGGACCATTAAGTGCTCAGCTGCCACCTGAAAGTTTGGAGGTTTGAGTCCACCGAGAGTCACCTTCGAAGAAAGGCCTGACAATTTACTTCTGAAAAAATCAGCCACTCTAAACCCTATGGCGCATAATTGGACTCTGACCCTTCTGGGGTTCCCCGTGAGTTGCAATAAACTCCACAGCCATCAGTTTGTGTCAGAAAACATTTGCCATTTCAACTTTTTTACGTTGCAATTCAGTGACCATCGTCACGCCTGCGGTGTTCTATGGAGCAACATCACAGCTCTTCATTTTCAAAACTTCCCATCAGCCTTACTAGAAATTCGCCCCACGTAAAGTTCAAAAGCCCTCTGCCTCGCTCCCTCCTGTTTCCAGTGACCCCTAACTAATCTGTTTTGTTACCTAGACATTTGCCAGGTCTGGGTATTTCCTGTAGGTGGGACGAGGCACTACTGGCTTTTCAGGACTGATTTATTTCCCTGAGTTGTAAGGTTTTCAAGGTCCACCCATGTTGCAGCACATAGCGATAGGCAGTCGACTCCTGAATAGGATGATTTTCTAAACCTGGGGTGGTGCGACTCGCTCAGGTTTACATGGTGCACTTGCCGCAGACTCAGAGTGGCGGCACCTGGTTTCCTTCTCTCCTTGTTGTACCACGCTACCTCTTTATTCCAAAGAGCCTCCTTGTGGATGGCGCTCCCAGTGGAAAGGGTTAAAGTCCACCCATTCAGGTGTCATCTCATCATGTGTGTCATCTGGGAGTTGCATTCCGAGCAGCCGGTCCCCTTTCAGAACCTGCCTAGTTGAGATGTAACTTCTCTGACAGCGGAGCACTTAGGCCCCAAGACAGACTCACAATGTCCCCCCCCCCTCCCCTTTCTCCAATTTTCCCTAACAATTAACGCTGCACTAACTTGACACTCACTTTCCTTGTTTGGCTTTGTAAACCCTGCTCCCTTTTTCTATTAATTCCAGACATTAATATTTTCTTTCACGCAATGGCCGCCATTCACCCGTGAAACCGTTTGAACATTATGTAGCTGTCAAGATGCCTGGGGATTACCCAGCGTGCCTTGCCTGTGGGAAAGTGACACCGCCGAGGCCTCGTTCTGAGATGTTTATTTTGAGAGGACGCTGACAAGCATGAAGGGCAGATCCCAGAGTGGCAATTCCATTTAATTAAAGGCCTCTTTTTATGATAGCTTCCCCCCGCTTCTTTTTATATATATATATATCAGAATGATTGTTAAAGTCGGACTCACTGGAGGTGTTTTCTTGCGGGGAGGGGGGAGGGGGACAGATGGCTCACTCTCCATTGCAGGGTCCAAGGTGGGCCTGTGAATGCGCTTGCTCTCCGTCTCCCCATCCGAGGCTGCGGCTGCGTGCGTGCGTACGTGCGTGTTTACATCAGAGCTGTGTTTCCAAACAAGTGTGAGCGCTGGATTCCTGAATGTGGGCATCGTTTTCATCTAGTTTATTCCGTTTATTTCCTCTCGAGTGAGCAGCGTGAAAGGCTATTTATTAAAATGGTTTAATATTAAGGCAGTGAAACAATATCCATTGCCTGGCTCGATAACTCTATTGATTTGTGCTCAAGTTCCAAGTGTTGGGAGGGGTTGCTT
>NW_022111309.1:7875596-7877616 GCF_000313985.2 Echinops telfairi | reverse complement strand
TCTCCCTGAAGTTGTTTCTTCTGTCTCTCCTTTGAACCCCAGGGATCACCCTTCTCTGCATAGAGAAACTGTTCCGGGGGTGCACGGTGGGGCGCTTTGGACCAAGGGGAGGTGGAGATCTGAGGCTTTCAGGAATGTTTGTCAGAACGATCTTGCGCTCTTTTTTCTTTTAAAGGCACAAGTGACCCCTATGTGAAATTTAAGCTGAATGGGAAGACGCTGTACAAAAGCAAAGTCATCTATAAGAACTTGAACCCGGTGTGGGATGAGATCGTCGTGTTGCCCATACAAAGCCTTGATCCAAAGCTACGTGTGAAGGTAACCGATGCCTATCTAGCCCCCTTTTGTTAGAAACATTGATTTCTCAACACATTTTGGGTACTTGCAAACATGAACTTGGCGGAATTAATTGCTTTACTCTCAATCACTGTTTTAAAATAATGTGGAAGGAAATCTTTATGTCAGTTGTCAAAAGTGTTTCTCTGAGATCACTGTGATATGTTCTATAGAAAATCAGGAGGAAAACAGTATCCTCATCAATTGTATTTAAACTTATCAGATGTGGAAGAATTATTACCTGGAGTGCAGTGGTGACAAGTACTAAAGTCTTTCTCATGAGGAATAACTTTGTACTTAATAGCGCTTTAAGTTCCTGCTTGTAAGCATCAATTGCTTTAACATCTGGGTTAAAACTGCATGAGCTGAGTGCAGGATGGGATCGCTATAGAATATTTAGCAAATTTCTATTTAATTGGCAGATCTGCTCACCATGGAAATACTTAATTTTAATGAGAGACAATTTAAGCTAGAGAGCGAGGGCCATTGTGCATAACACTATAAGGCATGTGAATCCTGCCTTAAATGTATTTTCCTCTGTTGCTTTGCTGTCAGCAGGCAAAATGGCTCTGTCTGAATTATTGTGCTCTCTCTACTTGTTATAGTTACTCCCTTCTCCTTTAACTGGACTGTGTAAGTTACTTTTAGGGAATGAATTCAAAATCATCAGCCTATTTCATTTGCTAATAATTGGATAAACTTGGTGGTTTAATGTAATCATGTGTTTTACTGGCCCCACCTGTTTGCAGGTGTATGATCGAGACTTAACAACCTCTGATTTCATGGGTTCAGCATTTGTCAATCTCAGTGATCTTGAGCTGAACAGGTATTGTATTTTTTTACCTTCTAATTATTAGTAACGAATTTGATATTCAGTGGGGTTTGTTGAGATCAAAAATAAAATAAACAGCCTATATCGGAATAAATAAAACAGCTTTTTTAAATGAAGCATGGCAATTTCTAACGTGTTCTATGATTTTTGCTTTCTAGCTCCCAGATATATTAGTTAGGCATTAAATCTTCCATCATGTGTTTCAAAATATATATTGAATTTTACGCATTCATTTGTTAGTATTCAGGTTCATTAACGTCACATAAAATGAATACATGCATTTATGCGTTTACTCGTGAGGTGGGGAGGGGACCCAGCTAACCAACTGTTGAATTAATCTCTTCCCGACATTTCTCTATACTTATGGCCATTGTTCTCTTTTCATTGTGTTTGGGGCTTCTTAAACAATGTGTTTAATCCTTATTCACAGAGAAGTGACTTCATCCTAAGCCACTGCATTATGAAACTTTTATAGTATCTGGAGGTGGTAACAGTTTCATTGCTTTTTGCTTATAGAACAACTGAACACATTTTAAAACTGGAAGATCCAAACAGTTTGGAGGATGACATGGGCGTGATTGTTTTAAACTTGAACCTAGTGGTTAAACAGGGTGATTTCAAGAGACATGTAAGTTTGACTTTTTGTTTTGTTCTGTTCTTTTAAATAATAATAGCTTCTTCATTGCCATTTTCCTTTGATTGCTGGGCTGCCAAATCATCTGAAATAATTTTGGTAATTATTTCAGAGGAAAATGAATAATTTTACAGATATTTAAATGACCTTAGAACTCTTGAGAGAAACCCTCCTAAGGAAGTATCTCTAGTTTGGCTTAGGATATGACTGATGTTGCC
>NW_022111309.1:7871556-7874101 GCF_000313985.2 Echinops telfairi | reverse complement strand
TGTGGTGACGTTTGATAGATTCGGACCAATACCACACTTCATTAAGCTTGTCATATTTAGCAGGTATTGCGGTTACATTTAGTGCCGTTACATTTAGTTAACAGGTTACATTTAGAATTTAGCTTTAGTGTTATGAGGACAGTTAAAAGACTGTTTAAGAGGCATATGTGGTACATCATCAAATATATTTTATAATGTATGAAGAATCCACTTCTTATGTTTTAGTATGAGCTTCTTTAAAGAGCTTTTCATGTACCACTGGTGACCTATCACACTGTTGCAACCTTCCTATGCAATTTCCTATCCATGCTCAACTTACACAAAGTGTAGTTACACCACAATAAGCTAACAATTTTAGCTTCTTACTTTCTTCAGCGATCAAGTTGTAGTGTACACGATTGAGTGTCAACATTGCTGTATAAAAACACAGTAAACATGTGTATAACTTAGTTTAACAGTTCTGTACATGGATCCCCATGAGTTTCAATAGACCGGTCTTCGCTCCTTTCCGAAAAGAAATTACAAATGAAAATAACTCCTCCTAACTGCTGCAAGGTTTGAGGCTGCTTCTCTGTAATCCAGTTTCTAACTGGTGGAGGGGTGCATGAAAGAGAGCGAGAGAAGGGACAGATAACTAATCACTTAGAAATAAAGTCAAATTTTACAAACCGTTCTTTGTGCAATGTCAAGACTCTAGACCTCTGCCTGTTCCTTACTAAAATACATATCCTTTATGTCTTTTTAAGTCTAAAACTAACAATGATGAGGCATTTTGTTATCTTACTCATTCCTTTGGTTCCCAGGACTGGTTCTTTTGAGAAATAAAATTAACAGACTATAAATAATAATCTGAAGTTGTCTCAAACGGCCCTCCAACTTTTGCTTTATGCCCGTGTAGTCACTAGAGGGTGGAAGAACGTCATTTCTCACAGAGAAGGGAGCCTGCTCTTACACGCTTCCTGTGTGAAATGGAGAGTACACCGAGGGTAGGCTTCAGAAGTTCCTGCAGATGGAGAGAATCAACGAAGGTGACGGGCATGAGGTTGACGCTCCATACATATTGGCTCATGGAATTGTAACGTTGCATTTATATTTGTAACAGTGTAATTGTACCGTGAGATGTTACGTGATTTTTTTAGGCACATTGTTTAGGTGGGGTGACCAAACCTGGTAAGCAGACAGTAATAGGAACTTTACACCCATTTCCTTCTCTTAGGATCGTTATGCAAATAAAATGTGATTTTATGTCAAGGGTCCTCAAGCAGTTTTGTGTAGCCTGATGATCACCGGTATTTGGTGATTGGTTTAGAAGGCACTTTGGTGGTGAAGTGGTTTAAGCATTGCCCTGCAACCTCAACCTAAGGTCTGCCTCAGAGATGGTTTCCAATCTCAGAAACCCCAAGAAGCAGCTCCACTTCATCCAGTGGGGTTTTGATTGATTTTGGTGAAGCTATTTGTCACTATGTGTTTCGGTAAATACAAAACGAAGCAGGTTTAATGCCCGGATTGTAGTCCCTGTCGCTCTGTGTTAAGTTTGCTGACTGTGGAGGCCAAAGTGTTTTTGATAACGAATAGTTTCACATCATTTCTGAACCGGTGTTTCTCGTTGTTGTCCGCTTGAATATAACTGGATTTCCCTGCAGGGTTATTTCTCTTGCGGTTCCTAAGACATACTGGCAGAGTGGAGAGGTCATTTACCTACAGGTTTTGTTTGTTTGTTAGTTTGTGTTTTTAAGTCTTCTGCATAATAGTAAATGTCATCTGATCAACTAGACTTTTGATTAGATTGTAATCTCCACAATTTATCCAAGTTTTAACAACTGGTTAGCTGGTTAACCAGCCACAGTAAAGCTTTTCAGTACCGAATGGTGTCAGGAGTATGAGAGTATTTTTTGAGCAGGGACTTTTAATTGTGGAGGAAATTCAATTTTTCGTCCTTCCCTCAGTGATATATTAGTCTGTTTTTCTTCATTTGTTCAGGAATGACTCATCTTTTCCTATTATTTTGAATATTAAGATACACTGAATACTCAGATGTGATCTGCATAAGTAAGCTGTTATTTTTTTAAATATCTCCAATGAGAAAACTAAACCTGAATAATATTGTCCAGGAATGGATTAAATATTTTCAGAATATTCTGAATATTTCCAGTAGGCAAAACCTGCTTTTTCACCTCTTGGAATGACAACATCCTGGTGTTTTGATGTAACTAAGAGAGGAAAGTGCATCTAGGGATAGAACAGTATTCCTGTGTCCTCTATGGGGGACTATGAGGAAATGAGATAGCCCAACCTCATCATCGGTTTTTTTAAGTTTCTAAACATTTTTCTTCTCAAATGTGCCTGCTTTGTAACTTGACGTCTTGCACCCCAATCCTTTGAATGTAGTCCCCAAGTGTGTTATAAATATATCATTAACAAGGCAATTTCTTTCTCTTTCCTTTTGCCATTTTCTACTACTCAATGGACACGATCCTTAGCGTTGGACAAATCGGAAGAGGTTAAGTGGCAGCAAGGTAAGAAACATCTTGTTATTCCTGTAGAT
>NW_022111309.1:7869078-7871287 GCF_000313985.2 Echinops telfairi | reverse complement strand
GTGGGCAGTTCAAACCCCCAGCGATTTCTTCAGCTATGGCTGTCTGCGTCTGTTAAAAATGACAGCCTTACAGCCTCAGAAAGTCTTCGAAACCCAAAGGGCCAGTTCCAGCCTCTCCTTTAGTGTCACTGTGAGCCGGAATCACCGTGGTGGCCATGGGCTGTGGAGTGTGTTGATGGTGGGTTTTTTTCCTCTGATATCAAAAAGCCTAATCAGAAGGAAAAAGGATGATGAAAGATAGATTGAGAAATCACTGTTTGTGCTCAGAAACCGTGGGTGTGGACGCTGACCTCCACGCCACCTTTGCTGTGGGCGTTCTTTTACTTTAGATGAACTTACCCCAAGACATTGCACAAAAGCATTTCTGCCTATCAGTTCTGCATTTGTATGTCAATTACACCGCCACCACAGAGCCACCATGAGTTGGAATTCACTTCAGTGGCAATGAACTTGGCTTTCGGTTTAAAATGGTGGTTTCGCTGTGCTTATTTGCTCATCTGCAGTAGAAGGTTTCACAGGAAGCAAACGTCAGTGAGAACCATGCGGAACTGTGCAGTACAGATTAGTAAATAAGCACAATGAAGCCTGTGCTTACTTTGCTTATTAAATACTTCCTGCAGGGATTAATTGGGGAAGAGACATTGATTCTGTAGCAAAGTGCTGTGGAGTTGGAAGAGAGATGCCTGCCGTCGTTTAGAGCAGAATCTCTTCTCAGGGGCATACGTGGGAAATTGTTCTCGACAGAATAGTAAATAAACACAAGTGAGCCCTTGTTTAGCTTGATTATTGAGTAATCGGACACTGATCATTTAGCTAAGGTAAGAGACACAATCACATTGAACCATTTCCTGATGAACTGTCAGTTCCTGCTTTGTGGGACCTCACTTTTCCCCATCCTGCTCCTCTGGGAAGGGTGGAGGGTGTCTTCTGTGGCCCTATCGCCCAGGCAACTCTGTCATGTGGCACATGGGTGACATTGTACCCTGAGAGGCATTAGCAAGACAATAGAAGGCAGAGCGAAGCTAAAGTATTTCTGCCTTTTCCCTCTGACTCCCAGGGGGTGCTGAGGGTAGGGTCCTCTCAGGAACAGGCATCGCATGTTGGGTCATCTGTTAGCAAAGCTGGCTGGGGTTCTGGCTCCTTCTAGGTGAGCCTGATTGCTCGGACTCCTTTAAAACTTTTTTTTTTGTGCCTTTCTGGCTGCCCTCTCCCACAGAGACCCCACCCCCCACCCCAACCAGTTGCCATTGAGTCCGTTGGACTCATAGCGACCCCAGGTGTCACAGAGTGGGACGGCGTGCCACTGGGGACTACGAGCCTGTGGCCGGCCAGAGAGTCGGCCATCCGCCGTCTCGGGGGCTTCTGGGTGGTTTGAGTGCTTCGCAGGTGGAGCCAGTCCTTTCTCCAAATTTTGATCTGTTTGTGTTAATCAAGTTTTATTAAGGCCCCCTTTGAGGGGCAGGTATCCTTACAGCTGACGATGGCAGACTTGAGTAGTGGCAGCTGCAACCTCACGGCTCCCGTGACCTGACACATCTCCTACCTGGTCCTTTAGAGACCAAAGTTGCCAACCCTTGCTCCAGCCTGGAGCTACGACCTCGGATGTCGGCATGTACCGCTGAGCTTCCTAGAGGCCCGCACATAAAGAGAAGCCTGTTCCACCAGATAGTCCTCCTGTTCTGATAGTCAGAAGTAAAACCAGAAGCAAAATCTTCTCCGGGTCCTAAATGCAGGGATTTACAGTCTTTATCTAATTGTCATCTTTTTGTTCTTTTAATATACTTCCCATTTCTAAGGGCGTTAATTGCGTGATGATGGCCCCTCATCACTTAAAATATTAAATTCACCATGAAACTTTTACAGCTAAAGTCTTGCTACACGCAGAGTTTTCCTGTCCCTGGGACGTGACATGTTTTCATCTTCGCACATACATCTCGTCTTTCGTGTCCATGTACCATTTGGGGCATGTAAAAGGTTTTCCTTTTATCCTAGGGCAAAGGTCTGTGTGGGGGTCCAGGAGACGGGATGCTGGCAGACTCTTTGGCCGAGGCGCGTGGTTCCAGGGAACCTGGGCCCGTTTGGGCGTGTCTTCTCCTGCCTTACCAGAAAGCCTCTTGACAAGAAGCAGTTATTTTGCCTATGGAAGATGACAGAAATTAGTATTTCAGTGAAACCCTTTATAAACCGAATGCTCTTCCATAGTTTTTCA
>NW_022111309.1:7865989-7868079 GCF_000313985.2 Echinops telfairi | reverse complement strand
CTTTGCAGTGTGAGACTGCCCAGTGTGCCTGAGAAGAAAGATGTGGCAACCTGCTTTCAGGAAATCCACCACGGGAGCCCTGTGAATCGCACAGGGTTGCCATGAGTCAGAAGTAACCGACGTCAACTTTTATTAACTTGGTCAACATGATCATTTCAGGGGTGTGGCCAGCTGAATGGAAGGTGGGTCCGGATGGGTGTGGACCCTGGCCTCAGCAGCTGGTGCCCCCCTCTTGCAGGCTTTTCTTATTCCTGACATCCGTGCCCTTGCTCCTGACCCAGGACAGAGCAGAGGAGACACTGACGGGGCAGGCCCATCAGCCCCTTGTTTCTCTTTGCAGCCCCGCCAGGGAAAAGGGACACTGATTGTCCACATCAGTGTCTTTACCACAGGCCGCTTGGCCACAATCATCTCATACTATAGCTCTCCACGCTCTTGTGCCTTGTGTATGTCCCAGGATGAGTGGTCCGCCTACTTGTGTTTGAGAGTGTGTTCCTAGATCCAAACTTCTGAAGATTCTTGGCTCTTTTGAAGTGTGCTGAAGGTCTTTCATAAGGCAAGTCCCCGGTGGTACAGTGGTTACGCCTCTGACTACTAACTCAAAGGTTGTTGAATCTCAGCAGGAGAAAACCCTGGCAACCTGTTCCTGTAAAGGTTACAGCCTAGAAAACCTGACAGTGCAATTGTTCTCTATCGACAACACTGTGTGCCTTCCTTTCCTACCTTGTCTGTGGACTGTCAGAAGCCAGAAGTAAATGATTGCTTTGGGGGCTATTTTTTTTTTTGTGGTTGTGAACATATTTCTAAGCAGAACACCGTATCTTGTGTCCACTATGAATAATAGCACGTGTGTGCAGACCCAAGTTAACCGCTGTGTGTAGAACGGATGTCGATTTGGTGGGGTGGAGGCCTGAAGATGAGAGAATGTGAATGAATCCACATCGAAACCCTCAAAGGTTGTGATCCTCTGGGAGGAAGGAGAAAAATCGCAAGCCCCTCTGTCCTCTATTTCATCTGTCCTGTCTGCTGAGCAGTGAGGGTCAGGACCCAGGAGCTTTGCACGCTCTCCTGGTGTTTGTGCCCTTCAGGTGGGGTTGGCATCCCCTTTGATGGGTCGTTTCCTCCTCTCCTTTCACATTCCCACAGTTGCATTAAGATGACAAACTTCACTTAGAGACTCAGGCGGAAGAGTGAAAGCTTGAACTGTTAGGCTAACTGAGTGAGTGCAGATGAGACAATTCAGGGCTGGGAGAGAGGGAGTGTTTGCAGAGAGCACAAAAGATCTTGAGAGCTCAGGACTGCCGAAGAGTTCACACATCAAGGCCAAGTCCTTGCCCCCAATCACAGACTCATGCTTCTCAGGCCTCATGACAAGCCTCCAGGGTAGAAGCAAGATGTTAGAGTAATTAAGAAATGTCCTGAACACTCACATGTAGCATAGAGTATGTGGTGCTTGCAGATGAAATATTATTTTGGATATAACCATATAGTGCGTTGAAGGAGATAATTAGGGTGGAATAAGTAGAATCAAGGTGTGGAGTTCTTTTCTCTCTGTGGACACGATGATAAATACTTCTCCCACCCTGTCTGTAGTCAGGGGGTGGGGAGGGGGACCCAAACCAACTTGGACTGTAAAGGGCAGGCCATCACATCAAACATGACTGCACTAAATACTGAAATGTTCAAAGTCCGACTGAGATATTTAAAGGCTTTGATGGAAAGTGGATATTTCCCAGGGACGTGACAAGCAATAATCCAGATGTCTTGGTGTAATGCAACTAGTGTCCGTGGATAGCTCGGGAGCTCCAGCCAAGCCGGGCCTGGTGTGGCCCCGCCTGCCCTCCACGCTGTTCTGCCATATGGAACACATCTCTCAGCCCCTAAGAACCAGCTTTGGATTCCATTTTCACAGAGCTCCCGGAGCTAAGTGGGGCTGTTTTATGGACGAGTTAGATAGAAGCCTTTCCAAGATAAACATCCAATTTGAAATTAGGACATACCAAGCCGCAAAATTATTTTAGGGTATATTTCATGGAAGTGCTGCCATTTTTCTTAGGCAGTTGCCAGACTGTAGGATGCCCTTTGATCCC
>NW_022111309.1:7863237-7865541 GCF_000313985.2 Echinops telfairi | reverse complement strand
TTAACTCTTTCATAAACTTCCATGATCGAATACTGTATATACTCGTGTATAAGCCACGTTTTCAGCACATTTTTAATGCAGTTTTTGTGGTGAAATCAGGTGCCTCGGCTGATATTTGGGTCGGCTTATACTTGAGTATATATGGTATATCCTATGCAGAACCCTACTGGGAGAGAATTTAAGAAACAATCGTTTATGTTCACTCTAAAAGAACCGGGTTTGTTTTGGTTTTTTTGGTTTTATTAATTCATTTTCCACTTTTCTGCGCCACACAGTATCAATTTCTCCAATAGTTTTTTTTTTTGTGTGTGTGTGTGTGTTAAGAGGAAAGTAATACAGTTTGGGAATCTGCATTTCCATGGCTGTAGTTTATTTAAGGTTGTTAGAAGATTATCCACTGAACGCTTGGCGTGGCATTGTGGCCACGTGCATCAGGAAGAGTAGAGAGACAGGTGCTCCGTTGTGAACGTGGTCCTGACATGCCATTTGTGGTTGATTCGTTGTGAGTCACTGGTGCCCCCGCAAATGGGCATCTGAACAAGCTAGAATATATTCTGAACAGATGACAGGAATGGATCGCTAGTAAATGAAATGCATTGTTCTCCTGTGATACCTAATGCCATTTATATGCGTCAGCCGGCACACTTCTGCTTCACATAGAGAAGTTGGTGCTTTTGCCCCTTCGCCCATCGATGGGAGAATGAATGGACGCAGACACTGCCAACGACACGCAGCAGGTGTAGATCACATGGGGACCCATCTCACCCTACCGTGTTGTGACAAAGACGTGGTCAGGAATTTAGACGGAGTATTTGATGATATTTAGGAAATCATCGTTAGTTGTGTTGCTTGGGATCATACAGGCTCTTACGTAAAATCAAAGAAGGGTTTGGATTTGGAACGTTTCAGCAAGAGAAAATAGACAAGGAGTAGATAAAATAAGACTGTCAACATGTTGACACTCATGAAGAGGACACGGTGATTTGTTACATTTTTCTCTCTGCCGGTTTTTAAATGTCCATGGCGGAAATGGACAATAACTCATGTCTGTTATCTCCAGTGGAAACCTGCAGAGCACAGTTCTGCTCTGTATCAGTGGGGTCATCCTGAGCTAGACTTGATGTGTTGCCCGCTGCAACAGCATCAACACTATCTTCGCCAACAATTAACAGTAGGGGATATTTATCTTTTTTAAATATTTTGTTTGAGGTATATGAGTTGTGTAAGTAATCTAATTTAGAAAGAAAACAATCAAATAATCAAACAAACAAACAAACAGATATTGACACCCCTAGACCCAATTCCAGGCCACGGGACAAGTACTCTTCCTATTCCCGCTCATTCCTGATCTGCAAGCTGCGGATTGCAGGCAGTGTCCGGAGTTAGGGCTTTCACTGTATGCTGGGCTTTTTAGCAGTAGCAAAGGCATAGAGAGACGTGGGGACAGATTCCAATGTGTGGGATAAATCGAAAGCCATCTATTTTAAATGCCACCAGGCAATTTGTTTTTTTACAAAGCAGTACCTTGCTTTCGCACCTTTCTCCCTTCGCCCTACTGTCATAATCGCCAATGGATCCCTTTAAGGAACCTTACCAAATAGCTCACCTCCGAGGGAGGACAGGGCACTGTCAAATACGGAGAGCTTCACAAAGTGTGTAGAAAAATGGAATAAAAAATTACTGGATATTTTCCACAAAGTGTTGGAAGGCGGCTTCTTATTCAAGAGCTGCTCAGATCCAACCGACGTGGCATTGCCACAAGCCCCTGGCTTGAGCAGAGACTCATTAACCGTGAGTTCAGGCTTGCAAAACTCATGAAGAACAATACTCCCCACCAGGCAGGCAGTGTTATTTAACATCAGGCAGTGAGAGCTGGAGTTCCTGGGATCCCCAAAGTCACGCTCCAGACGTGTCAGCAAGCTTACATGTCATCTGTCTTTTCTGCTTTAGGCCTCCTTGATACGCACCCTTCGGCTCTCAGAGTCCTTGAGAAAGAACCAACTGTGGAACGGGATTATCAGCATAATGTTATTGGAAGGAAAGAATGTCTCAGGAGGAAGCATGGCAGAAATGTTTGTTCTGTTAAAACTGGGAGATCAGAGGTATAAAAGTAAGGTAAGTTCTATCCTTTTCGTAAGGAGAACAGTATCTTTAAGAAAAAGAAAAAAAAAGCAATGAAAGACAATGCTTTCCCACTTAAATTGCACAAAATCTCACTAATTTATTTTTAACCTTCGTAACTACATTTAGCAGTGTCCCAGAAAACAAAATAATTAAATGCAAACAATTAAGATGATTATTGTT
>NW_022111309.1:7840124-7862137 GCF_000313985.2 Echinops telfairi | reverse complement strand
ATTTGTTTTTTAATGGGGCACTGGTGGCCACTGCAGGCTGAGTGGTCAGGGTTTTTTGCACGCAGGAGAAGTTCGGGTTGGGACTTAACCGTTGATGCTGTGACCTTAAGAGCCTGATGTGCACCGGCCAATGTTGTGCTCCTGGTTTGCTCTGAGGTTGAATCTCTGTCGAAATAAAATAAACATGAGAATTACCAGGGAACCAGACACCGAGCTATTTGAAAAGATGCTCAGAGGTGCTTACCTGGCAGGGTAGACACCATGATCACGAAGGTGGTTTTCCCACACGAGGCTCACCCAGTGCACTCCGGCTGTGCTGACCCCGGCGATTTCCATAAATGCAGGGAAACTCGACTGCATACTTTGTGTTCATGGGGGCGCTGTGTTCACGCTCTCCCCTGAATTTAAGAAAGAAAAACAATAAAGGAAAAGATGCTCAGAGAACACGGAAGCATTTAGGGACGTTTTCATTTTTACTTTTGAGTACGTAGGCGTTTCCTAGTGTTCCTCCCAGTGTTGTCTGGAGCCGTCATCGCTGGCTTCAGACAGGCCAAGCTGTCTGTGTTAGGCGTTTCCCATGTAGTGCACCAGACAGCTGTTAACTAAGACTCCGAACGGTTGATTTACATCAACAGTTAAGCCAGCAGTGAATGGATCTGCCAATGAAAATATTACGTACATTTGATAAATCAGTTAGGGTTATCTTTGGTAAGAGATCATAATTGTAAAATGCCTACTGACAAAATGCTTTCTGTTGAGCTAACAATATTTCTTCTGACTTGTTGGAAACTGATTGAATCTGGGGGATAGCTAAAAAGTAGTGAGATTTTCTTTGTAACACCCAAAAGTGTCTTTCAAAAACAGTGATGTTTAAGGTGTGGGGGAGGGGGCATGGCCCATGATGTTGATTCCTCTTTAAAATGTGAGAAATGAAAATGAATGCGTAGCTGTTGTGGTGATGACTAACGTTCTAAGACAATAAATATCCTAACTGCATGTTTTCTAGACACTGTGTAAGAGTGCAAATCCCCAGTGGCGGGAACAGTTTGACTTTCACTACTTCTCTGACAGGATGGGCATTTTGGACATGGAAGTGTGGGGAAAGGACGGCAAAAAGCGCGAGGAGCGTCTGGGCACGTGAGTCGGCTCAGCTTTCTTCCTGGCGGGAGCGCGTGCAGAGCTCAGCTTTCAGGGGGGCTGCTGTGGGCAGGAGTTGATCAGGCTGGGCAGAGATCAAAGCCTGCCCCCACGGAGCCATGCGGAAATACGATGGCCATTCCTAATGGAGAAAGTAGTTTTATTATTTTTTAAAATTTAAGTGGAATATTTATTGGAAAATGGCGTTCAGTATTTATTCTTTATAGAAAGATAGTGTCCCGTCTTCGACCCTGGGAATGTTGATATAAACTCGCTTGATAGCAACCGTTCACTTTGGTTTTGTTGCTGGGTAAGTATAGCATGTCATTTAGAAAGAATGTTGAACGAGGTGTCACCAATGAGGGAAATTTCCGACGTATTTGATACGCTTTGTGTCAAAATGCAATGAAGTGCATTGAAATCAAATCTATCTTGACAACCTTGGATCGCCGTTTTAGTGGAGGGGCTCACCTGGGTATAACCCCTGCTATCTACCCCTCCCCACAAAAAAGCCAGTTTCCGTCGTATGTATTGACTCCAAATCATGGATTTGTCCCATGTGTGTCTGTAGAGATTGAGGACTGATCACCAGGCCTTTCTTCCAAGGGGCCAGCAGAGCACATTAGCTCTTTCGACTCACTGGGCCTTAGCCATATACAGCAAACCATAATATAAGCATTCTAGCTGCCCTGTAGGGCATTCCTTCATTGTATGTAAGAATACAATTCAATGAGGTAGCACAAGCACTGTGAACATGCTGGTGTGAATCCATGCCACCTCTGCTGCTTAGACTAACCACAAGGGTTTGTGGCTTTATTTTTATTGCGTAGCCTGAGGAAGCAAAACTAGGGAACACGTAGCGCTCAGCCTCCGGCCTGAGAGCAGTGATGGGGAATCAGAGCTGTTTCCAGGGGCCAAGTCCTCTCCATATACGGACAACTTGTACTTCCATCATAGATTTAGAACCTAAATGCCGGAAGGGATTTCAACAGTGGTGGGTCTCGTCTTTCTCAAGCCATGTTCTCCAAGAACTGAGTTCAAGGAGATGCCATGGGGTTATCCCGAGGGAGGGGAGGGTGACAGCCGGGCATCAAGAACACCTCCGTTGTGCCCGTGCCCTAAAAACTCTCTTGAGGAAAGGGTCAGGTGAGTGCTGATAATCAAAGATGAACGCTGCTCATCTAAGTGAGCCTCTCGTTTTACAGATGTGTAAATGCAGAGACATAAGAGGGTGACACTTCTGTCCCAGAAACAAGCGGTTTCAAAGCAGACGGGATTAGAAGCAGCTGACCCAGTGTCTTCTGCAGCGTGCTTGCTATGCAGAATTCTGAGGCTCGTGCCTGGCACACCGAGGGTAGCGGGTCTTGCTGTCCTCACGCTGACCTGCAGGAGCCAGGCGGGCAGTTGGGTGCTCTTAGGACATGCTTGTGGTTTTCTATCTGAGGCATCGAGGTGCATGGGTCTGCCTGGCATGTGGCAGGGCGTTTGGCATACCTAACTCTCACACATGCGAATGCTAGTGACTATCCCCAATTGTGTGAGAGTAGAACGCACACACAGACACACATGCACACAACATTTTTTTGCACCTAGCCAAACACCCTTAACCGAGAAGACCTGCCTTGTCTGTGTCCTGGGCTCCAGGACATACCCCTGGTCACAGTGCTTTTCCCAGCCCCCCAGCCCCAATGCTGTGTTATCTAGTAGACAGAGAGCAGGCATCATCTGTTGGCAGTCTCCTAGGCCATGTTGGTGCCTTTAGCTGGCAAGCAGGCCAGATCCCACCATCCGGCACGTCACAGCTGCTGCCGGGTGAGATGACTAGTTTGGCCTTGGCAGTCCCCAGTCCACCCACCTGGAGGAGCTGAGATGTTCCTTAGGAACTTGTCATCCAGTGACGTACCCAGGCACCCCCAGCACTGATGGGAGGTGGACCAGAATGCTGTGCTTGCCCGTGGAGCCATGATAGGTCACGCCAATGCGGCGAGAACTCCCTGTGCCCAGAACATGATGTGCCGGTGGAATTCGGCCTCTTGTGATGGATGGCCAAGGTCTTCTTTCAGGGAGTGCAAAGAATAATGCCTTCCAATTCATATATCATCATGCTGTCACCCTGCCTTGACATAATAGGAAACGTTTTCCCAAACAAGTGCCAGGTCCCTTCACAGGGAACACATAATGATTTAAGCTGTCCCTTTTACTCACCGATGTGTCATTTGGGGATTCATTATTATGATTTTTAGCTATGTCCTGTTTGTGACTTAGAAATCTCCCTGCTCCAGTAGTCATTCTGCCCTTCCTATTCATGGATTTTATTTATTTTTTGGTCTCCTTTTCCGGATTCCTCTCCAGAGGTACAAAAGACAACAGCCTTCTCGCTTGGAGGCTGGCTACCCTGCATTCTCCTGTGGATAAGGACCAGCTGGAGCCAGGCCTACTTGGAAGCAGGAGGGGGCTTTGAAGGTTGATGGGAAACATGACATGATCTTTAAGTCCCTTTTCACCAACCTTTGGGGGCTGCTTTTCACACTTCGACCGTGCTGATACATGCGTAGCTCTTAGCGACCCTATAGGGGAGAGTACAGCTGCCCCTTGGCGATTAGGACGGAGGCTGAGACTCTATGGGAGTAGAGCACCACATCTTTCTCCCACGGAGCAGCTGGTGCACTTGGACTGCTGACTTTGCAGTTAGCAGCCCCATGTGTAACCCACTGTGCCATGAGCGGAGTTGACTCGATGCCAGTGGGCTTTCTAGTTTTTTGAAGTGCCATTCGTTCCCCTTCCTCAATTGTTCCTTTTCACATCTTTCAATATCCCTCCCCTCCACCCCATCCCCACCCCCCACATTTCTTCTTTTTTCTTGTCAAAGCTTTAAGGATTCGTTGTCTCACTTTCTGACAGTTGGGGAAATAGCCTTCTGCAAAAATTAACAAGTTCTTAGTGCGAATGGAACTTCGTGTGAATCCTAAGGTCTGTCTCATACTTTGTTTTTGGAGAACACCCTCAAGATAGAGAGGCAAAGCTTCGCATGGCCTTTCCGAAGAGGTTTTCTTCAGTAATGCTTCCTCTCAAAGGGAGTCTGAGTTGAGGGAACGTATTTGGGTGGCTTGGCGCCCCACTGTGGCCTTGGGCTGCAGGTTCGTACGTGGGGCCTGGCCATCCATCTGTGGTGTGGGGGCTGTGCCCACAGGTTGCTGTCGCCGTGGTTACCAGCCACCATGCCTACTTGATGATTTGTTTTGAGATTTTTACGCATAGCAACCACAGATCCTCACACCAATCTCCACCCAAATTAGGTAATTCAGGTCAACCAAAGATAACTAATAAGGTCCATGATATTTCTTGCAAAACAGTGTGGGCACTTTCTGTGTTTTCTGATGGAGAGGTGTTTGGTAGTGTGGTAGGAAAGCAGCCATTGATTGAGTAGTTCAAGGTACCTTGAACAGCCTTGGGGGTTTATAGCTCTGGAAGGAAGAGTGGGTGGTGGGAATGGATACATAGGGAGCCATCACGTTGCTGTTGATGAGTTGCTCCCTGGGTGGGTTGGTTAAACACTGCTATGCCAAGCAGCCAGCCTGCCCCAGATTTTCCCGACTCAACTTCCCATTAGGCTCAGGCCATCCTAAGATTGTCACTGAATTCATTTAGCTCCTGAGAAGATCGTTGTAAAGGTGCTTGAACAGGTTCATCAAACCTCAAAACACAGTAAATAGTGACCCCAGTGCTCTCGTGAGCCAAACAGAAGAAGCAGGGTTCGATCTTAGAGGTTATCTGGGTTTAGAGAAAGCAAGCCTTTAGGTGGTGTAGAGGTAGTCACGTGGTTACAGTTGTTAGCTGATGCCCAGTTGTTAACTCACAGCTCGACTCAGCCTCATCCACAGTGGAATGAAACACAGATCCTGTGCCTGGTCAGCGGCCAACGGGAAGTAGATTGCCAGACCTTTTGTCCGAGCCTCTGTTAGTCTGGACGGATGTCTCACTGAAATGTGTTCCAGCATTACAACAACACCAGGCCTCCGTTCACATTTACCGCACCGATCGGGAATTCAACCCAGATTTTCCTCGTGAGAAGAGGGAATTCTACCACGGTGGCCTGTGCCCATTTACAAAAAACGATTGCTTCCTTAAAGTATAGTTTGCATTTCAAGATGACGCTAGTCATTAACTTGCTGTAGAATACGCTACACTTCATTTTCCCCAGAAAGCTTAAGGACGAGAATCCACAGTCCCGTTTGAACTGCCCTGCCTCCAAATTAGTCTTCTGTCCCAGATGGTGCCTTATAAAGTGGCTCTGACTTTCTACCAGTTTATTAGTGACTTTGAGGCAGGGGAGCGCCTGGGCTGGAGGAGTTTTCTGGACAAATTGCTTCCCATGTCGTTGAT
Organism: Echinops telfairi; assembly: GCF_000313985.2. Lineage (NCBI taxonomy): Eukaryota > Metazoa > Chordata > Mammalia > Afrosoricida > Tenrecidae > Echinops > Echinops telfairi. The sequence continues at coordinate 7,856,617 of NW_022111309.1, read as the reverse complement.
CTGCTTTTACAGCCAGGCTTGACACATTCACAGTTTTCTTCCTGTTCTCTGCTTCCTTAGTCTCTGAGATTTACAGCTTTTAAAACTCCACCACTCTTCTCTGACCCCTGCATTTAAGTTAAAAGCTGACCAGTCTGTAATATAAAACATAGAATTATGGTAATGAGTACGAGGTTAAAAGCTATCATGACAAGTAAAACTTGAGCAGGTTTGGCTGACTGATACGGTAGAATTATGTGTACAATTAAAACATTCAGATGCAGTGAGATTAATGGAGAAAGAAGAGAACAGGAGGTCAGCGACAGTGCTCAATCAGCAGGTCCTCTGTCTGCCTGGGAGGACGCCTTTAATGTCCACAGCAGGGAGGACAAACGTCATTGAATCCCTTAATTTAGTTGTTGTTGTCATCTTTCACTGTGAGCATCATATTTTCCTTAGGCTGCAAGCGTTCACATGCTTGTTCATCATTTTAGTCTCAGTCTCTGGGGGGTGCATGTGGTGAATGCACACAGCTCCTAATGGTAAGTTCGATGGTTCTATTTCACCCAGAACTGCCTTGAACAAGAGACCTGGCCAGCTACTTCTGAAAAATCAACCCCGAAGAGCCCGAAGGGGCACTGTTGTACTCCACAACACACGACGGTACTTAGAGACAGAGTAGGAGAGATGACAATCACTTGATGTTATTTTTTTCATTTTATTCAGCCCATCGAGAGCGCATTGTGTGTCAGGCAGACTGGAAGCATCCTGAGGACTCAGTGGAAAATGACCCAAATGCGGCGCCCATCTGGGGCACCGTGGTATTGGGCCCACTCAAGTCAGCAAGCAGCAAGAGTACCAGCAGGGAGCGTTGTAGGTGGTGGCCCTCTGGAGGAACTCCTGTGCTTCGGGGCAGTTGGGCAGCTTGCTGCAAGGATAGCCATCTGGACTGAGATTCAGAGCAAAGGCGATTGGAGAAGTGTTTTCTGGGCAGATAGCACAGCCCAAATAAAGTCCTAGAGGGAGCAGCTGGAAGGAGGGGGCAGTTGGGTATTGTCATAGAGAGGGGCCCAGTTGAGGTCACAAAGCCAGCGGATTCCATTATAGATGAATGTACAAATGGCTGGTCCTCTCTGCGCACAAACTCAGAGCTCATGATCTTTCTTTCCATCCTGTGAGTCTTGCTACCACGGAGCAACTCCTATGAATGAATAGGCCAAGGTCTGACATTGGATTGGGTATTTCCCTAACACCTAAGTGGACTTGTGTAGCACCTGTCGAATGATGGTGACAACACTGCCCCTCCCCATAGCATGTGAAGTCAAGGGCGTAGACCTAGTTTAGTGCTAATCCTTGTTCACCTTTCTTTTACTTGTGCTCTCAGTGTGTTTGCCACACTTTTATTCCATCACATAGAAGCATGTTTAAATATCTGTGTGCTTTCACTAATAAATTGTTGGACATTTTGGCCAGTGATTCTTGGGCTGTCGTGATTAAAGTGTTATTTTAAAAAATTAAGCCACGTACCTATCTCTGATACTTTTATAAATGTTGAGTTAGTCCTCTCGGTAACTAATCTTGATGATTTTTTCTCCTTCTTTCTAAAATACTTCCAGTAATTTTGAACCACAGAAAAATCACTAATATTTCTTTAGGTCAAGGATTTTCAATCTAGAACTTTAGGCTCAAATCCTAATCCAGTTTATACAAATAAAGCTTAAACGGAACAACACCCCCTTCATCTGTTTGCCTCTTTTATTTTCATTTTTTTAATCATTTTATTAGGGGCTCATAAAATTCTTATCACAATCCATATACACATCAATTGTGTAAAGCGCATTTGTACATCATTCTCAAAACATTTTCTCTCCACTTAAACCCCTGGCATTAGGTACTCATTTTTCCCCTCCCTCATCAGCCCTTGATAGTTTATACATTGGTATTTTGTCATATCTTGCCCTTTCCGACGTCTCCCTTCACCCACTTTTCAGTTGTCCGTCCCCTTGTAATCTCTTTTCATACAACTTTGATGCGGTATTGGCAGATTTTAGTTGGAGCCAAGACTTCATATCCCACAAATCCAAGATTCTTACCTTCTTGCCTTTCACAGAAAAGTCGTCTCTCTCCTTCCTCTTTACTACCTTCGAGTTGATTCTGACTACCAGTGGAAAGATCACCTAGGTGCCCACTGTCTCAATGTTAGTGCTGCATGAAGAATAAAATCACTATGATAGCCTTTTAAACTTTAGGTCCCAAAACTGAGCTCACTTTTCAAATCATATTTGCCTCTATGCTAATAAGCAGACTTTTCATAAATGTTCATACATGGTTCGTACATGGAGGAGACGGTGTAAGGGGTACAAATGAAAGAAAGAAGGAGAAAAGAAAGAGAGGTTGAACAGCACCTGTAAAATCATGGAAATGGACAATGGGGAGTGTTTCGGTGAATTTGGTGAAGGGAGGCCAGGGATTTGCCTGGGAGACAAAGACAAGCCCAAGACTTTCTCACAGGCCAACCCTGTGCCCAGCCCATGAGGCTGAAGCAGTGTAGTCCCATCCCTAGTTTGGGGTCAGGACTAATCATCCTTCCAACTTGTAGTTAATATCTGAAGTTGATGGTTCTCCCTGAACATTTGGGACAATGTGGCGTGAGGTTGGATCTAGTGAACTGTGAGGCCTGAGGGAGAGGGTCCTTTATAATGTTCTTTCTTTTCTCCTTGCTTCCAGAACGTGAGAATAAACGGGGAAATCACGTGGGTTGAAGAGACACAGAGAGCAGTTCATTTGTAGAAGTTTATAGAAAGTGTTCTTTATAGGACAGCTGGTTGTTAAAACTAGGGAGGGGATAGCTTCAAGTTATTTCTTAAGGCTTATGGCATCCGGCATCCATTCCTGTGATGGAGCAGGGCCTTTTAAATGCCGGGTTCTAAACCCATGGGTCAGAGAACTAAGGGTTCCTTTTTATTGGCATGCTGATTTATCCATTTGATTTCTTACATTTACTTTGAAGTCACTGCGAAGGCGAAAGTGAGTATTTGAATGGGTTCACTAATTGGCTAAATCAAAATGTGGAATCCATTATGTTAGTGCTCAGATTTTGACCTGCTACTCAAGGGGCTTTTACGTAAAAATTAGAAAAAATAATTAACAAACAAGAGCAGTTGTTGTCAAGGCTGTGACCCGTGGGGGAGTTTTGAACCCCCTACGTTCTGACTGGTAGGCAAGCACTTTACTGTTCCTACCACCTAGGTACGTCCTTATTGCTAAAGCATGTTTGTCAATTTTACATGCCATGTTCTTTTCCAGCGGTCTAAACTTCTTAACGTGACCTAGGTGCAGAAGTTTCCGAGTGGGCAGAGATGCCTGAAAAGTTTGTGGGAATGTTTTGTTTCTTTGAGGAGGTCTCTGTTTCTGTGGAATTTTGTCTCTGTGTGACTCAGTCTTTGGTTTCAAATGGCAAATGGTAAAATCGTACATCATCAGCTGTCTCTGCAGGCATCAGAATTTGCAGCTACATGTTAAACATGCTAATATCACTCACAGCCTTTTTGGGGCACCTTCTTAGAATTAATGTCAGGTCTACTCGGAATCTTCCAAAAAAGAGATTTCCACTTCAGCATGATTAGTTCTTAGAGTTCTAGACTCTACCTTTGTGTGTTCAAAAAGCACCCAAAACTGCCACCATGATGACTAAAAAAAAGTAAAGCAGCCCAAGCACAGAAGTATAATGAAATTTTTAATAGTATCAAAGGAGAACACGCTTTAAATAGTTTGTTATCAATTTGGACTAACTGAAGTGATCACAAGTGGTAGAGGATTCTCACAAATTTTGATGATTTATCTTTACACTAGATAGAACTTTGTTAAACGAAAGTGCATATAATGATGTGAAATGCAGCTGCAATAATGATATAGAATGTGTTGGTACTTCATTTTGTACAGACAGTGTAGTTAAAGCGTTTGACATTTCTTTCCAAACAAAATTTCTGGTTATTTATTTATTGAAATAAAACTGTCTAGTAAACCTTGTGCTTTTTTAGCCAGCAGTAAACATGAATTTTGAAAGTTCCTTCGCTGCCAGAGAAAGACCACCGCTCCCATTGTGATCACAGAGAATTGTTTACGAGATATCTTTTTGTAATTTGCCTCCGGTATAAAGGAGACATTGATGACGTACAAAACTTTCATCCTCATTTGCTCCTCTAACTGGAAGTACGTTGGCCAATTAGGAGATTGGTAACTACTCCTGTCGACTTCCTGTTATAAGCAAAGCTCAGCTTCTAAAAAGGGTTTTTGATTCTGTAGCAAAAACTGCTGTGGTTGTTTAATGTAATATATTTATTTTTCATTGGGAATGGACTTGAAGTTTGCTCTGGCCGGATTCATGTGTTTACCGACATAATCACATGGCTCACACGTGTTGATGCTTTGTGTGAGCATCGCTTTACCTTTTTCGAACCCTCGGCCATGCCCATCAGAGAATTCAGCGTAGACTCCAAACTTAGACTGCGTTGTGAGAGGCAGTGCTTTCCTGCCAACCGAGAGTCTTTTAATAGTCAGAAAACCAAAGCCCGCCGATGTCCCCAGATGGATTTACAATAACTAATAATTACGGAGAGAAAATGGGAATACAAACAAATAATATTTAAAAGCATTGTATCAGAGAACTCCCATTGCCCGCCCTCCTACCGCACCTCTGTCCCAAAGTCAGCAGGGGTGGCTCAGGCAAACCCAGAACTGTTCACCGGGAAGCAGATAAATGGCTGAGCACTTCAGCTCCCTTTCGTGGTGTTTGCTGCTGGATTTAGGTGTGTTTGAGGTTTCCAACATCCCCAGAACGCACGTTGGCTGTTATGAGGCGGAGAACATGCAATTTATAGCAGATGGGTACAGCCTTCCCTGGCAGTGCTGCAGAAATGGGATCAATCAACAGCACTTCATGCTCCATTTGTCCCAGAGAAACCCACCTGGGGGGACCCTGTGGAACCATGCCTATTAGAAAAACACCTTAACACATTGCTTTAAATAAAAACTTGCCTGTTGGCATTAATTGGGAAGAAAATGGTTTCTCCATTACTCCTCTCCCTCTTGCATGTCCCTCTTCTCTCTCTCTCTCTCTCTCTCTCTCTCTCTCGTTTTTTTTGAACCTTGAACATTTATTCTCTTGAAACATAAAAGACACAGCTCAGAGACGCCATCCAGAGCATGCATCGCTAATGCTTCCCGTTTCGAAAACATGTTTCCTCCCCAATTCTTGATCGCGTCCTCTTTCTGTGTTTGGCAAAGACCCCTGCTTGTCTCTTTGCATTTGCTGTCCCTGATGCTGCCTTCGGTTTGTTGTTGTTGCTGCTTGTTTGTTTTTCTTTAGCTCCTTCCCCTTCATTGAGAGGGTGTTAGGTTGGGAATGAGGAGTCTGAGCCGGGCACATCTGCCACCTTCACTGCCCTGATGGGACCCTCGGTACTAAACTCAGGCCAGACAAAGTGAAGTTTCTGGAAGGATGAAGTCAAACTTGGGTGCTTTCGTGGTTTTTGAAGTGGCCTTAAGTTCATTGTTCTCCTCTCTTTCTTTTGCATGAAAATATCCTAGGTGTAAAGTGGACATCGCGGCCCTTCCTCTCAAGCAAGCCAACTGCCTCAATTTGCCACTGGAGAGCGGTCTGGGGTCCCTCCTGATGCTGGTCACCCTCACACCCTGTGCGGGGGTCTCCGTCTCTGATCTATGTGTCTGCCCCTTGGCAGACCCCAGTGAGAGAAAGCAGATTTCCCAGCGATATGTGAGTGCTTTTCCTGGTTCCTACCCTCCTACCTCCATCCTTTTTAATTTGAAACAAAGTCTTCCGACTGATAAATGTCTTAAAAGGAGATCTTGGTCCAACGTTTAATCATATGTCATATAAAACCAAGCCTTGTGCATTAGTGAGAAGCTGAAATTTGACTAGCATTTGCTTTGCTATTTTTAAATGGAAAGGGCATCTTGAACTTTTAGCCCTTCAGGACTTTTTGCAGAAAATTGAAATGCTCAAGGAGACAAACATTTTTTTTGGCATGTCTGCCTAGGTGAGTGAATATGGATCTCAATATACATCCACAGAAGTAACTGTATTTTGTTTTTACCAACTATTAGTACTTGAAATGTTATCAGACACCTTTGCAGAATCTTTTAGGATAATTGAGAAAATGCTTCTGCCTCATAAAACAAAACGGTAAGCAGACAGGCAGGATGTTGTGTACTTCCTGGGATGAGAATGCAAGTCCAGGTTCTTTAAGTAGTTGCATTGTGCTTCAAAACCCACTCAGTGTTTTAAAATGGAATACGTGTATCCGCTTCATTCTTTTTAGTGTACTTTGCCTCTCCAGGTGTCTCTATTTGCATTCTTTGTTTGTCCTACTTTCTCTGTAAATCAATAAGTGTGTTTTATTGTCCCATATGAAAGCATGGTTTAAGAAAGGGCCATGAAAATTAGGCAAAGACGAATCTCTATTCGATGGGGAGATCACTTTTCGCATAAATATTAGCACCTCTTCCGCCCTTCGCTGTGTAGCTGTATTGATTAACTGAATCATCCTTTATCTTGTGGAGTACAAAATATAGCCACAGAGCTCATTGCCAACACCAGCCGTGCAGACGGTGTTGCCATGCTCTAAAGGGTCCGCAAACAAAATTCTCCACTAATGAACATCCTCTCAGAAGACTGCAGGGAAGCATCTACCTCATGGTGAAAAGTAAAACTCCACCCGCCCTCCCGCCCACCCAAACGTCCCCCTGGCTAAGCTGCACTAGCAACCATTCCGACCAGGGACAAAAGAGAAGGTCCAGAAAGGAACGGGAGAAAAATGCAGAACTAAACTGAAATTCCTTAAAGAAGTCAAACCTGAACGGATAGAGACTAGAGGAACCCCTGAGACGATTGGTCTAAGATGTCCTTTGAGCTTGGCATTGAACGTGTTTCTCTAGGCTGCCTTTTAGCCTAATTATAAAAGAAACAGTATCAAGCCTCATATGCTCCTTTCAATAATCAACTCTCTAAGACCAAGTGTAAAACCTTTACCTAAAAGCAAATATGAGAAAGCAAGAACTAGAAGGGAAAGGAAAGGAGGGGAGGGGAGGGGAGGGGAGGGAAGGGAAGGAAGGGGAGAGGAGGGGAGGGGGAGCAGAGGGGAGAGGAGGGGAGAGGAGGGGAGGGCCTCTAAACCAAGGAAAACACAGCAACCAAATGGATATAATGAGAATGCTGGGAAGGCAATTATATTTTGAATTGAGAACTCAATCATAAAAATTGTAACCAGTGCTATGGAACAATTTGTAAAAAGAAATTGTGGAAGGGGAAACATTCAGCTAAAATACAATATTCCTTTTAAAAATGTATCTTTAAATATATTCGCTCTTTGGCTTCCATCATCTGAAGAGTAAAGGTGTATAAGAATGGCAGGATTACCGATGCTCCATCTCTTCTTTAAGTTAATTGGCTAAAACATGCGTGTGATCATTTATTTGACTTCTATCCTACTGTCTTTTCAATGTTGAAAGGCACCCGTGGAAAGTCGAAGTTTAGCTGTCTGGTATTTATAAAGTTTGGGTCAGAATAATGTGGGCTTTTAGGGTACTTTAGAAAGTTTCATTTACGAGAAAGGAGTGGGAGGAAAGGAATGGGTGCAGGTCCACGCATGTGGCCCAGGGCACTGTGTTAACAGTAGCGTGTATGTGCATGTGATTTTTTTGGGCGCTGTCGTTAATTAACTCTCAGTCACCTTTTTCTTCATCAGGCTGCTGCGAGTGCCTCCCCGTCCCCTCAACTGACACCCTATCTTTTGGAGCTTTTCGAAGAACGTAATGGGGACAGTGAACATAAACCTATACTGTTTCCCTCAGGACTGTGTGGCATGAATTAGGATCTTAGGAAGTGATTTTCACTTTCCATCTGCTGTTATCCTCCCTCAGGGCGTACAGAACTCCCTGAAAGACATGAAGGACATCGGGCTTTTACAAGTGAAGGTTCTGAAGGCAGTCGACCTCGTAGCAGCAGATTTCTCAGGTACAGGGGATTTTCATCTTCACATTCATGGTTTGTTTTTAATGCCCCCTCCCCTTTGGGATGTTATCTGGGCAAAGCAAAATGCCTTAATAAGTAAAAGGATGTAGATAGCAATGAAAAACATACAAAAATTTCGAACATTTTTCAAAATTATTTGTGGAAATAATGTCACCTGGTTAGTGGATTAGTCCATTGGAATGTCAGAAGTACTTACAGACGATTATTGTCACTTCCTTGATGTCTGTGTTCATTTTCTGATAAAGCTGTCCAGTGTCTCAGAAGAGTTTCTCTACCTCTTGCCTTTATTCGGGTGCTAGTGTTTTAGCCTTTACCACACGGTGCCCAGGCTTCCTATCTGTGAGCATGAAAACAGGTAAGTCTGAAATCTTCATGTGACAATGACCAGCGCCTAAGCCGTTGAGCCACCATACTGTGGGTATTGCCTGGTACTGAGTTTCACAAATTAGCTTTTACTAGTTTGAACTTGGAGACTAGGGCTCGAACAGGCATGCTTTATGCTCAGTGTGCTCTGGGAGGGGAGGGTGAACCACACATTCCAGCACCTCATCAGCAAATCAGTGCTCATTGCCCAATTACTCCCTCTGGCTAACTAACCATGTAGAAGTCAACACCAGAGTTGCTTTTTTTTTTTTTAACTAAGTACATTGATAAATACCAAGAATATTGCATAGCATGGTTATATCTGTTGACAAGCTATTGAATGCATTTATTAGACCATATGTTTTTGCAATATGGACTAGTTTTATTGTTTCTTTTGCACAAAACCATTCATACTATTTGAGTAAGCTTAGCCTTTGGAAGAGATAATTTAAGCACTTCCTATTACAAAATTTACAGAGGATATCAACTTAGCATATTTTACTCAAACAGCACGCATCTTTTATCTATGCCGACTGCTCCCTCCCTCAGGGAGGTATTTTTGAAGATAGGTTACACTTTTATTTTTTTGATAGCAACATATGAACAACTTGGCATAGATGCGCTCACAAAAATATCTCTCACTGGGGAGGGAGCAATTGACAAACTAAAGTAGAGGGATAGGTTATTTGCATAAAAATAGTTAGATGAGCCCATATGAGTTTGTACTCGGTAAGCCACCAGTATAAGATTATCCTGACCTGAATGGGACGCTTGTTGCCGTGTGGTGTCACGGAGTCAGTCAGGGACCACAGCGACCTTAGGCAGACTAGAAAGAAACAGTGGCCCATCCTGCACCCTCCTCAGAGCTGTTCCCGTGTTTGAACCCGTTGTTGAAGACACTGGATCAGTCCTGCTCCTTGAGGGTCTTTCTCTCCTTTGCGTCCCCTTTACTTGATCAAGGGACGGGTCCCTCCTGACAAGCTGTCTGAAGTGTGACAACAGCAAGACAGTCTTGCTGTTCTTCCCTTTCAGGGGCCCTGTGACCATCCTTCCCCCAGGGTTTTCCTTTCAGCAGCGCATGGTACTTTTCACGTTCTCCTCCCGCAGAAGGAATGTCTAGGAACCCAGAAATGTTTGGGGCCGACCTGAAATATATTCAGCATTATAGATAAAATACCCCAATCATAATGTTTAATAATCATCATTTAGTTGCAACTCTCTATAGGTACATATGAATTTAGGAAATTCTTTTCTTTTTCCTTTTGATTGTTGAAGTATTTGGTCAGACGTCCTGCTTGAACCTTTAATGTGAGTGATCATGTCTTCAGTAGCGCACATTTAGAATTATCTTCCAGAGAATTCCAGAGCACATACTTTATTTGTTGACCCAAGTATTTGGATGTGAAGGCAGCTGTGGAGCAATTGAACCCACCAGCTACTTGATAGGAGGAAGATGCCGCAGTCTGCGTCCGTGAAGATTCACTGACTTGGGTACCCTGTGGCAGGGGGTCCTCAAAATACAGCCCGCGGGCCACATGCGGCCTGCCGAGGACATTTATCCGGCCTAAAGGGTGTTTTGCCGCTGCTGCCTGTCCTGCTTAGCAGCCGACTCGTCCAGTGTGCATACGAATTTGTTCATAGTTTTTTTTTAAACTATAGTCTGCCCTTCCAACGGTCTGAGGGGCAATGAATGAACTTGCCCCCTGTTTAAAAAGTTTAAGGACCCCTGTCTATGGGGGTAGTTCTGTGCTGTCCTATAGGGTCACTATGGGTTAAAGTGGATTCACTGGCAATGATTGTTGTCCCAGGAAAGGTTTCAAGCCCCTGAAGCTTACTTATGTTTTTCCAAAGATTTAAAAAAAATTTTTTTCTGTAGAATTAAACTGTACCAATTAATTTTACAGTGTTTAAAAAGTTTTTTATAGCCTTTTAAAAAAATCATTACATCCATATATAAAAATGCTTTTTTAATTCTGCTTTACTTTAGTAATCCCAGCAGGTGACCTTTGCACTGCCCTCAAAACTAATAAAACTAATATATATGGAGGTTGCTTCAGGCATAAGTCTCTTCCCCCAGAGTGTTTTACCTATTAAACTAAACTGAGTAGGAGAGAAAACTGAAATATGGAAATCTTTCAAAAGACTTAACTATAAAACAAAACTCTCCCACAGGATGCTTTTGAGGGAAATGGGATGTCTTCAGTTTGTTGTTTCCCTTTCTTTTTTAGAATGAACACCGTTAATATGTGTGCCAGGAAGGGTGGCCGGAGCAGTTTTTCTGCCTCTCTGAGTCTTGATTTTCTTGGGATCACACCCACGGCTGGCCTCTGGCCTGCAGCCGTTTGCTCAGCCCCGGGGACTGGCCTCGAAGCAACATAGCCACGAGGCTCACCCTTTACAACTGCTTTTTCAGAATCCTGCTGACTTCTGCAGTCTTTCCCCGATCATTACACACACACACACACACACACACACACACACACACACACACACACACACGGGGGACCCCCATAAAAGACAGAATTTTTTTCAAAGCTATGCATTTACTTTTTTTCACAAAACAATCTTATCACTTACTACATTTGTCAAATCTGCGACTCCATTCTCGGAAACAGTTTTCAAGCTTATCTGTTTGGATGGCTGAGAGCACCTCCCTCGGTTTTTTTTCTTCCCCTCTTCTACTTTGTCCAATCGCTGTCCTTTCATGTCCCTCTGCATGCGCAGAAACAAAAGAAGTCAGTGTGTGGGACAAGAGAGGCATGCTTTCGGTTTTTTTAAAATTTTTTTTTACCAAAACTGGCTCCCTGAGACGGCTGAGTGAGCAGGTACATTGTGGTAGCAAAACCAGTTCCCCGTCTGCCATAGATAAGGCCGTTTTGTCTCGCAAACTCTTATGCAACCTTTTCAGAACCTCTAAATAAAAAGCTTGATTAACAGTCTGACCTGGTGGGATGAACTCCAAATGCACTATCCCCCTCACATCCAAAAAACAAATGAGCATCATTTTTTGTGTGGGGGGCACCTCCTCGTATCTGCCCCTCTATCACCTATCTATCCATCTATCTTTAATTTTCTTTGGTCACTTTCTGTTTCAAATCTCTTCCTCCCCAGGAGTCCGTTTGGCTCTCCCCTTGTGGCCTTGGGGCCATGCAGAGTTGGGCCAGTACCACTGACCTTCCAGGGAGCTGGCAGTGAGTGGGATGCAGCTCTTTGCCAAGGTCTTGGCGTGGACCCACTCATGGCTGGCCCCATTGTAGACAACATCCATGATTGTTGGTCTGCAAGTAAAACACTCAGAGCCCCAGAAACGTTCCCCAGACCCAGTGCTTCTTGTTGAGGCCTCTTACATGGGTGCCATTCTTGTCATAGGGCCTCCTCGTGCCCATGTGCTGGTCACCCTAGGTGATGTCCCTTACTTGATGCTAACTTGAGAAGTTGCCTTGTTTTATTGTATTCACCGTTTGTTCCGTCACGGTGAATAGGGTGAATATGGTTAAGGATGGTGGATACCAAAGGAACCCAGTAACAAAAAGCTGTGACTAGAAGTCAGATAACACTGTGAGAAGTTTGGCTACGGGCCCTGTTGTTTTACTGTCTCCACAGAATTAAGAAGTAAGTGATCACTTTTCTGAATTGGGGCAGAGAGGGTTGTCATTAGCTAAACATGTCTTTAGACCATACTGATCTTTATTTTTAGAATCAAATTTCACAGTCTATGTCCTTTATGGGTTGGCAGGCTCCTTTGTGAATCCTTTAGTCTATTACCAACCAGGGCACTGCTGTAGAAGACAGAATGAAGCTAATCCCCAAAGTTGTAAGCTAGGCAAAAAAGAAATGGTTTGGGTGGCAGCAAAACGGTGAAACGGAAGCAGCGAATATCTCCAAGAAGGGAAGGGAGGGTACTGTCACCGAGTCGGAGCTCAAGTGCCCCAGCTTTCATCATTATTGGTCACCAGTTTAACTGATAGAGAAAATAAAAATAAACTTTAAAACCTCAACTCCTTTGATCTTGGATTATAAGATGTACCATCATTGTCAGTTCCAGCCAGTTTTATGAGCAATGAGGGGGCTTCAGAAGGGCTTAGAACAATTCAGTTATGTTTTCAAAATGTCATTTGTCCACTTTTTTGGATCAAACTTTTGGAGCACCTTTTTGAAGTATCTCTAGACCTTTTTATACCCCATTATCAGTGTTTATAATCTGCCTTATTTAATAAATTGATGTCCCAATGGAGGGCATCTTCAGCTGCATGTAAAAAAAGACGAAGAAATTTGGAAAGAGGGCAGAGCAAGATGACAAAGTGAGCAGATGATTCCGTTTAATTCCCCAGGAACTAACCTATGAATAACAGATATCAACGAGCACAGATTGAGATCTCATCAGACTGCAGCTGAGGTGCTGGGAAAGGGGGGAGGCCCTAGTGGGGGAGAGGAGGGGCAGGATGACACAGTAGCTTGAGGAACATACCTGAGGACACTGGGAGCACTCCCCCATCACAGCCATTTCAAGAAATCACTGGGCAACATCTCTTACAGGGAGCTTGGAAAGTGAATTCACCTGAGGAAGATCTAACCTGGTTTTTTCAGATGATACAGGATAGCTGTGGGAATTGGCAGGCAATGGAATCTTAGGAAGCAAAAAGCAACCATGATGCTGCAAGCGAGTGCTGGTGAATCTCAGTGCACTCAGGGTGTGCAGGAGGAACTGCCTGGGCATAGGGTCACAAGGCAAGGGGAATAATTCTGCTGACAGGTGCCACAGGAAACACTGGGTGTGGGAGACCTTATGTCGGAACAACTTTGATGGAGAGACTTAGAGACCCCCTCACCTTTGCCACAGGAATGTCAAGCCTCACTGCTTACAGAAACATGTGCAACCAGCTACCCCCACCCACATGTATACATATTGAATTATAGAAATCAAACATCCAGAACGTACTTCATCTGTATGGAAACAAAACAAAACTCACCTAAGGATAAGGCGCCCTGAACTGGTTCTCAGAACAAGATACCAAGCCCCCTGCCTCTGGGCCACTTTTGTCTCTTAGAGATCCTGTGAGGTAGAGTGAAGCTGCTTCCTGGGGTCCCTGGGCTGTGAGTCTTGGTGGAAGCAGGAGCGGACTCTTATATCCAACAGAGCAGCTGGTGGACGCTGGTCCACATTTTCTCATTGGCCACTGAACCTTGGTGCTATGATACCAGACCACTCAATCAGAAGTTTCTGTAAAACCAGAATATAACACCTACATTGGAAAACAAAACCAAAGCAAAGGTCCCATTTTAAGCAAAAAATAGTAAAACACACAAAGTCACTGGAAAAGAAGGGCCCATCAAAAACGAAAAAGGTTTGAAAATGTCTTCTGTGGAGGACAGACAATGGAAAAACTGATCATTTCCAATGGCGTTAAGTATTTTTAAGATAAAACAAAAGCACGCATGCACGCACACATCCAAACTAATGGAGATCAGAAACAGAGGAACGAAATTAGAAACTCAACAAGGAAATTGAAAACCTCCAATATTAAATTGAAAAAAGAACTACTGGTACCGAAGAGGAGGCAACTGGATTAGAAAAAGCTGCAGAAACGCTTAGCCACGGAATTGAACAGAAAGAAGGTAGATTCAGTGATCTAGAGTGTAAAATAAGTGAACTCATCAAGCCTTAAATATGAACAGTAAGCGTTCAAAAAAAACTGAACACTAAAAAAATGAACACATTCAAATGGAAATATGAGATCCAGTAGAGAAATATGATTTTAGAATAATTGGAATCCCCAAACACCATAACAGCAATAAAGGCATAGAAACAGGAAGAAATAATTAGACTTCCCCAAAGCTGAAAAGAGAACCAAGACAGTAAATACAGGAGCGGAACAAACCCCAATGAGAAGAAATACAAAAGATCAAACTCCGTGCCAAATCCTGTTAAGATTCTTGAAACTCAAAGACCAGAGGATCCTGAATATTGCCGTGTAAGTACTAAGAGTACTAAAGGGCATGCTTAAGAATCAGTGTAGATTTTTATCTAAGAACTTTAGAGGCCAGAAGACAATTGAGCAACATAAATAAAATACAGAAACATTTGCCAACCAAAAGTGATTGACCAAAAATATCATTCAAAAGTGAGGGTAGTGTTCAATCAAGACATGCCCAAACAGAGGCTCTGAGAACCCACCACTGCTCGGCCAGCTTTGCAAGTATTACTTAAGAGAGTATTCCAAGTGGAAACACAAGTATTAAGCAAATACCCGTCACTACATGGAAGGAAATAAGCACAAAAACTCAAGACAGTGTGTGCTTAAAAAAACAACAAAAACAATACAGGCAGTCCTAAGATCAAAGTGTATATTTTCAGAGACTAACTCGGTGATTAAATCCTGCAAGTGATATGGCACCAAAAAATAAGAAATAATTGTGTTTTTCAAATATTAGCTGCACATTGATGGTAATGGAAATCAACAGAAATGGGGTTCACATCAGGAATAGATTTATTATATTGAGGTTGTATGTTAACTGTTGACTATATGTTAAACATTATTGCAATTGTAAGCTGCATAATGTCATATATGCAGTAATATTATGAAATTTCTGAGATTATTCAGAAGAAAGGGAAAAAAAGCTCATTACTAGAAAGTAGTCAAATACAAACAAAAACAAATATAAGAGTAAAAATTAGAGGAACACTCAAATAAATAGCAAAATGAGTGAGATAAGACACTTTGCTTATAGTAATAGCTTTAAATGTAAGTGACACAATGGATTAAATCCATCATTTGTCATCTACAAGAAACATGTTAGACGTAAGTACACAAACAGACTGAATGTACAGGATGGAGAAAAGTATCCCTTGCAACAACCAGTAAGCAGAAGAGGAGTGGGGGCGGCACACTGATATTAGGTAAAATAGACTTTGAATCAGAATATATTGCAAGAGATAAAGAAGATCATTACATAATAATAAGAGAATCGGCAAGAAGACATAATAATTAAAAACACATGAGACAAGTGTTCATGGAAATATTTTATTTTATTTTCATTATATTTTCCCACAGACTTTTAGAAACACCCTCTTATATGCTCTGAAAGCAATGTGCCAAAATACAAAGGTAAAATCTGATGGTGGGAATAGTATCAATGGTATTAAATTCTGAACAACCAGTTTGCAGAAAGCTATTGGTGACAGTGGAACCCAGAGTCCAGTTCCAAGATTTCCACATGGATTAAGCCTCTGGTGAATCCCCTCTGATCATAATCCAGGCCTGTGAACAGCCTTGTTATCGGACATCATTTATAAACTCAATTAGGAATAATTTAGGTAGGTTAAAATGAAACATCTTATCATTTAATCTCCCTTTGACCAATTATAAAGTTGTTTCCATTATTAATAGTTTATGCTTTGTATTCAAATGTGGTTTTCCTCCATTGGTTTGTCACTGTTGTTGGGTTTTTGTTTGTTTGCTTTTTTGTGTTGTCTTGTATGATTTATGTATATGAAATCCAGGATAGGTAAATCTATAGTCAGTAACTGGATGAGCAATTTCCTAGGTGCATGGCAGGGAGGGGGAAATGAGGAGCTAACAACAATGAATACCAGAAAGAAAAAAAATTTTTCTGAAATTGATTGTGATAATGATTGCACAATTCTTCTTAATATGTTTGAACTATTAAATAGTATGATACATGAATTGTATGCCAATAACACTATTTTAAAAAAATAGACCAATTATTTCTGATGGGATCTACTGAGCCAGTGAAATTCAAGGCAGAAAAGTCAGTTCAGAAGTTATGGTGATTGTTTTGGGGGATTCCAAAGGGCTAATCTTGATGGGTGGCCTCAAGGATCAAGAATGATGGAGGCTCATAAGAACAAACTTTAAGGAAGTTGAAAGTTGTTTTGGTGAGAAAGCACCAGCAAAGTTTCACTGAGGAATACTTTACAACATGACAATGTACCTGCTTATTAGTTAAGGTTAATGATGTTTCATGAAAATTTTGTTGTGAAACCTTACCCTGAGAAGAAACAAAGCCCACATGGAAGAAGCACACCAGCCTGTGTGATCACGAGATGTCGATAGGATCAGGTATCAGGCATCAAAGA
>NW_022111309.1:7805308-7839169 GCF_000313985.2 Echinops telfairi | reverse complement strand
ATGGGCCTACATGGAGGAGTTATCGAAAAACAACAGTTTTCCAAGTTATTTTTCTTTTAAATAAAGGTTTCTATGATTTTAAAAAAAAAAAAAAAGATAAGTCAAAAAGTATTTCTACTGGGATTTCAGTTCATATTCAGAAGGATTTATTACAACCAAGTGGATGATTGTAGATATGGTAATTTTCTCAATAACTTATGTTTGGATGCTTTACCAAAAAGAAAAAATAAGTCCAATCAGAACAGTGACTTCTGAGATTTCTGGGACACTTAATTATAAGACAGAAAGGCCAGATCAGAGTGTTATGGTGACATTTTGGGGTGGGGGGGTATGCCAAAAGTGGTAACCTTGATACATTTTCTCAGAGGACACAGAGAAGTCATGGGGCTTAGGTTGGAAAAGTGTGAAGAAAATTGAAGTCTACATTGAAAAGGGAAAGTTGCATCCGGGAACTTTCCCCCCAAACAGCACTGAACCTGCTCATTCTTTGAGGGTAGCAAAGGCTACAGGAATTTGGGGGAATCCTGTGCCTATCCACCCTACATCTCTGAACTTATCCTTTCAGTTTTATCCTCCACCTCACTCCAACCTCAAATCAAAGAATGCTTCAAGGGATCACTCTTTGAGGCCCTCTTTTAAGAACGGCAACACCGCCAACTTGCTGTAATATGAATTGAAAAGTGCAGAATGCTTTAAGGGGAGGGAGGCTGCAGAGCTGAAAACACTCAACCTCAACAGAGTGTGCTCCTCGATGGGGACAGGTCCAGAAGGAATAGCCACATTTTGGTATTTTGGTTTAATAAAGATTTCTATTATTTTATAGCAATCCTTTAAAATTTATGTTTACACATGAAACAAGTCCTGACTAATATTAAAAGAGAAATAGTCGATTCCACAATAATAGTGGGAGATTTCAGCATATTAGTTTCATTGGATACAATTTTAAAAAGGAGATCACTGAGGGTACTGAGAAATTAAACAAAACCATAATTACACTTGAAGAATATTCAGTATCGGAGCAGTACACTTTGATCTCACATGAGTAACCATATGCAAGGCCACAAGCAAAGCTCAAAAACTTTAAATGCTTGAAATCACATAATGGATCTCCTCTGACCATAATGGTATAAAGCTAGTTATCAAAAATGGGAGAAATAAATAAAGGCATGGGACTTAATAATAAACTACCCAATAGCCACTTTGTATAGGAGAAACAAAGGTAAATGAAAAAAAGTCCTAGAATCAAGTGAAAATGAAACACAACCTATCCAAACCTTATCAACACAGGTAAAGCAGTACTCAGAGGGAAATTCATAGCAACAAAAGCTTATATTAAAAAAGACGGAAGATCTAAAGCCCATTAGTAGGCCACTGGAGATCCCCTTGCAGAGGGGTCTCGGGGAGGAGATGAGCCAGTCAGGGTGCGATGTAACAATGATGAGAAATACAACCTTCCTCTAGTTCCTAAAGGTTTCCTCCCCGCTCCCACTACCATGACTCGAATTCTATCTTGCAAGACTGGCTAGACCAGAGGAGGTACACTGGTACAGCTAGGAACTGAAAATCCAGGGAATCCAGGATGGATGAGCCCTATAGGACCAGTGGTGTGAGTGGCAAAACAGGGAGGGTGTAGGGAGAGTGGGTAGGAAAGAGGGAACCAATTGCATGGAACTGTGTGTGGCCTCCTCCCTGGGGGACGGACAACCGAAAAGTGGATGAAGGGAGAAGTCGGACAGGGCAAGATATGACAAAATACCCATTTGTAAACTATCAAGGGCTCATGCGGGAGGGGGGAGCGGGGAGGGAGGGGAAAAATGAGGACCTAATGTCGGGGGTTTCAACGGAGAGAAAATGTTTTGAGAAACAATGTACAAATGCGCTTTACACAATTGATGTGTGTATGGATTGGGATAACAGTTGTATGAGCCCCTAATAAAATGTTAAAAAAAAAAAAAAGACAGAAGATCCAAAATTATTAACTTACACCAAGAATTTCAACAAATAGAAAAATAATTGCCAAAGAAACCCAAAGCTCCCGGACAAGAAATCCAGAAAGGTCAGGGCAGAAGTCAATAATGATATAGATAATAGAAAGAATTAAATTAACAAAGTTAAGCCTATGGATGACAGTGGAAGCCCAACATCCTTTTGTGAGATCTGGACAGGAAATATGTTTCGGCTGATTTCCCTCTAACCATAGCTGAGGGATGGGAATAAACTGGTTACAAAGCAGAATATTGGAGAGATGACTGAAGTAGGTGTGAATGATGCAGCTGACTTGAACAGTTAAAATCCTGTCACTGCTCTCAGATACAGTTTGGGCTGGATCTGCTTTTCAATATTTTCTCTGTGTGTGTTTTCATATCAGAGTTTATCTCCTGGTGTATTTTGTCACTGTAGGTAGCCGCCTTGAGTCTTTATTAGGTGTTTGTCGGTTTTTCAGTATATGAAACCCAGGGCTGATGAACCTATAGAGAAACCAACTGGAATAAAGTTTCCCGGGGGTGAGAAAGGGCAGTACCGTGGGGGAGCAGCGTAGGGGAGCTGATATCAAGGAGTTTAAGAAGGAAGAAAATGTTTTGAAACTGATTGTGGTAGCAATTGTATGATCCTGCTTGAGGTACTTGAACTATGGAATGATATGACATCTGGATTAGCTCCTCATAAAATGATTTAGTAAAAGAAAAAGTTAATTATCTGAAAGGGTCAACAAAACAGACAAATTGCTGCCTAAGCTGGCAAAAGAAAAGAGGCAAGTAATCAAATCATGAAATGAAATTGCTGACACTAGATATCATAACTGATTACTATGAAATTTATACTAAATCAATAAATGGACAAATGTCTAGAAGCATCGTATCTACCTAGACTACACAAAACTGAAGCCAAATCCACCTCCATTCAATTGATTCTCATTCATAGTGACCCTATGGAACTGTGAGTGTGAGGTTTTGTGCCAACTTGGCTGGGTCAGGATTCTCCATGTTTTGCATCCAAGGCCTTTAGCGTCGTGTGATCTAACATAGTGAAGGCCATTCCATGAGGTGATATGCCCTAAGCCAAGCAGTTACTCAGGTCATAGCCATGCTAGCTCCCCAGGGATGTGGCCTCCTTGATATTTACGTAGACATCTTTGGAGAACTTCACTTTTCCTCCTCACTTGAACCCCACATCTGTTGCATCAATTTCTGATTCTTCGGCGAATGACTTGCTCTATTGTCTTCCAACCTCGAGAGCTATTGGCTCCAATGCAAAGAGCCATTGGAGCCTGCTGACCTTGGATTGATTTGGCTGTGCTGCCACAGGACTGATCGGCTGACATCAACCAACCCAGAAATTGCACAGTTCAGGAGTAGCCTCCAGCTTAACCTCTGAACCAAGGAATTGAGCTGGCCTGCTTCTACAAATATGTGAGCCATTTTTCTTGATGTAAACTTCTCTCCGTAGATTTCTCTGTATAAGCTTCACTGGTCTAGCTTCTCTAGCAAACCCAGCCTATCAAAAAACTGCATAAGGCTGCCCCTAGAATTTCAAGATGATAAATATTTACTAGAGCTGATAGTCCTGAAGATTGACTGGAAGGATGGAACCTTTGACCTTGTGCTTGGTAGCCCAATACTAAACGACTATGCCACTGGGTAGAAAAATTTAAAAGCCTATTACATAAGAAGAGATGGAAACTGTCACCATAAAACAGCCCAAAGCAACAAAGCCATCCAGACAAGGGTGGACACTAATCTGACTCAACCTTTCCAGAAACATAGAAGAAGGAAAACTATTGACTTGTGTATGAAGACAGTAAGTACAACCCCTGTACTCTAACCAAAGACACCACCCAAAAATAAAATGCAGCCCCCAATCCCTTATGAACACTGATGCAAAATTTCCAACAAAACTCTAGCCAGCTGACTTTGGGCACATAGCCGGGGGAA
Source organism: Echinops telfairi (assembly GCF_000313985.2). Lineage (NCBI taxonomy): Eukaryota > Metazoa > Chordata > Mammalia > Afrosoricida > Tenrecidae > Echinops > Echinops telfairi. The sequence continues at coordinate 7,835,237 of NW_022111309.1, read as the reverse complement.
AAAAAAAAAAGATGCACACCAGGATCAAATGGATTCATTCAGAGAGAGGGAAGGACTGGGATACTACCCATTGGATCCGGGAAAATTGTTCTTGGTGATGAGAAAGTGCCACTGACTGATGTTGAGTGGACAGTACAACCAGAGAGAACGATTTTTGAGCCTGCATAGATGGGTTTGGGTATAAGGGCATACTGGTTGGTGCTCACTGCCATGGAGTTGATTCTGACTCATAGCAACTGTACAGGACAAGGTGAAATGCCCCTGGTGGGCTTCTGAGACCACAGCTCTCTATGGGAGTAGAAAGCCCCATCTTTCTTCCATAGCGTGGCCAGTGGTTTCAAACTGCTGACCTTGTGGTTATGCCAAGGCATAATCACTACGCCGCCTAAGTGAAAGTGGGTATAGAAGTTGTCGGTGTTGTTGTTATTATTGTTAGGTGCTGTCCAATTGGCTCAGATGTTTGTTTGCTCCACGTGTAACAAAAGGAAACAATGCCCCATCTTCGCAATTGTTACTGTGTCTGAGCCCATTGTTGTAGCCACTTTGTCAGTCCATCTCATTCAAAGTCTTCCTCTTTTCTCCAACACTTATTTTAGCAAACATGACAACCTTCTCCAGGTTGTGGCCTCTCCTGACCATGTGGCCAAAGCATGTGACACAGAGCCGCATTGGAAGTCATTATGGCTGTACTTCCAGGAGAGAAGCCATTCATCTGGCAGTCCTTGGTATATGTAATATTCTTAGACAGCGCCATCACCCCAGTATATTGATTCCTCTTGGGTTTTATATTATTCATTACCCCGCTTTCATATGCATATGTGGCAATGGAAAGTACCATGACGTGGGTCAAGCACAGCCTAGTCCTCAACATGACATCTTTTCTCCTTAATATTTTCAAGAGCTCTCTTGCAGTAGATTTTTTCTAGTGAAGTCAATTATTTGTTCTTTTGACTGCTCATTCCAGGGTCCTTGAGCATGGTCTCCATCCAAAGTGGAATCCTTGACAACTTCATTCTTTTCTCCATTTATTGTGATGTTGTTTACTGGTTCAGTTCTGAGGATTTTTGCTAGACGTTGGAGTAAATTCGATGGCAGTGACTGAGATCCCAGGAATGACAAATGGAAACAGAGTATCATGACAGTGATTCGGGAAAAAAAAAAAAAAAAGGAAGACCCATTCTGAAATACAATGCTGTGATAGCATAATATCCTTACAAGAAAGAACAATAAATATGATATAACTGTACATACCCGCCAATAATGCAAAAATTGAAGTTTGAATAGGTTTCCAGTTTCTGTAGCCTGAAACTCATCAAACGTGTACTTAAGATAGATTGATAACTACTGGTGACTGGAATACAGATGTTGATGGAAAATAAAAAGAGTTGGTAGCTGGAAATAGGGTCTTGGTGATAGAAATGACATTGGATATTGGATGATAGAATCTTGCAAGACTAATGACTTGTTCATTGAAATTTCCTTTGTTCAACGGTACGAGTTGCAACCACGCATGCAGAGCTTGCCGTAAGGAACACACTGGAATTCTGAAATCAGGCTCGACTCTTGAAAGAGGCTGCAGAAGCTTGTTCACATCAGTAAGAACAAGGCCAGGGTATGACTGTCATATAGACCAAAAGTGATTGAAGCCGAAGAAAATGAAAGCCAACCCGCGGACTGGATCCTCTCTGAATGCGGAGACCATGTCAAGAGTAGATTTGATACATCAAACACGCATGCCTTGAAGACCAGTGGCGGTAGCACGAGGTCCAGGTCCGCCTGCACGAGGAGCGTGAAAGGCCATTCAAAAGACAGGGGGAAAGCAAAGACCCAGATACAGGTTAGAAGATTCTGAGATGTTCGATTGCAGCGTCGCTACAGTGAAGGGAAGAAATGATTGACTACAAGATCAAACGCACAGTGTCAGAGTGGCTCCACAAGGCGGAGTGAAGTCCTACGGAGACGTGCAGGACCTAGAGGCAGGAAACCAAAAGGAAAGACGGTGCTCAGCATGCCTCAAGCTGAAAGAGCTGAAGAAAAAGTTCCAATATCCCAATACTGAAGGAACCTGTAGGCAAAATATTGCATGATGCAGGAAGAATAAAAATCATGGGAGAAATTCCTAAGAGTTGCTGTACACAAAATAATTTGTCAGTATTAAACCCTTTCGTGAGGTGACATGTGGTCAAGGATCAGCACTGACAGAAAACTGAGCTGCATTGAAGACCTTCGTGAGAAGCGAGGTGCAGAAATTGACAATACCAGTTGCCAAGTTTCAGGAATGTGTGCAACTCTGGAAGCACTGTCTCATCTAGGCAAAAAAACCCCACAAAAACTGGAAGGCAGCTCCCTGGACATCCAACTATAGCAGATTCATGTTTGTCCCCATTCCAAAAAAAAAGTGACCCCAACAGAGCATGTAAATTTGCAGATAATGTTACACATGCAAGTAAAAATTTGCAGAAGATCATTTAAAAACCATGCAGCAGTATATCAACCTTGAGCTGCCTGAAAGTCAAGCCATATTGAGAAGGCTAAGTGGAATAAGGACTATAAAATGGTTTTTGACTAAGAGTAGAGAATACCAGAAAGATTTCTGTTTCATTGACTATGCAGAGGCATTCAACAGAGTGGATCATAACGAATTAGGATAGCATTGTGAAGAATGGGAATCCCACAACATTTGTTTGTGTTCCTGCAAACCTTGTACATAGGCCAGGAGGTAGATAGTTATTTGAACACAATAAGGGGATAAGATGTTTAAAATCAGGAAGGGTGTTTGGCAGGATTACATCCTTTCACCATACTTATTCAATATGTATGCTGAGCAAATAATCTGAGAAGTTGGATTTTAGAAAGAACTGTGAGCAGTTCCTCCCCGTATATATTAAAGCACAGGTGTGATTTTCAGGCACAAGTGTTCATGTACTAGATGAGTCCATGATGAATGTGGAAAAGCTGTAGTCAACTTAAGCACCAGTGGATTGCTAACTTTAACACACACACACACACACACACACACACACACACACACACTTTTATACACATAAAGACACCCTGGTGGTGGATTGGGTTATACACTGAGTTGCCAACCACACTGTCAGCAGTTCAAAACCACCACCTGGTCCTTGAGGGAAAGATGAAGCTACTACTGAAAAGATTTGAAGCTACAAGGTCACCATGAGTCAGTATTGACTCGAGGGCAGTGAGTTTATAAAAGAGCACATTTCTTAATATCCATTTGGGCAAAGGCAGGCTGTATATAGGTGCTTGGTCCCATGACTTTTATTTTTCCTTTAAGGTAAATGCAGTCCTCCTTTGGTGTCTTATTTTCTCTGAAAGAGTTTAAAGAGCCCAAACTAGACTCTTGCACTTGACTGTGGGGTAGGGAACACACAGGTGAGTCAGAGGCTCTGGCCGCGGGTGTTGGCTCTCAGGGTTCACCAGGGGTGCCTATGGTCCTGGGCTGCCCCTGCTCCCAGGCATGGAGAAGGGCATGTGAGCCTGTGTGCACTCAGATTCCTGCCTGCTCTCTGCTGTCACGAGTCCCCTCACACACCACCCTCTCTGCTGGCACTCTGTGAGTGCCATTTCTCTGCCTTCTCTCAGCAGCAGCAGCAGCAAGAACACGTCTAGTTAGACGAGGGTTCACATAGCTTTTAATACGATGGCCACCACTGGAGATCCCCTTGCAGAGGGGTCTCGGGGAGGAGATGAGCCAGTCACGGTGCGATGTAACAATGATGAGAAATACAACCTTCTTCTGGTTCCTAAAGGTTTCCTCCCCGCTCCCACTACCATGACTCGAATTCTATCTTGCAAGACTGGCTAGACCAGAGGAGGTACACTGGTACAGATAGGAACTGAAAATACAGGGAATCCAGGACGGATGAGCCCTATAGGATCAGTGGTGTGAGTGGCAAAACAGGGAGGGTAAAGGGAGAATGGGTAGGGAAGAGGGAACCGATTACATGGAACTGTGTGTGACCTCCTCCCTGGGGGACAGACAACCAAAAAGTGGATGAAGGGAGACGTCGGACAGGGCAAGATATGACAAAATACCCATTTATAAACTATCAAGGGCTCATGCGGGAGGGGGGAGCGGGGAGGGAGGGGAAAAATGAGGACCTAATGTCGGGGGTTTAAATGGAGAGAAAATGTTTTGAGAAACGATGTACAAATGCGCTTTACACAATTGATGTGTGTATGGATTGGGATAACAGTTGTATGATCCCCTAATAAAGTGTTAAAAAAAAAATACGATGGCCACACCGTGTTCCAATCATGGACTACCCTATTTCCCTGACCATACGTTAGATGTATAGCATTGTGTACTTCTACTAAATGAATTTTTCCATAAAAATATTTATATGGGTAGAAAATATTATTATATAGCTTTTTAAATGTGTTCAATGATATTTACAACCTAAATCTTACATGCATTTCCAGTATGTATATGCTTGCAATATATACTCCCATGCTGTAATATATGAAAAAGACCTACAAACCGTCCTTTTATTTATGAATTCATTATCCTATGGATTTGCTGTTTAACAGAATAGTATTTTATAATTTAATGCATTTAAATGTGTATGTCACTTGATATTTTTTCCGAATTTCTGTTTGTTTCTATATAAGAGGCAAATTTTTAAATTTTTTGGTAAGAATTCAAAGTAATCTATCTTCTCTTTCAACCTGCCTCTCCCAAATTGGTGAAAGGTATTTTAATTTTCTCAGTGCTACAGTTTGCATTAAATGTGGATAACCATAAGCAGTTATCTTAATAGAGCACTGTCAGATATTTTTTATTAAGGAGTTCTCCTTATAAACTCCTCGTGCCTAGTATAAACTAACATTCTCTTTAAGTAATAGATTATCCAGTGATGTCATTATTCTGGGAGTCAACCAGGCCACAGCCTTGATTCATGAAACAAAAGATAAATTGTACCTTGAGACTCAAGGTCAGCGTAGCTGTGTGTAATGTGTAATGAGACCAATATACTTCACTCAGCAGCTGCCAGCCTTAAAACTCAGGTGTCTTAAAAAAGAAAATAGCCCACATTCTAATTATGAAATCAGAGAGAGAGAGAGAGTGACGTTTTGTTTGGGATCACTGATAAATTGTTAGTGCATGTAGAGCTTTGTCCTTGTCAAAGAATGGAGCCAAATTTTCTACTTGGCCCAGGGGCATTTCAGACTTACAAATCAATACTACTGAAATAAAAGACAGAGTTTATCTCATAAACTAGAAAAAGAATAAAAGCACAAGGAGGATTATTTAAAAATATAAAACTTTAAGGAACGGCAATGTTTTCTGGTTAGATTCAGTACTAATGGCTCACTAGACCTCATTTGTAGTGCAATTCCAACTCTTGTTGGGGCTCAAAAGCTTGTGTCTCATGGTTAGAGACCAGGGAATTGTCGGAGACAGGGAGTGACAGTCCTGAAACCACCATCTTTGCTTACAGTTTGTGGCACTTGTATGCCCAAGGGGCAGGATGGGGGGGGATGGGGTGGTGGTGGTGGTAATCACATGGGGACTTGATTTCACATTTTGCCACATAAAAATCACCCTGTGAGTCCCCAAATTCCCAAGTGTATCTGGATCCTCTTGACATCCAAGACAGGGTCTTGGATCCTTCGCTAACTCCCATGTTAATAAGCGAATAACTACCAAATTAGCACAAGCTTTAATAGCCATCAGCGGTTCGACGAATGTTAACATGTTTAAAAGTCAAGAAGAAATGCAGATTGACATGGCCAAACCTTATTTTATATATAAAAATGCTACAGTTTATAACAATTTCTGATTCAGGAACAACCACTTCCACTGAATCAATTCAGACACACGGTGACTTTGTGAGTTTCTGAGGCTGAATAAGCATCACAAGTCCGAAAGTCTCATCTTCCCTCCTGAGGAGCAACTGGTGGGTTTGAACTCCTGACCTTTTGTTGAGCTCTCTACCACGTAATCCACTAAATTACCAGGCTTTTTCTGTTTCTAGCCCCTTCATTAGAAAAACTACTTCAGGTGGGAAATTATAGTATATTAGCACTTGTATTTTATGCTTGGATTTTCTGAGTCATTGTTTTAGGATAATAAAATTCCTTTATTTTTCGTCGAATATTTTGTTGTGCATAAAAGTGCTATTCTTGTAAATTGTTGACCAAAGTTTTATATTTAGACTTCATATTATAGAGTGGAAAAGTTCCTGCCAAATACGGAAATGGTGAATTTTTAGTAGTTAACTGTAAATTATAATATAGCTGTAAGCTTTTGTTTTTTGTGATTGAGGTTATTCGTGTCAGAAGGACGGGTCAACAGTTGTTGTTCGCTGGGAATATTGAACCACATGCTCGTTTCTGATCTCTTCTCGTTGTCTGACTTTTTCAAAGGATGCCTATCCTGGATATTTCTAGAAAGTTAATCAGTAGAGATAGGGTTTTACTTATTTATTTTTTTAAGAGAACCTGAATCGAAAGAAAAAACTTTTATTTTGTTTAACACATCAAAAATTGTATAAATCTGTTTGGGCCAGGTCATTTGCTTTAACTCTAGCAAAGCAAAATGACTTCCTTAGTGTAACACTCAGGGATGGATTAGGGATGGTGCAGCGGGCCTGCGTTGGTTGGACTGTGATCCTCAGGACCAGCAGCTCCGAGGGAGAATAGCTGGGCTTCCTGCTCTGTAAACAGTTACAGTTGTAGAAACCCACAGGGCGTCGCGATGAGTCAGCGCGGACACTATGGTCAGCTCCCAGTCAGTGCGCCTCATGCCCTGTCACCAATTGTCTGTCAGCAAGGGCTTGTGCATTGCCGCGACGATGGACCAATTTTAGAGGAGCTGCTAGACATAAGACTGGGGAGCAAGGCCTGGCTCACAACTCCTGAAAATCCGCCAATGAAAACACACCTTGGATCCCCAGCCAATCCTGTTTTTGAGGCAGCAGCAGGCAGCTTAGTCCCCTGTGCATGCATTCCTGAGGAGTTGGGTGCTAACTGAACGTTAGTCCGCAAACACACGTCAATGGTGACCCCAGCGTAGTTGGATGCTGTTTGTTTTGTTTCATAAATTAGTACATGAATGACTCAGATCACAATGCAAGGGTCCTGAGTATTTAGTAAGGAACACCATAATCTAGTCCTCTGTGAAAGCCCACTGCCATCCAACCTGTTTCTACACATGGTGACCCTGTAGGGCCAAGTAGAACTGCCTCATAAGCCTATGTTTCCAAGGCAGTAATCCTTATGGAAGCAGACAACCACATCGTTCCCTCATGGAGCAGGAGGTGAGTTGGAATCACTGGCCTGTCAAATAATTAGCAGCCAAGTGCTTAAGCACTGCACCACCAGGACTAGACCTTAGTAACTGGTCCAGGGGCAGGGAGGGCAATATTAGTGATTAATCCAATCAGCAGTTGTCTAGTTGCAGTTAACTGCTAAGGTCAAGAGCAAGATACTCAGATTTGAGGACAACTGATTGGTATTTCTTCAAGAATTCAAGCTTTGTCCAAGATTTCATTTCAGAAGAGTGAGCCCAATGCCGATAAGAGGAAAGGGTCTTAAAATAAAGAAGAACTTAGCCGAGGAGCATGAACATGCAGGGCTTCCCCAAGGACCAAGAAGAAAATGAGTGTTTTGGTGCTGCCTGGTAAGCTTTGAATGGCCAACCTCAAGATCAGTGGCTCAAACCCACCAGCAGCTGCTCAGAAGAAAGACAAGACTTGTTGTTCCTACAATGATTTACAGACTCAGAAACACTATTTGGATCTCTTTGACTTGGACTCAACTTGATAGCAGGGGATACGTTTTGGTTCTCAGTCCTCACAGCTCTTATATAGACCTGACATGACCAGGAGGTGGACTTGAATGTTTTTAACAGAACTCACTGCCACTGGGTCAATGCTGATTCATGGCGGCCCTATCGGACAGGGCAGAACTGCTCCTTTCATTTCCAAGACTGTAATTCTTTAGAGGAGTAGAAAGCCACATCGTTCTTCTGAGGAGTGGTTGCTGGTTTTGAACTGCTGACCTTCGGGTTAGCAGCACAAGGCATAACCACTGCACCACCTGAGCTCTTTCCATGCTTCTACAGCAGTCCTTATTCACTCTATAAAAGGCCTGGTGGCACTAGAGCTAAGTGAGTGGCTTCTAACTGAAAGGTTGGCCGTTTGAATCAAATAAGTGGCTTGGTAAGAGAAAGACCTAGAAGTCTGCTATTAACAAGATTTCAACCTTGAACACCTACATGGTACTCAGAATGGTCTCAGTCCCACCTAACAGCGTACGTTTATGGGCATTTGTCCCAGGAAAGCAATCAGTCTTTGCCTAGCTGGCATTGCCGGGCCATTCTTTGTCCTTGCCCATGACTGCCCCCTCTGAGGGCAGGATAAGAAACCTTAGTCCCAGGAAGGAGAAAGAGCACCTTTTATTCTTAAAATTACTCTTGGCTTCTAGCGCACTGATTCCCACATTATACAAAGTAGGAAGCATGGGTAGCCCTGTCCCTGTGTGTTGGGTAGGATGGGGCAGCTTAGCAAGATCAGAGGTGGCGGAAAGACACAGCAACCTTGCTAAGGTATCTGTGACTTGAGGATAGGTCCAAACTGATTGTGTGCTGTGAGTTGAGATGGTAGCATTCTGAATGGACTATTAGAATTTGCTTCAACCTGTGATAGGTTTATATAAAAACGGTGGATACAATTGAAGAAGTATTTTTAGGATATTTGGTCTGGCATGGCTCCTGCTGGTCTACCTGTCCAATCTCTCAGCTGTAGTGAGTCACACTTCAGAAATTATCTTTCTCTGGATATTTTCCCTGCCAAGTTGACCCTGATATTAACAGTCTGCAGTAACCTCTGACTGTTGGATAAATAAAATGAACTAAAATAAAATGAATACTCCTGGCCATAACCTTCAGAACTTCCGAGCCAATGTCTGCACCTATCCACTCTCATCTCACATTTCTAGATTGCCATCGATGTTTTAGTTTTTTTATATCTTATCTTCCCAATAAATGTAAGTCAGGCTGCGGTCTGTCCTTGCCTCCTCAAGAAGAAGCTATTTCTGCTAACTAAATCTTGCTTCATATGCACCTTCACAATGAAATCTTCCTGGGTGTTTTCCAACTAAATGAAATCTTTCTGAACTTTAGTTTCTCCATCTGCAAAATGGTACCCTGACCTTATCTCATAGAGCAGATGTGGGAATTGGATAAGGATCTCTGTGTTACACTGTCTTACACTGGGTATTTGAAGATTGGGAGGAACTTTCTGCCCAACACTGGGCGCCAGGAATCCTCATCTGCCTTGTTTATCTAGGCATGGCATGATGCTTCTCATTGGACGGAAGGGGTATACATATGTGGGGCATACCTCGTAGGATATATTGAATAAAATACAGCCACCAGCTAAATATGTAGAAGAAATGTGGACTATTAACAGGGCCGAGACATTATGGGGTTTCTGTATGGTTCAATGGCTAACATGCTCAGTGGCTCATCCATATCCTCCAGAGATACCAAAGAAGAAAGGCTTCCCAAAGTCAGCCGTTGAAAACCCTGTGGCACCTGGTTCCAAACAGATGGACACGGGGTTGCCATGAGCTTGAGTGGACTCCAGTGGAGATGAGAGAGGGATGTGAGCACGAGGGACGTTCCCCCTCAAAAATTACAGTTGCGGAACAAGAAACAGATACGAGAGTTTCTTGATTGATATGACCTGGTGGTCTTTGTATACTGGTGCCTGATTTGGGACTCGGAAGAGAATGGATGCATAATAAATATTTGACAAGTGAATGATACCCCCTGCGGTAGAGCCAATGGTGACTCGTAGAAACCTTATAAGGTTCCCAAGGCTGCAAATCTTCATGGAAGCAGATGGCTACTTCTTTCTCTCATGGCGCCACCTGGTAGATTTTAACTAACAACCTTGTGGTGAGTAGTTGAACATTTTAACCATTCATCGGCCGGGCACCTCAAGTGAATCATGTGATCCCTGAAAAACTTCTAAAACTTTTCATTCAAAGACTAACTGATATAAAGGTAAAATTGAAAGGGAAAAAAAACCACATTTGTTATTTAAAGGCCATGAATGAACTTCTTAGTGGTGTTGACAAATTGTAAAAGCTGTTGAGTGCAAGTCGCTGAAACAATGAAACTGGCTTGCTAACAGTGGAATGTTGATAAGGTGACATGGCAGCTGGGCATGAGGGAAGATCATGTCGCTCTTTCACCTGTAAAATCTGTCGATCAAACACAATCGGTGCTGTTCTCTGAATCACAGGAAATCATTTCATTCTCAGTGCCATGGAATTACCCGTAGGGTGGCGCTGATCTGCTAACTGCAAGGGCTTTGGTTCGAACCCACCAGCCACTCTGCAGGAGAAAGGTGAGGCTGTCTGTCTGCCCCTGCAAAGATTTCAGCCTTGGAAACCCTAGAGCGGGTCACTTGATGGGTCAAAATGGAATTGCTGGCAGGAGGTTTGGTGTAGGGTACTACTCATAGCAACACTGTGTAGGGCTTGTGAGACTATCAATCTTCTCAAGAACGTACTACCACCTCGTTCTCTCACGGAGCAGTGAGCGGGATTGCAATGCCAGAGTTGTGGTCAGCCGGGTCATGCTGAACGCACAGCACTCACACGGCTCCTTTTTTGATTTTCATTTTTTCTTTGTCATTTAGAATAGCAGACTATTGTATCTCAAATTTAAAAGAACCATGATTGAAATTTTATTAAAAGTCCACGTATCTGGGACCTCTTCAAAGGGAAAAAAAACCGTATCTGTGCAATGTACCTACACTTCACTCTAAACGCCGTAATGTCTTTGTTTTGTCATTCTCGCGGGCTGTTTATGTGGCAGTATTAATAAATGCAGCATTTTAATGAACTTTGACGGATTCATCTTCCGAGAGTTGGTACAATATGCTCCTTGGAGACGGGAAAGCGAAGTTTCCATTTGTGGAGGGAAGTCTGTTCCTCATTAGCTCGGACTGACGAACATGTGTCTGCGGCGGGGGGCGGGAGCCAACTCGTGCCCACCTGTGCCTCCACGGGGCTGAGCCGCGTCTCTGCCCTGCTGTGGACCAACCCCAGGGCTTTCATTAAAAGTGTCAGACGGCTCTCCCCAAGCAAGTGCTGATGGGATGTCATGTTGGTGTCTAGGGAGGAGCCGTGCTGGCACCTACTAATGGTCTGACAAACCGTTAAGTAGCTGCTGCTGCCCGCATGGATGGATCAAACGTGGGCTACCTGCGCGTGCAGCCGGGGCACGTGTTCTCGCGTGTTCTTTGTTGTTGAAGAAGAAATAAATTCTTCTGTTTGGGCAGATTTTGCGACCAACCTCCCCTTCCTCCTCCTCCGCCTCTCCCACCCCCTCCCCGGTCCGCCAATACAATCCCAGCATAAATATGTCTTCAAATAACCGAGACTTTTGCAGATTCATATTTTTATAAATTTTGATAAATGCATATTCAACATGTGTGTGCATAGTTCTTCACCTGTGCAATTCAATATGCAGCTAATGTCAACATTCTTCACATGTGCAAATCACATGTGCAAAACCAGTATTGTTTCCTGTGCTTTTCAAGAACTACATTTATTTGTTTTTAAGTGTTTCCATCGCTGGAATAGAAGCACAGTGTCCCCTAAACAGTAAGATTTCCAAATTTCCTGGCTCTCCCTGCTCCTGCTCACCACTAATAAACTTTAATTTCTATACATTTGCCTATTCTAGATATTTCATATAAGTGAGATCATGTGGTATCCTTATTTCACTCAGCATAATATTTTCAAACAATATTTCAGGCTGTTTCTGATATTGTAGCAGGCATACGGACTTCATTTCTCTTTCTGGCTCCGTTGTATGTATGCATGTATCAAACTACCGATCCACTCATAGCCCAAAGGTGTAAACAGCCCCCATGTCCACCAGGTGTGCATTTCTCATTGTTGGGTTGATGTTGGCCACCCAGCAGCAAGCCCCTTCCATGTGTCAGGTGTTCCCTACTATGCATTTTGAAGAAGGAGGTGAGAATGCACTTTCACCTGTAGAAGCTGGACACCCAGGACTTCTTTTCTGTGCTCTCACCATGAAGGGTGGGTCCTTGGCCGGGTGGGAGCAATCAGATGTCGTTTCAAAGCCCTGTTTATCTACATGAAGTGAGAGAAAGAGGCAGGTGTGGAGGAGCATTCCTACTGGAACAAGACTCGAGGACCAGGGAGGCAGTGTCTGGGATTCCAGTGTTCAGGAAAAGCAGAGTCCACAGCAGACCTTCCCTGGGGTGCCAGGGTGCCTGTGGCTCGTCAGTATTTCTAAGAAAGGTTTTATGCCTATGATGCTGAAGCCTGATTCTCTAGACTTTGCCTTGACCCTGACACCCATTCTCTGTTATTTCAATAAATTCCTATTCTCCTTATTTTACACAGGGACCACCTCCACAGATCATAATTGATGACCCTAGCGCATCCCTTTAGATCTGTGATAGGATTGTTGTCTCCCGGTAACTGGGATGATGACAGGGACTAAAAGCCTTCAGCCAGGCATCTAAGAGTCCAGGCCATTAGTTAGGTCAATGAAAACTCCTTTTAACACGGACCCTTAAACAGGCGTCTGCTCTTCTTCTTTTAAAATACTGTCTTTATGCAGGCTCCTGTTCGTGTCAGCCCTCTGGTGCTGTGGAGCACCTCAGAGCTCCAGGTGATTAAGTGGATTAGCTGTAGGTTCAGTGACCTGGATGGTAGGCCAGAAGGTCAAGAGGCCGGATCACTCTTTGCATTAGGCCCTGCCCTGCGATCCTTTGGCCATTTGCTCTGAGAGCATCTGTTCTTATGCCTCCAATTAATTTAATCTGCACTGCTTTGTAAAGTGCCCTGTGCTGTGGAGTCAGGCAGTGTGTTAGTGCCCTATTCACATTATAGAGCCAGTAATTCTTTGCCTGACACTATGGATTCTAGATTCCTCTACCATAGTGTCGACAAAGGGAAGTTAAATTGTACTTGGTACAATCTCTGGGACAGCTTTGCAATGTGGGTTTGGGGGCCCCCTCTGCCTCTTCAAAATTTTATTGTGTTAGTGAGAACAGATGAAAGAAGAGGTGAGTTGGGAGAAGAATAGTAGAAGCATCCTTTTTGGAGTTAAAGATTTAATTTTGACCTTAATTTACTGAATTTTACTTTTGCATGTTTAAGAGCACAAGTGCTGTGGCTTGCGTTCTCATAATGTATTAGATATTTAGGAACATGGCTTCTAAATATCAGTTCTCTCCCCTTCCCCTGCCTCACTTTTATCACAGCCTTTTATTGGCCTTCTAGTTATAGAGGTTAAGCACTAGCTACCTGCTGGCGGTTGGCAGCCTCAGTCTACTCAGAAATACGTAGGAAGAAAGGCCTGGCGACCCCTCTCTCAGGAAGAGCTGCCATTGAAAGGCCTCTGTAGCAGAGCTCAGTTCTGACATACGTGATGGCCAGGAGACCCAGTAGACGCAATGGCAACAACTTCTGGTCCTAGTTCTTGGAATGGGTTTAACCTTATCTGTACGTGTGACTTTGTGAAAAGTTCAAGGAAAAGAGAAATGAGCTTTATTAAAAAAAAAAAAAGCCCCAAAGTGGGCTCTCTCACATATGGCATTGGCTATCAAATCATAATCGATTAGGACCCCTTCCCCAAATTCACAGGTTGGACATCCACAAGGCTGCATGGGCGAGGAGCCTCGTCTTCCCACAGGCAGTGAGCCCAGTGCTATTGTTATGTATGTGCCACCAGTTGAATCCCCTCTGCCTCTGACGTGGGGAAACACCTTTGCCTTTGATGGATGTCTGTGTTCTTTTCCCAGGGAAGAGCGATCCTTTCTGCTTGTTGGAGTTAGGCAATGACCGTCTCCAGACACATACCATTTACAAGAACCTCAACCCCGAATGGAACAAAGTTTTTACATTGTAAGTGCTTTCTCCTCCAGACTACCAAGCGGGCAGCCTTAACTTAGAGGGTAATTAATTATTCCTCATGTGCTGGGTACTGGGTCTAGAATGGAAGTTTCTGTATGCTTTTATGTGCAATGAATGAATTTTATTGTTTTCTTCTTCGGAAAATTTTTTATCCTTTCATTTTACAGAGTGGAGTGTCAATAAGAGAAGAGCCATTTTGAACTGTGAGGCAGTATTACAGGAGATATTTGTAAAGGAGATACTTTAGTGGCTAAATTAATCTGTGCAGACCTGGAGATCTCTGTATTCAGGCTAATTCATGCTTGGGTTATGGGACTTCACAAATGGAGACCTACCTTACATTCAAGTTTATATGCTCCAGTAGTGTCTTCATACCCCAAACATATGCTTTTAGAGTCTTTTGAACATTACCGTTTATCCATGAATCCACAAGGATTTCCAAAGCCTTGGGCCTACTCTGACTCATTTGACTTATTCAGGTGACCTGTAGTTGATGATGCCCTGCTCGCTTTTTCTCACTGGACGCAACTCACTGCCATGGAGCCGATTTTTCCTGAGCAGGCCGATAGTACAGCCTAGAACTACCCGTGTGTATCTTTGGGACGGTGACTCTTTAGGGAGCAGACAGTCTACTCTCTCTCTTGCTGTGTGGCTGCAGGTTACAAAATGCTGACCTTGCAGTTAGCAGCCCAACATGTAACCTTCTACCTCACTTAGTTGCCCTTCGTGCCAGCACCAAAGAGACTGGATATATTTACAGTTTGGACCTTGCTCATGGAATCATTGGGCCATGCAACACCTATCCAGCTGCTAACCAAAGGGTTGGAAGTGGGTGTTCCCCCTAAGAAGAAAGAGCTGGCAATCTACTCCCAGGAAATCCTCCCCTGAGAAGGCCGGGATGCATAGTTCTACTCTGACACCTAGTGAGAAGCCGTGAGTCAGGATGGAGTTGCTGACAACTATCAAAATAAAGATTACATTTGTAGGTGCAGAGTCACCTGGCCCTCCAGGGGAGACCTGGTGTTGCATTTGGCTGAAGTGGGGTACAGTCTCACCACTAAACTGAGAAATGGTCTCTGCTTGTGAGAGTATAAAGATCATTTTGAGTGGGGTTGATGTTTTAAGAAGAACGTTTTAAGAATCTATGAGAAGTAGTTTTGCTTTGCTAACAAGCGGGTTTCCAGGAGCCCCTGCAGCACAGCAGGTTAGGCATGGGGCTGCTCACCACAGGTCAGCAGTTTGAAACCACCAGCCTCTCCAAGAGAGAAAGATGAGGCTTTCTACTCCCATACAGACTTAGAGCCTTCAAAACACACAGGGGCAGTTCTGTTCTGCCCTGTAAGGTCACTGTGAGTTGGAATCTACTCAGTGGCAGACAGTTTGGTTTTTGAGTTTAATAAACAGGTTTGCAAATTATCAATACTAAGCATGTCTTGCTTGCCTGAAACCTTGCCAAGGCCAATGCCAGTGATACCATTTTTTTTTTAACCTAATGTCTTCTGGTCAATATAAAACATGTTTCCAAATATGCATGGTAATTATAAGATTTTACTTTTCCGCAACCTGAGGTGCTCTGGGTAGTTCACTGAATAGGAACTTTGAGTTTGTCTATTTAAAGGTAATGTTTCCTTCGTTTAAAGGGAGACTCTCATTTGGATCGCTTTCTTTTTGCCCTCCTTCCTCCTTCCCTTTCGCATTTCTTTAGCAGCCTACCCTGGAGTACATGCACACATGGAAAATGTCACAGTACAAGGGAGTTGACTTTTTCCTTGTATAGATGCTTGGATCTTCTATGATGGAAGGTTTGGGAATACAGTCAGTTTGATTTAATTTGTGGAGTTTAATTAAATGGTAGTTGTGTCCTCTAAGGCATAGGACTTAATTAGTGCAACAACGTTTTCAGATCTTCCCGGAACAGACTTCGTTCGCGTGTGTTTGTGTGAAATACCCACTATGTTTCTTGTTTCAGTCCCATTAAGGACATCCACGATGTGTTGGAAGTGACAGTGTTTGACGAAGATGGAGACAAACCACCTGACTTTCTGGGGAAAGTCGCCATTCCCTTGCTGTCTGTAAGTTACCTCTGCGGATAAAGAATTTGTGAGTCTTTGCAGTTCACAACTTCCTAGGGTCTAAAGTTGCTTGCTCCTTGTCAATCCGGAGGAAAACAAAACCCTCCCTCTGTTGTAGAAAGCACCTGTGCTATTTCTCACCTTTCCTCGGGTTTCCCAAGAGCCCTGGTGGTGCAGAGGGTACAGCTTGCTGCCCATCCCCAGCCACGTTGCTGTGGGTGTCTACTTCCTTAAAGATTACAGCCATGACCTGTGGGTTCTCTGATTTCAGTTAGAAAATGACCTCGTCTTCTCTGGGTATTAATCTCGTACGGATTTCACCATCCAAACATTTTGGCTTGTCTCACCACTCTTTATCTTTGCATATAAATAAGGAAATGTTAATATTCTCGGCTTGGCTTTCGAGAACCTGCATCTATAACTGATGTTGCATGTTGTAATGACACCAGAGGTATTTCCTCACATGTTCTAGCTGCACATTCCATCGAAGAGGAATTACTTGTAACGGGACATTTGTTCTCAGTACCACTAAAGAAGGTTTCCCTCAAAGCAAAGTTCTGTCTGTCGTCCGAATAGGCAGATTTGCTTCCAGCCGCCCAAGAAACTGATTTGTGGAAGGAAATAGAGTAGCAGAGATGCCTCAGTGTCCCCTGTAAGCTGAAGCTTCCCAGTGATGTAAGAGAAGCTGAGTGTAAAAACTCCCTAATCTAATTCACTGAAGACAGAGTGAAATGATGCCTTCCTATGAAACAAGTAGGAAATCTGAGGTTGAAATTTGCCTATGAATTGGGCATCAATGTTTGGACCAAGTGCATTCTTCTAGAAGAGAGGATTTCGGCTTTTCATCCAACTATTAATACAGTATGTTTCATCCTCATTATGGCCCTTATCAGCCAATGAGGTTTCACCTATTTCTCCCCAAAGACATATTTTTCAAAAATAGTGAGGGCATTTTCATGGATGGAGCAGTCTGTAATTTAACCAGGAGATTAGTCTAGCTCACATGATGTTTACTAAGGGGAAATGCTACACCCTTAATATCTCTTTTTCTGTTTTTGATCACTTTGTTAATTTCTTCTAAGTTCCCCTATCCCTGATGTTGTTTGAGAAGAGTGGCCGGGGCATTTGCTCCCTCACAGGGTCCTTTCCTGCCAAATGCTCCCAGCCGTCAGTGAGAGCACACAGGCTCTCCGGGAGGACTTGGGAATATGGAATTTCCCTCCTTAAAAAAAAAAAAATTACAGTGTTGACAGTCATTCCTGAAAAAATTACTTCTAACAGAAATAGGGAACTCACTTTGTTCTCTCTTCAGAGAATAGCAGCAAAATAGCCCTGCCTCTCTCTCTCTCTCTCTCTCTCTCTCTTTCTGAGTTTTCATCTTTTTTGAAATAGATAAATCCTTTGGTAGTATATTCTATTGCTTGCTGGGTGGGCATTTCGTCTCTCTTCCATTCTTCCTTCTTCACGTGAATAATGTACGTGCTGTTGAATTCAAAGTAAGAAATTCTCTCTAGCAAAACCAAGGCTTCTCAACTTTGGCACTGTTGGCATTGGGAACATAGAGTATGTGCGGGGTTCTCGTCCTTTGTAGCATGTTTAGCATAATCCTTGACTTGATACCGGCAGGTACCCAGAGAAAGTCTCTGCTCCATCACTTTTACGGCTATTGAAAAGGTCTCCAGGCATTTCCAGGTTTCCACTGTGGGTTAAAGTCACTACCAGTATAGAAGCATTGAGCCAAACTGGTGCATTTCTCAAGAGAAATCCTAGCGAGTACAAACCCGTTACCACTGAGTTAATTCCAACTCCCAGTGACCTGTATAGGTTTTCCAGTTCTCAGAGCGGCTGGCAGCCTCACCTTCTCTTCCTGAGCGGTTAGCCTAACCCAAAGTAGCATGATTTGTGATGAG
Source organism: Echinops telfairi (assembly GCF_000313985.2). NCBI lineage: Eukaryota > Metazoa > Chordata > Mammalia > Afrosoricida > Tenrecidae > Echinops > Echinops telfairi. The sequence goes on along the minus strand of NW_022111309.1, from coordinate 7,817,314 downwards.
GCAGGATTAGCTAGCTGTAAGCAGCATTTAAGAAATTGATTGAAATGCAAAAATTGGAAACAAAGAAGGATCCGTAGTTGGAAACATGTCCTTGGTCACAGAAACAAAGATGGCGATTGCATGATCGAGTTTTGCCAAACATATTCATTGGAAATACCAAAAAAACTTGATGCAGTGAACACTAAGAAGATAAAACATGTTGTGGCATGAAATCACAGACTTCATACATGAAGAAATCAGATCATTGAAAAGATAGAAGGCCAAAATAGATGTCAGAGGGAACGCTGAAACTTGCTTTTGAACCTAAATAGCGTAGCTTCAGTGAGTCGAAGAAATGGTGATGTAAAAGAGCTGAACAGAAAATTTCAAAGGGCAGCTGTGGAAGATAAAGTAAAGTATACTAATGAATGTGCCAAGACCTAGTGTTAGAAATCCAAAAGGAAAGAACATTTCTCAAACTGAAAGAACTGAAGAAAAACTTCCAGCCCCAAGTTTCAGTATTGAAAGATTCGATAGGTACAATGTGGAATCATGCGGGAAGCATCAAAAGAAGACGGAGCGAACATACCGCACCACAGTACCACAAAGAAGTGCTCGACGTTCAGCCACTTCACGAAGCAGCCTAGGATCAAGAACCAGTGGGATTGAAAGCAGCCGTCCAAGCTACACTGAAGGCATGGACAGAAGACACGTCTTCAGGAATTGATGGATTACCTGTTGAAACGTTTCAACTAACTTACACGATGCTCACATTTCTATTGCCATGGCATTTGGAAGAGATCCAGATTTGTGACATTCTAAAGTAAACTAGTACTTCCAACAGAATGCTGAAATTAGTGAACAAGATCGTTAATATCAAGGAGCCCTGGTGGTACTATGGTTTAGGTATCGGTCTGCTGACTGAAAGAAAGGTCAATGGTTTATACCCACTTACCACTGTGAAGGATAAAGATAATGCTGTCTGCTTCCAGAAAGATTTACAGTCTCTGAGCCCTGTAGCATAGTAGGTTATGTGTTGAACTGCTAACCGCAAGATCACAGCAGTTGGAAATGAATGGCCACCCCACACGAGAAAGCCCCACAGGTGCTTTCTACTCCTCTGAAAAGTCTTAGAAGTCTACAGTGGATGTTCTAGTCTTAGGGTCTCTCTGAGTCAGAACTGGCGAGATGGTAGTTTGTGCTTGAAACTTACATATAAGTACTATGTCTCAGAATCAACTCAATGTCAGTGGATTTGGTCTCGTTTTTAAATAATTAATATCTAAGTAAAGTTTTGCTTAAGATAATTTTTAAATGATTTCAGAGGTACATAGACAGGGACTGGCCAAAAATTCAAATGAATAAATAAGAGGACATAGAAAGAGGAATATAATTGCTTTTATCAGCAGGCTCTTGGCTGAATGCAGACAAAAGATGTATACATGAATTGCATTGACTCTATAAAAGCATTCAACTTTGTGGATCATAACAGATTTTGGATAATGTTGCCAAGAATGGACATTCTAGAACACTTTACTGTGCTCATGCAACTTCCAGCAAGCAAGCTCATTGGCGTCACCTCAATTCCACCTCCTAGTGACCCTACAGGAAGGACTCGATTTCCCTCTGTGGATTTCCAAGACTGCCACTCTCTCCAGGAGCTGAAAGCCTCATGTACACCGACCTTCTGCATAGACCCATGGGCAGTCTTTAGCACAGAAACAGAAGATACTGTGTGATTTAAAACCAAGAAAAGTGTGCCTCGGTGTTGTATCCTTTCCCAATATTTACTCACTCTTTCCATTGAGTAAATAATCCAAGAAACTGGACTGTCTGAAGAAGAAGCAGTATCCGGGCTGGAGGAAAACTTATCAACAACCTGCAATATGCAAATAACACAGTCTTGCTTGCTGAAAGCTTTGAGGACATGAAGCCCCTAACTAATGATGATCAAAGTGTATCTAACCTTCAGTGTGGATTGCATTTCAGTATAAAGAAAACACAATTCCCTACAAGTGGACTTATAAGCCACATTGTGATAAGCCGGGAGGACATTGAAGTTGTCAAGGATTTCATGTTACTTGGATCGGTAATCCATGTCTATGGATGTAGCAGTCAGAAAGCAAATGGCCTATTGTTCTGGGCGTGTATGCCACAAAGATCTCTTTTATATGTTCAACAAAGGTGTCCACAGATTATGGCACTGGCAAAGAATATTGAGTATGAATTGTGCTGCCAAAAGGATGAGAAAAAAAATCTGTGCCGGAAGAAATAGCAAGGCCGGATGGTCTTTAAGGGCAGGGATGATGTGATTTCAAACTGGGAGATGTTATCAGAAGGCACTGGTCCCTGGAGAAGGACATCATGTTTGGTAAAGCAGAGGGTCGGTGGAAAAAGTGGAAGACCCTCAATGAGAAGGCTTGACACAGTGACTCTATTACTGAGCTCAAGCAGTCCATGACTGTGAGCACCGGGTAGGGTTTCATTCTGCATCGCATATTGTTGCAATGAGTGAGAACTGATTCAACAGGACATGACATGAGACCCAGCTGCCGTACCTTTCTCCTGTGTATGATACACTCTCCCATGACCTGGTCATTCATACAACTGACATATTTCTCTATCCAGTGTCTGCTTCGTCTTAGGCAGTTGGTAACACAACACCGCTGACCACAGTGGATCTCTCACTTCTTAGAGCTTCTTTATCTTTGCAGGGGACAATATACAAATCAAATGAATGCTATATGCAACATGTTAGATTAAAAGCATTATGGAGAAACATATAGGAGGAAAAGAGGACAAGAATTTGTGGAGAGGAAAGAAAAAAGGGTACCGCGTTTCATAGGGTTTCCAGGAAACTTGTCACTGTTTATGGGGCATGTCAATGAAACTGGAGGGAGGGAGAGAGCTCACCATGGTCTATTTGGGGAAACTCATCCAGGAAGGAGATCTTCATGTTTAAGGACTCAGGGGCAGGACCTTTACTGTTGAGTTCCAGAAAAGCAGGGAAGCCAGTGTGGACGGAATGGTGTGAGCCAGGTGGGAGAAGCGAAGGAGGCGTCATCCAAATCTTAACTTGCTTGGCTGCTCACCTGAAGTGGGAGCTCTCAGTCCACCCGGAGTTACCTCGAGACACAGGTCTGATGATCTGCTTAGGAAAACGTGTCCCTCATATACCACAGGTAGTACATGTCTCCTTGGACACATGTCACCATGAGTCAGAATGTACTCAACCCTAATTGGTGGTGTTGATGATGGGACATGACAGGAACTAGCCTGGGGGCGGACCAGGAAACCCTTTGGAAGGCTAAGAGTTGTGGGACACCGGCTCTTTCTTAGTGGAGGGTTAGAGAGCCCTGGAAGATTTCAAGGCAGGGAGTGCTTGATTTATTTTATATGATTTATTTGTAGTACAAAAGAGTTGTGCATTCCCAGAACCAAGTCTCTTGAGTAGGAAAGAACTCATCTTTATAAAGATGGCACGTCCCATGGAGCAGTCTCCGTTGGGTGTAAAGATGGCACGTCCCACGGAGCAGTCTCCGTTGGGTGTAAAGATGGCACGTCCCACGGAGCAGTCTCCGTTGGGTGTAGAGATGGCACGTCCCACGGAGCAGTCTCCGTTGGGTATAAAGATGGCATGTCCCACGGAGCAGTCTCCGTTGGGGACTTGAGGGCCTGAGGCGGGTTGTGCTGGCTGAGCTGCTTCAGCTGTCATTGTTCTGTGTGGCTGTCTTGATTGTGGTGATCTTCTTAGGTTTCGGCCAATAAATTGATAAAATGGCTAAATCTTCCAATGTATCTCTGTCCTCCTGACAATACGAGGTGCACTCGAAACATGCCAACCCCAAACATGCACTCCCCTCACCGCAGTGTAGATGTCATATGAGGCCTATGATAGGCTGTCATTATTTCAGCATTCATGTCATTTTCAAATAATACGATCTTGAGGTGCAGAAGGTATGCTTTAAGAGCCTTTTATTTAGATCGGGGCTTGTTGTTTGGTTTTCCTTTGTTCTTTAGTTAATATCTACCCAATGATGCTTAACTAGCAATCTCTGGGCTGTGTCCTGCCAGCAATCCCACCCCTCTACAAAATCCATTGCCATTGAGTAAATTCTGACTAACAGTGACCCTATAAATAATTTCTGTATAGCTGTAAATCATTAAGGGGAGCAGACAGCCTTATCTTTCTCCCTAGGAATGGTTGGTGGCTTTGAACTTCTGACCTTTACCAAACATTCTATAATAACCTAATTAAAAACCCAAACACACGGCCTGACTCAGCAACCCTGTAGGACAGGGCAGAAGTGCATCTGTGGTTTTCTGAGACTGTAACTCTCTCTGGGAGTAGAAAGCCTCGTCTTTCTTCCAATAACCTAATTAGGTATGATGATGATGATGCTTATTATTCCCATTTGAATATGGGGAAAGAGGGCTACAGAACGGTTCCAAAATTGGTTGTGGATCCCATACCTGGTGAATATTAGAGTCAAGGTTTGATCTTAGTCTGACATCAGAGCATTAGCTTTTGACATGATGTTAAAGTATTTAATAAGTACCTATTCAGTGACTTATTATTTGGCAGTCATCAGGCATCTGTGCACCACTGTGTTAAGTGTGGCAGAGGGTAGATTGCGGAGTTAGATATTTGCCTATCTTGCTGAATAAATGCCTTTGGAATAAGCCCACCCAGGCATTAGCTATGAAGTGTCTTTCACAAGGTTCAAGGAAATGAGCAACAGTGGAGACGATTTCCCATTGGAAAGGCTATGAGAGGTAAAGTATAGAACGAGGCTAAGGAGTTGTAGGATTCTCTTCTTGACAGATGGATAAGGCAAAGGACAGGCGGTCAACAAAGGTTCAACCAAAGGGAAAGACCCCTCACTGGAAGCAAGCAAAGGTTGGGCACCTGGACGACAGAGTGAGTAAGGAAGCTAGAACTCGAGGACCTGGACAGTGGTTCTCAACCATCCTAGTGCTGCGACCCTTTAATACAGTTCCTAATGTTGTGGTGACCCCCATCTATAAAATTATTTTTATTGCTACTTCATGCTACTGTTATGAATCGGGTGACCCCTGTGAAAGGGTCTTTCCATCCGCAAAGGGGTCGCGACCCACAGGTTGAGGACCCCTGGCCTAGAGCCAATCATGAAGTGTCTGAGAGAGTTTGAGATGTAGTCTCTTGGTGTGGGAGCCCTGCGCCTTTTTTCTGGCTATCAGTGCTGTTCTCTTGAAAAACAGGGGTTCCAGTGTGAAGCAAGACTTCCTGGGTGGTGAACAGCTGAAGTGCATTCCATGAAAACTTTTTTTTTTTTTTAAATAAAATCAAATTAGGAAGGAAGAAGACTCCTTGGAGGAATTGTTTCCAAACTCCCAGAATTCAACATCAAAGGGAAAAAAATCTTTAAATTTCAGATTTTGTGCTTCCTATGGGACAACGGTTTACCCTTTTATCTTTTTGTAGGAGAAAGACTTATAAAACTAGATCCACTGATGTTGTACTACATTTCTATAGGGTATGTAACTGTATTCGGTAAGACATTCATATTTAAAATCAAAATTGTTCTTCTTTGAGGAGAGTGGGAATAACGTGTGAGATTATATTTCCTTTCCTCAAGTCATCGACCGAATTTTGACTGACGCTTTCAGAGAAAATGCTAACCAGGTTTTAACATGTCTAAGTGTAAAGCACAGAACGTACTTGAGCTTGTAATCTCTCTCACTCAAAATGATAATGTGCGAACTGCATTTAAGTCTGTTAAAAAAAGAACCTGTTCTTCTGATTAGGTTTATCTTTTTAATCAGGGTGAGCGTGCCGGGTGCCTCTTGCTTCATTTAAAATCCATGTACTAAACGAAGTATATTTATTAGTTGTGATGGATTGTTTAAACTATGTACATATCCTTAGCTATCTGGTTATTGCATTGCCAGAATTTGACAAGTGAGCCAGCCTTCCATATATTTGATTTCAGTTCAATTTAGTTTTAAAACAAACACTTGATTTAAAAAAAAGATTATATGTATATGCACAACTTTTAAACCATGTCCTCCTGATTAGAAAGAGAAAATTGCCATTGGAATGCATTGCAATCTGAAGCGTCCTAATTTTGCCATTTCTGCATCACTCCTCTAATCAGTACCATAGCACAAATGCATCGTAAAAAGATAAGCACATTTTAGAGTTTTAAACAATTGAGATAATGGACGTTTCCTCCCAAGAACTTGCTGATTCAATAGATTTATTTAATATTGCCATTCTGAATGCATGTGAAAATTGGACATTGAATCAGTAAGACTGAAGATGCCTTGGGATTCCAGTGTTTGCAGAGGACTCTGGGGTTGGTGGCCCGTTGACACATACACAATGGGCTGCTCGCAGCACAGACAAATCTGTTTTTGATGAAGTACAGCCAGAAGGATCCTTGGGAGATGCTGTTTCACATGCTTAGGGAATGTCATAGAAGGTACCAGCCCCTTTATCTCCTGCTTGATAAAGTAGAGGGTCAGCGACAAAGAGGAAGGAGATGGATTGGCACAGTGGTTGCAACACTAGGCTCAAATATAGCTCTGGTTAGGAAGATGATGGTGTCCCAGGCAGTGCCATCCTGTTGTATGAGGGCCATCATGAGTTAGAAGTGATGACCCGGCATCTGACAACCGCCATTCTCAACTAAGGGGTCACCTGTCCATCCTGATAATCAGGTTGGATTCTTCTTGTCTATGTCATTTATTTAATTCCAGCATACTGTTGCCCTCTTCAGCTTACCAAATGAACCAATTCAGGATGGTCTGAAGATCATTTTTAATGACTTTACCTATAAAACAGGAAAATCATTGATTAATTTTGATTTCCCACTCTGAAAGAGGAAATTACCAGCAGTGTAATGAGGATCCACATCTTTAAACAAAGGCCCTCCTGTCTGAGCCCTGTCAATGTACCTAGTGAAGGTGTCCCCAGAAACCCAGGCTTGCGCTCAGTTGTGTGGAATCCACGTGTGCAATAACTGACTGCACCAAATAATAGTGTCACTTAATTCATTTTAAGGGACAGTTTTTTTAATTGCTTATACCAAATAAATGTCCATTCACATCTTCATTTGCATTTCAAATTAAGAATTAGTACAAGCTTCACGATGTCAAGCCCTGGGCTTTGTGCATTGTTATGGATATACACAATGATTTTAGGTCAGTGCCAGTATGTTGGTGATTGCAATAGTTCATTGCATCGTATTTATGGGAAATTGTCAAATTAAATAAATACATGTGTACATATGTGTGTATGTGTTTATACACACATATATAATGTTGTCAAGGTTTGATTTATCCAGGTGTAGAATTTGAGAAGAGTCCTCGGGGATAATTCAGAGCCCTGGGGAGTAAAAGGGAAGCAGGGGTGAGTCATACAAGAGACTGTGGTAACAAGGCTTGAATTCCAGTACAGTGCTATAGTGGCAATTAAAATTTGTGTGATGATCGTGTGTGTGTGTGTGTGTGTGTGTGTGTGTGTGTATAACAAACCTTTGCCATTTCAACATTGTCTGCATGTATATTTCATTGACATTCATCAGGTGCACAGCCATCACCACTGCGCGTTCCTAAGTTTTCTGTAATTCTTATCAGAATCACATATTTCTTTCCTCCTGGTAACTACTAGTAAGTAACCTTTAGTTTCTATACATTTGCTTACATTAGATAGTTCCTGTAAGTGGGATTATACAATATTCATCCGTTGATGACTGCCTTCGTTCACTCCACCTAAAGCTTTGGAGGCTCATCTGTGTTATCGCATGCATCAGGGCCTCCTTTCTCGGCAGAGTAATATTTTATTAAATATATGGACCACTTTCCTTTGCACCTATTCATGGTCCAATATACCCATTGATCTCAACAAGTGAGGTAAAATAAACAAATTTGTTGATTGGCTCCAGAAACCAGGAAGGGGTACCGTTAATGTGGGTTCATTGTCCCGGAGTATCTGCAGTATATGGTCTGGATGATACCTGATTCGGAAGACAGACTGGTAGGAGACCAAGATAAATGATTAGTGAGGCCCTCACATTTCTCCTTAATAAGATGACAAGAATCAAACTAAGCCTATCATGCATGATGATAAATGGTGAAAGGGTAAAACTCTTCCATTTAGTGGAAAATCTCTCACATCGAGTCATAATAAAATCAGTTGCCTTTTTAAGAAACATGAGACCCAATGGCATAGAAATGGATGTCAAAAATATGCCATATAAATATAAACAAAATGTAACTCGGGAACATTTACATATTGCAGAGAAAGAAATTTATAGGTTAAAAAAGTAGCTATCCATAGGTTAGGACAAATGTAAAATTGTAATGTGAATAATCTGCCACATATATATTAAAGTACTTGATATACAAAGAAAAAACTAAAGAATTAGCATCATAAAATTATATGTATTACTATTCAGCTCCAAAAGTATCATGAAAAATATATGATGTGCTATTTCTTAAATATCCAAATGGTTGAAAAGTAGATGAAGGGGTTTGTTAATAATGAAGATACAATACACTGCTTCATCATCACTAAATTTCTGGTGTGAAACCCTGGGATCTCCTTTTTAATGAATTCTCACCATGATTTTTAGGAATACTCAAAGGTAGTTTTCAAACTTCAGAGGAGAATCTGTGTATATATACTCATTCACATATAAAATATTAAAATATCCTATTCCGAAGCCCATTTCACAATTTCAGATATTGATTCAGCTGTGGGTCAAACATACACCTCCTCAGATATGTAAAAGGTGGCATTGCACCATTATTACTGTATGATGATAAAAGAAGTTAATAACAAAAATTCATGCAAATATCAAACCATTAGCTACTCCCTCCCCAAAGAGCCAATTAGGTGATGTACCAAAAGTGCAATTACAGGCTATTTCAAAATATACTATATATAAAGCTTTATGGAATAGGGGCCAAAAGTTTATTCAGAGGAAATTCTTAACCTTGAATGGTTTCATCATTAAACATGAAAGGTTGAAAGCAATTAAGCATCTCGACAAAAGGAATTCCAAGAACATAAAATGAAGCAGAGAACAATAACAGGAAATATGAAAGCAGTGGATTTTTTAAAAATTGCCAACATTTAAGATTAAAAGGCAGAAAATTAAAAAAACATCAGGAATATCTAGGAAGAGCACTATTCATCTTTACTGAGGACAATGAGATAAAACTTGAATAAATAATAAATAAAATATACCCTGGAGAACTTGTCAAAATATAAATTCTTACCAATTAACTATAACAGTAGCATAGCTCCAGTTCTGGAGAAATGAATGGATAAAAACAGCAAAGAACATTATCTTATAAAGTATAATTAGGAAGGACTTGGATCATCAGGTATGGAGTGTGCTCTTGCAGTAAAAATAATTAATTATAGAAGGATCTGAGGAAAGCAACATTTCTCTCCCCAAATAAGAAAACAACAGGTCTAAATTGTTTTATGAAAATGTTGTTTAAAATGTTAAGGACACAGAAAAGTCTTTTTAAGAACATGAGCCAAAAAGGAAGAGTTTTTAATTTGTTCCCTGAGACTAAAATAACTCTGATATAAAGAGCACAGATTTAATAAAATGGAAAGTATATACCTCTTCTGGTATTGTACTAGGAAATATATTTGCATCAAACTTATAATTTGATATACTAAAGAGGGAAAAATGTCACTCTCAATAGATATGGAAAAGGCACTGGATAAAATCCAATACCTATCCTTGATTATGAATAAAATTTACGTAAGTTTGTGATTGAGAAGCACTTCCTTACCAAGGTGCATGGAATGGCAGGAACATCAGAGCCTGAGACTTACAGCTAAAGCACTGAACATGTTCTCTCTAGGAAGAGCACTATTCATCTTTACTGAGGACAATGAGATAAAACTTGAATAAATAAATAAATTCTGCGTCGGTAGAATGAAGATGCTGGTGACGACTGCACAGAAATTGTTAGGAAACTTAAGTGAGTCAATGGAGCCCCCTGGGAGGTGTGACTGGTTAATGCATTTGGTTGCTAACTGAAAGGCAGCATCTCAGAGACAGCTGGTTTGGGCTGTTTATATGCTTATGAATTAATAATTAGAAATTAAGCATTTTTGTTAGGCCTAGCCAGTGCCAAAGATAAGAAGAGGAAAAATATCAATATTAAATGAGACATATTACTTGCAGGTTATTTTGATTGTGTGTGAGCATAAAGCGTATACAACAGGTTGGAATGAAAGTAAGTTGTAGAGAAGATCAAAGTGAACTGCAAAACAAATAAAAAATTCAATGTCTATACCCACTAAAAAGACATTTTTGAAAACTAAAAACACATCAAAAACTATTCAACATAAAATAAAGAACCACAATGTCCAAGATTCATGTCAGAGAATTTTAAACTGAAGGACATTACTAAATCAATGGAGTCATTTTAATATATAACAATTAGGAAATAATAAGTCTGAGAAAAGTTAAGACTCTTTAATAAGTGCTTCTCCGAAAATTGGTTGCTTACCCATTAAGAGAAATATGTATCACTGTGTTATGCTAAACTCAAAACCATTTCTAGAAGAATTAAAGGTCAAATATATGAAGCAAGCTTGCTCCATAAACCCTGCTACAGTAGTGGATAATATAAGTGAATTAAAAACAAGCTGAAGGAGGGAGAGGACTCTTAAGATATCAGCACAGTATGGCTCAAGCAAACAAAAATGGCCACAATAAACCGAGAAGCCTGCTTGCTAATGCTGTCGGTTTCTGTCTAATCCATACGGAGTCATGATCACCTCCTGTCTGCAGCGTAGAACGACACAGGCCTGTGGACCTGTTGTCTGAGGCCCATTGGGGTAAGTTCCAATTGCCAACCTTTCAGCTAATACAAAATGTATAGATGTTTATACCGTACAGTGATCTAGTAGACTGACAGGGAGCATAATCAAGCTACCATCACAGAAGTCAAAGACATGACCTACTCTTTTGCCCAGTGATCCTTATTTTTGACTGAAATTAAGTCGTCGTCGATGACAGCCCAGGGAGACTTTGCACATGAACCGACAGCCTCTCATCTACCACAGGTTTCCTTTTCACCTTGACTGACAAGGATCTCAAAATTAAACCTAGGTTGTAGTTGAAGGCACCGTCTAATACCTCGGGACCAAACACACTTATGGTCTCTTTCTATGGTAATGGGCTTTGTTTGGCCTAGTTGATAAATGTTTAGATATTGCAAAGTGCTAGAAATAATAGAGCACCAGACCCAGCAGTGTTTTGTTCTGTGGTACCTAGTGGTACCATGACTTTTGTCTGACTTGACAGCCCTCGCAACAACAACAACAAGTTAAACGATAAGCATCGCTTTATATATTATGGTTAGCTTCGTTTCTTAGTTTATAAATTGTGGCATAAAGGAATTTTTCAAGTTGAGATGTTGCAGCACAACTCTTTGTCCTGTACTTTTGGATGTAAGTTCCAATATATAAAGAGTGGAAAATGAGTATATTCTTAAAATACTTTCATTGATTTCTATCGCAGTGTTTCATTTTAACTCTATACTGTATACTCAAATGTGTTGATTTTTTGAGATCCTAAATATATTATCCTAATTATAAACTAATAAAAGTTTTCTCTTTTGTTCGCTTTTTGCCAAATGTACCATTCTTACAGCAGGCATTCAGTGAAACTAATTGACCAACCAAGTGCCCACCAATAGGGTAATTAACATACTATGATTTATTCATAGTTTCAATATTATTTATCAGTTTAAAATGTAGGTAAATTGACAAATCGTATTGGTGACAAAAATAATGGCCAAAAACACATATTTTCTTTTTAAAAAAATCATTTTATTAAGGGCTCACACAACTCTTATCACAATCCATACATATATTAATTGTGTGAAGCACATTTGTACTTTAATTGCCCTCATCATTCTCAAAACATTTGCTCTCCACCTAAGCCCCTGGCATCAGCTCCTCATTTTTGCCCTCTCTCCCCGCTCCCCCTTCCCTATGAACCCTTG
>NW_022111309.1:7779750-7804428 GCF_000313985.2 Echinops telfairi | reverse complement strand
ATCTATCATCTATCGCAATATACCAAAAGCAAAGTCACTGCCATCTGGGCGATGCTTATTCACCGTGACCCTACAGGACAGGGTAGAACTGCTCTCCAGTTTCCAAGGCTTCTCTTTACAGGAGGAGAAAGCTCCCCCTCTTTTCCTAAGAGTAGTTAGTGGTTTGTAGCTGCTGACCTTGTGGATCTCGGCCCAGTGTGCAACCACTATGCCACCAGAGCTCCTATTTAAACACTTAGGCAAATAAATAAATAAATACTTTTTTCATAGGTGGATACTTAAGAATATAAATTCTCTATTAAAAAATTGGGAAGGTTTATACCAACTTCCCACCTAGGAAAGAAAAGGGATTGTGATGTTTGTGGAAATTAAATTTCCATTGTTTGTGATGGCTGCTGGGGAGGGTCCTACAATTTTTAAAATCTTTATAAATTCTAAAGTGCTTAATTTTAAATTGTAAGATGATTTTGTTACTGTGCTAAAGATGGTAGCTTTTCTTAGGTCTGTAGCCTTCATGACGGCTTTAATGTTCCTCTATGAATTCTGTGTTTTGCTGACACATGCAAGGGCATTGAAAAAGTGGAAATGGTCATTTAGCAGAAAAAGAAAGAAAGAAAGAAAAAAGTAAAAGAAGAAAAAGTCCCTTTTTTGGTATAAGATATTTCATTTCCTACGGATAACTCTTGTTCTTAAGTTGACCTTTTCTAACCCCTGAGAAGTCATGGAAATTTTAAGATGACTGTGTAATGGCTGTGATTTTAGGCAAAGCGAAGTTGGACCAAATTCAGCTTGGCAAATTATCATTCTGTTTTTGTCTTTATTCTTTTTTCAACTTTAACACCCCCAATTTATTAAGTGAGACTGGATACCAGCGGAAGCTCGGAATCCTGTTTGGACACCGTTTCAGAAGGAAATCAGGTCTTTATGGGGCGCCCCCTTCCTCTCAGCCGCTGGCCAGGAAGCCATTTTCTGTTTCAAGTCTATTCAATCTGGAGAGGTGGGGTGACTTCGGGAAGGAAAGTGGCCTCTCCCTTGTAATGTGGAATGGCTCTGTTTCCCCGTGACTGATTCAACTCCTTTCCACCACCGTTGATAAGGATACTTGTGCTAAATACTTGTAGTGACAGCAATAGCAATTTAAAATATGGCTCAGACTTCATGCCCTCACATTTCTCAAGTTGTTTTCAACCGTTGGTCATTATAGTGCCAAATGGAGTTTGCTGATTCCCTTTTATAGTTAATAGGGTAGACTTCCTTAAAAGCCAAATAGTGAATCAGTATATATGCTTACTGTGTATAATAAAGCAGTGCCACTCCCAGATCTGAATAGAGAATGACTTTGAGTGGGATCTAAAGCATTGCTAATGTGGTCCAGGATCTGGCTCTTAGGTCCCTCATGCAGTGGGGATCAGACAGCAGATCAGAGGATGGAATTGGTGTGTTGGCAGAGTGGTATCAGAGGGATTTGCTTTTTTCAAGGTTTGCTGGCACTTTGTGCATATTAAATAGTTTTAGATTTTCTCCAAATATTTAGCTATATTTATTTGTACACTAGGTGCTGGCTAGTGAAAACATTTTTTTAAATTAAAAATGGAATTCTTTATTTCTAAAGCTATCTGAATATATGTTTTATTTTGAAATCCCTTTAGATAAAATCTGTAGATACCGCTAACTTCCAAAGATAATGCTCATCTGCCTGTCACCCAGTCTCCTCTGATGTGGGCCTTGAACAATTTGACATTGGCATGATACATTTGTCAAAATTTAGAAACAGACCTTCGTACAATACTGTCAAACTACACACCTGTCTGTTTTTTCTCCATTATTCACCATTTACTTTCAGTATCCAACCCAGGTACCACCTTGTACTGGATTTGTCTATTGCATGTAGTCTCTTCCGACCTGTAGCACTTTAGGGTTAGCAGCACGCCTCGGCACCCACCTCGGCACCCTCCGGTCATTTTTCACAGCACCCTCGAATGACAAGTTGACTAATAATAAGTTTAATGTTTGCTTTATCCTTGATCATTCCCAACTTGGCCAATATTGGATCTGCTTATTGGGTTTAAACCAGATGGAAAGCTAACACTAACATTTCCTTTTCTTTTTCATCACAGATTCGAGATGGGCAAGCAAATTGTTACGTGTTGAAGAATAAAGATTTAGAACAAGCTTTTAAGGGACTTATCTACTTGGAGATGGATCTCATATATAATCCCGTAAGTCTCACTGACCATACCCCCAACTTCTTCATACCTACTGTATCATAACCTTTTTCAAACTTGAGCCACTATAAGCAATGTTCCAGACTTCAAGCTGGAGTGAAATGGGAAGACGGTCCTGGGTCTAAAAATCTCCCAGAACCATGCCAAACCAGTAGAAATTCTGTTGTTTCATTCTCAATAAATGTGTATGTCATGAAAACAAAGAGCAATCATGGGGAAATTTATTATTATTATTTTGTTTATTTTCTATAATTTTCTTAAAGGCAGCAGTTGGCTTTTGGACAGAGATATTTTCAAGGACTTCGGGTATTATTTAATTATTATAGTTGGCACCCTTGATATACAGCACACAATCATGGCAAGTCTATTGAAATGGGAGTTTAAGAAGAAAAATATTTATACTAAATTGCGTTTCAAAGTAAAATATGTAAATCCACATTTATTTACCACACGCCTCCTTCTTTATTCTTTTGTGTATGGATCTATACATTTATACCCTGTTCCTTTCACAATTCATGCCCGTAACATATAACTTCTAGATTTAATTTCCTTAAAGTGAAGGGTATTTCAAAGACACTTGCTAAATAAACTGAGTAGATAATCTCTCCAGATTTTTTCCCAAAAAAACTTTGCCTCAATAACAGTATCTTTTCAGTAACCTTTTCAAGTCTTTCTAAAGCAAAATATATTTCAATGCTCTTTCAATTCTTTGTACATACTTAACACTTAGACAATGATTAATTATGGGATTACCATAACAAGTAAAGCTGGCCTGAATAGGTTTGGGAACAAGCGGGCTGATTCATGGTGAGTACAGTTGACCTGTGCAGAGGTGGCTTGGCACTGCAGAGGGATTTGCCAAGATGCGTGCATGGAGGATGTGTGGTTGTCAATGGCAGGTTCTACAGAGGGAGAGTGGCACACAGGTTATTCAAGTGAGGTAGACCATTACTGCGATTACTCTAGGAGGCTGCCACGTACTGACCACTCACTTATCACTTCATTCAATCCTCACCACAAACCTGGTGCGTTGGTATAATTTCCATTTTATGATAAGCAAAACTACTGATTTTCACATTTCTTCCCAGTCACTAAGAAGAAAAAAGAAAATGAAAAATTACATTTTTATAAGTGCTGCCATTTTTAACAATCATGTCTTTATAGGTCAAAGCAAGTGTTAGGACCTTTGCTCCCAGAGAAAAGCGCTTGATTGAAGACAGCCGCAAGCTGTCCAAAAAGGTAGGTTGGTACTGTTTACTGACTGGTTAGGGTGCCTACTCATTGCTCAGGGAGCTCATGCATTATCACCTGCTATCTTACCCTTTATGCCTCCTTTCTCTTTGCCACCCCGTCACCAAAACAAATACATCAAATCAATAAGGAAAGTGCTAAAATGATCAAAATTCAAAGAAATTTAAATATAAGGGCTATTTGGAGAAGTTATTCTAGAGAGAGCGCATTCTGATTCCATAGAGAAGCAGACGGCCCAAAGTAGCTTATTATAATGGTTATAAGAGAAGGGGAGAGAGGCGAAACAGAAGATAAACTATTCAGGAATCCATTCTGTGGCAGCAGGTTTGGGTAGGTCAATCTTCATATGTGATTGAGTGCTTGAATCTTTCTACTGAGGACAACTGATATGCAGTCACACGATGGTCTCTGGCCCTCCACCAACCTGCAGCTATTATATTGTTTGAAATACCGGTAAGTTAAGTAAAGCTGGCTTAGAACAGAAAAGACAAGACATATGCCATTGGGAGATTCAAAACCATTGGCAGGATTCGACCAGAACGTTTTTTGGTTTATATTTGCTTTATTGATAAGGAAAAAGGTGAAATCAAAGTAAGATATCTTTATTAATTTTTTCTCGTCGAGAAGGCAAGAACTTCAAAATATTGACTGGAGGAGGCCAAAGTTATCAGCCTTGACTGTTCTCCTGAATTATTTTGCAAACAGAAATCCCTCCTGTTCAGGCTCCATAAACACCCTTCCAGATTTACTTTCCTTGCCTATCAGCTGAGGACTCCATGCGTGTCAGTGTCGAACTGTGCTCAATGGGCATTTGGGTGTCTGATTGTTTTATAAGTAGTCCTTATGAGGTGCCTCTGGTTGGCTTTAAATCTCCAGCCTTTAGGTTAGCAACTGGCCAAGTTAATCACATGCACCACCCAGAGATTCCTTGCCTCTCCTGTAATGGCAACCATTTTTGTCCCAATCCTAGGATGTGCCCATTAAACTCTTCTGTCCAATGAGCCAGTACTACTTGTTATACTTTGGGGATGGTCCCTACTCGGGATATATTGGCATTTTTCACTAAAATTGATGAACATCTCCTCCTGTCTGTTCCCTACATTCTTCTCACATCACTTCCACTTAAGAGAAGATGAGGGCCCAGCAAAGGAAAGTTTACAGTTTTTTAAGCATGACCTTTGCATTTCTTTTCAGAGCCCCTCCCTGTCACAATCAGATACAATTCAGGATTTCACTCTGTACCTATTGTCCCTCTTCAATTGTGTAACAAAGAACGGAGTGTCCCCTTTTCAAACTGTTTATTACTTCCACCACTTCCTTTGGGGTGAGCAGCTGTGGATTCCGTAAAGCAGCGAAGGACCGCTTATGGTCCTTTTGTTTCCCACCAATGTCTGGGCACACTTGGGAAATGCTTTCACTTCTGAAGAGAAGCATCCGAATGTTTTCTTTCCGTCGACCCTAACATTGAGTGCAATATTTATTTTGTGTAACTGGAGTAAATGTCTTATTTTATTATTATTATTGCCTTTTGCTCTGCGTGCTTAAAAGTTAAAACCTGGGTTGACGTGGGTGGGGTAGCTGCTTTCCAAATAAATTGAAATGAATCTGCTTACACCTGGGAGAAAAGATATTTCCTTTGCAAAACACTGCTTCCGTGTGGGGTGAGTCTGGACACCTGAGGATTTGTGGATAAGACCTTCGCATGTGCCACTCACCACTCACCACTTCCAAAGTTTTCCATAAATGTGCAACTTTTGCTTATGATACAAATACTTAAAATCACTTGACTATCGACCACACACATTTTCTAAGTACATTGATCTGCTCCACTACCTATAATTAATTCTAATATCAACCCCATTTTATAAGAGAGTGGCTGAGAAATTTGCCCAGTGTTGCACATCTTTGGAAAGGTAAAACTGGATGCCCTTTGGTGACCTACATCTTCCTATACACGGTTTTCCTTCGATTATATGAGCTATAATACTTGAATATTTCTAATTTAACATAATCTATTTCTTGCCAAACTAACCCCACCACTCATTTTTTTCCTGTTTCTCCCCCTCCTCCTTCTTCCTCTCTCTCTCACACACGGACATACACCTACACATGTGAGTACACATACACGAAACACCTGATTGCTTATAGTTTCATGATGAATGTTACTGTAACAAAGGAGCTATGCGACTCCTTGAATTTTCTCATCTATCAATGTTCACCTTTCACAAAGAATTTCAAAAAGATGTATTAGGCTATTTCCACTCATTTACTTTCTTTATTAATTGGCAACTAAACAAAATATAATTCAAATGACCAGTTTAACTGATCTAAGGAGACTGTACGGAGTATTTAAATCTAGCTTCTTATTTTTCTTTTTATTTTATCAGATCTTATCAAGAGATGTAGACCGTGTGAAAAAAATCACCATGGCAATATGGAATACTGTGCAATTTCTTAAAAGCTGCTTCCAGTGGGAATCTACATTGAGAAGTACAATAGCATTCATGGTAAGCTTAATTTCTATATTCATATTTCTTGATCTTCAAATTATTTCCTTCTTTGTCCCTTATATAAACACAAACATGTCTATTGTGGGGACATGAAGTAGAGTGGTACACATTCCACAGAGCTGAATTTACAGCTAGGGGAAAGCTTGGAGCAAATATTATATCCTTCCTTCTGAATTGTATCACGGTTAAGTGGGAGTCGGGCTGACAAAACTGTATTTAAGCAAATTTACCTTTGAAAATTCCTTAAATTGCTCAAATCTTAGCTATGTACTGTTAAGTTTATGAGAGGCAATGCTCTATGTATTTTGTTAATAGTTTGTAGTTTTTTTTTTGGGTACCATTGTAGCCACATGTGTAATAGCTCTTGCATTCTGTATTTTTCAATTTGAACATAGTAACTGCCAGTATTTTTTTGATAAATAGCAGTTGAATCAATTATGCTATGGAGAAACGCAAGATTGTACAGTCTAATATAGCATATGTCTTTGACCTTAGAAGGCATAGCAGAAATCAAGAAAATAGGCTGACCTTGTTGCTTTTGCTGCTAGCTACCATCAAGCCACCTCTAATTCATAGAGGCCCTATGCACAACAGAATGAAACACTGGCTTTAATTTGTGTTTAAGGAAATCCTTTACAAACTCTTTTTTTTTTAAGTATGGATATCAACTCACTTAAGACATACATTTACTGATCACTACTCATTACAGTTTGAGTCAATGCAACAAATGGGAAGCACTAAATTGGGTGAAATCCACCCAGCTTGCTCTGGTAACATAGGCCCATTGTCACAAGGATGATAAATTCATGGATTTCAGGAAGGCAAGAGATCATGCAACCACCATAATCCACCACCCGGAGTCCAAGAATCTTGGAAGGTCAGCGCAACCCACTCCCCTTTCTTCCTCAGACCTTCTCTATTGGTACTGTTGGACACGGGGGTCGAAACCAAGGCTGGGGATTTCTTCTCCTCTACACGTTACTGGTGGCCATTGAATTCTGAACTGGTCCGGGGACACTCTGGAGAGTCCTTGGGTGGTATCTGGGTGATCTAACACCATCCTTAGCAAGCCTGACTTCTGCATTCCGTTTACACGCATCTGCTGCCCTGCTCTGTTTTCTGCCACCAGGCATCGAGCCTCGCCCTTTTCTCCTAGCCCTTATTCAAATAAAAATGCATCTAAGGCGCCCTGGGGCTCCGGTGATAGCACCTTCTTATGGATTCAGGTATGTCAGTGCCGTCGTGGACTTTCTCCTCCCCACTTGAGAGTGTCTTCTTGGATTGGGTTAATGTTAGTTGATTAGTTTCCCTCTGTAGACAGTCCAGGATGGCTGTTGCTTTGACCTTTCATAGAAGTTTTCTGCTGCCTGAAGTTGTTAAAAGAGTTGACAGGAGTAAATACGCGTGTAAGGATGTCCTTCATCCGTATCTGTCTTTGTCCGGGCATTTCGTTTTCCACTTCCTCCCCCTTCTGCTTTAATGTGGGTTTCCTTCACAGGCTCCCCAGCTCCCCTTCATACCGAATCCTCCTTAAAACTTTCCACAGAAGGTTCCCTGCAAACCTGGGCAAGAGAGGAGAGTGCGCACAATGGGTGGCTTCTTCCAGGCGGCACCTCAGCCAGCGCTGCCAGCAGGAGGAAGGGATTTCCTCTCTCCCACTTAGTTTGTGGCTCTGGTTTTAGGACAACAGTGATCTGTTGCCCTGGATTCTGTGAGGGAATGACAGACATGATTAATGGGCTGCCCGCCTGATCTGAGGAAAGATTAGAACAAATGAATAGAAAGAGGTTGTCCAGGGAGGGCCTTCCAAAGGGAAGGGGGCCTAGGCTGCAGCCTACTCCCTTTCCTTGAGTGGAGCCTCCCCTCTGGGGGCTGCACCACGGAGCTCACACTGCCATCCCACACGACCACATCTTTACGGTTGGCAGAACAGAGGCTACAAGGAGTGGGATTTGTTTTGTTAGGTATTTCTTGCCAGTTTTCAAATGGTCCTTTTGCCAGGAAGCTGATGAACTGTGGGAGGCCCCACTGTGTGTGGGAGTGTGTGTGGGGCTGTATTTTCCATCGGGCATCCTGGAAAACAAATCCCGAGTCAATAAGGCATGATATGTAAACAAATCCTACCTTTTTGCTGTCCTGAAGGTGGTGAGGCTCCCATAAACACATCGACTATTCTGTTTATAATTTAGAGCCCCAAGCTCTAATGACTACACCTCATATACGTGGACCGAGTCTGGTGAATTTCAGAGCTAGGGAAAGGACAGAGAGATCTCTAAACCAACCAAGTGTGAGTTTGCTGAAGGATGTGTATGTGAATGCAGTCATGAGGGTCAAGGTCAGCCTATTTTTTGTAGCAAAAGGAAGGTAATCTAAAGAACATTGGTTTTGAATGTAAATAAATATATTTATGGAAATAATTTAGGGTTTTCTTTCTCTTTAATAACAATGCAGTTAAACAGACTTTACCATTTTTGCCCTAGAGTCACCTGTGTTAGCTGGGGCGCTCATGCCCATTTGGAGCCTTCACAGTCTGTAGTGCTGTGTGCCTTCCATGGAGAGACTCCCTTCTCTGTTGTCATTTTTGCCAAGTGCCGAGTCCTCAGGTGCCCTGGGTCAGAAAGAGAGTGAGAGGCCATGAAGATCAAGCCGGGCTTCTACCCTGCTTGGCTCTCCTAGGGAGAGTGCCATATTTGCCCCTGCTGCACCCAGTGCTTGATGTGCCCCTGTTATCTACTGAGGACAGAATGTGCAGCTCGTCTTTATCCATCTCCATGACAGTTTCCGCATGCTGAAACTGCTTGCCTTGGCATTGCAGGGAAGAGCTATTTTGTGTCAATCTGAAGCAAGGTCTTGAGCCAGTGATTTATGAAACAACCTGACTGCATTTGAAGGCCCTTTCCTCTCTATCAGAAATTAGGATAATGTGATATTCCAGGGCTCACCGTGCGGCAGTGAAAAGAACCACTTTAGATGAACCTGGTGGGGCTCTTCCTTCCCCTTCCGCCCACAGGAACAGGAAGTGACACTGTGAACTCCACACGCCAAGGGCAGAACTAAAGGGGTTTTCTTTTCCCTTTTCTGTTTGCTCAGATAACAGAAAAGAGCCTGTTAACATAATGTCCCTGCCCCCTGTTTCCAGATGACTCATCGCACGAGCATTATGCAATCACATTTAGTATATTCTGACGATTAACTCCAAGACGGTGTAAAAGCAAATCATTTATTTGTCCAGGATCCCCTGGAATATGTATGTGCATGGGTTTTTGAAAGCAGAAGTTTGAAAAAGTAGCCTGCTGGTATCTAGAACTATGTAGTAAGTATCCAGTCAAAAAATGAGGGGGTAAACGTGAAAGACTCTATCTTGTCAGATGATCCAAATATCAGCCGCCCCACAAAGAGCTTAATCCCCCTTGAAAGGCATACGGGGTTCGGGTTCTGAAACAAGGGAAGAAATATGTTCCCTTGGAGTTGAAGCTGATCCATGAGGACAGCACGTGGGACAGCGCAGAGGTGCGCCCTAGGGTTTTCTTGATGGTAGTCTTTACCGATGCAGACTGACAGCTTGCCTTGTGAGCTGCTCCCGGGTTGGTTTAAATGAACCTTTAGCTGAGTCGACCAGTGCGCACTTGGCAACACCAGGGACCTACCAATGAAAACCAAACTGATGTCGCCAGTCAATTCCATCTCATAGCAACCTCCGTCTTCTCAATCTCAGGAGGACTTTGTAGATTGGTGTCGGACATATGGGCTAATGTTAGACTTACGGGCTTGGACAGCACTGGGTTGGCATGCTTTCTTAATGTACACTTACCCTTTATATAAAACTCTCTCTTACATATATGAGTTTCTGTGGATTTGTTTCCCTGGTTTACCCAGACTAACGCATGGAAAGGAAGACTTCTAACAGTAAACCTCCACGACTCCCAACTTCTATTTTACCCTGATATTGTCTGTAAAAGACTCAAAGCTATACAATAACATGAATGCATTAATTTTTAAAGACAAAGCAGCATTTATTTGACAGATAGCATCATCAGGCATCTTAGATAGCAATGCTCCCTAATGTTTTTAAAATAGGATTGCATTTGTATAGTTTTGTTCTTCCACCCATCTTTCAGGCGTACACCTACCATAGCAAGGAAGGCATGCCTGTGGGGCATTGATGGATTCCTTATTTTATTAAATTTTTACTGGGATGGTTCATGTTAAAAAGTAATCTAAATGTACCATACATCAATGGGCATCTTCATAAACCTATGATTTTAACATCTGTGACTTTTCCCCCTGATTTTTCCTAGTATAATAAAATGAATGTATTCCTCAGAGTTGACAGGGCCTGTGATATGATCCATAATTTAAGGCATCGATCAATCCCCCAGACTGCATACGGTTAAAAAATGCCGCTCTCCATTTGCTTAGTGGTGCCACATATATTGCACATAAAGGCTTCTTAGATGTTAAAGATCATAGAATATTGGGTAATTTGACATGATTTCACAGTAAGCCTAACAGTGGTGGCAGCAGCCACAGAACAAACACATACACACGTGCACACCGCTCGCATGCACAGCCACACAAGCGGAGGACTTTGGGAAATTTGGGAAATGAAAAGATGCCACGTTGAACATTCTGTGGGGGCAGTTTAGTGAAAACCACAGTCCAAATCCATGACGAATTACTTCTGCCTTTATCTCGCCTGTGGTCCAAAGGCCATCCATGTTACCTTTGCTCAGTTGGTGCAAATAACAGACATGAGGGGAATGTTGTTTCCAGAAAAAGTTTGGTTTTTTCTTTTAATTTTGGGGGGTGTTTTTTTTATTCGTTTTATTAGGGGCTCATACAACTCTTATCACAATCCATACATACATCAATTGTGAAAAGCACATTTGTACATTTGTTGCCCTCATCATTCTCAAAACATATCCTCTCCACTTACGCCCCTGGCATTAGGTCCTCATTTTGATAGAGTGTCCTTTTGCTAC
This sequence comes from Echinops telfairi, assembly GCF_000313985.2. NCBI lineage: Eukaryota > Metazoa > Chordata > Mammalia > Afrosoricida > Tenrecidae > Echinops > Echinops telfairi. Next base: position 7,793,460 of record NW_022111309.1, on the reverse strand, counting down.
TTGAGAGATTTATGTGGTAACTATTTCTAAAACATTATGTTCTATCGTCAATGTACTGACAAGATGTGCCTGCATTTGATTAGATTCTTTTGGTGGCTTGGAGAACAATTGTGTCTCAACCATGTATGTGAAGCAGGCATTTGTTGGGTATTTGTACTTTTAGAGCTCAGAGTTTAATAGGATTTCTGTAAAGCTAAAAATCAATTCCAGTTGGGATAATCATTACGTGGAGAGGACATTTTTAGACTTCTTAAATATATATGTTTGCACATATACACACTACACATGTAAAAAGTGCAAGTATACAATATAAAATCCTTACAATTGCTCGTTATAATTTGTAAATGTATCATTTAGAAAATGATTTCCCAAATCTTCTGTTTGGTGGAGGACTACATGGTATACTTCCAATTTTTCTTTTCTTCTTCTTCTTTTTTTTTTTTTTTAAGCATTTTTCCAGTTTTTTAAAATCTAAGAACAATCCATCATTGCACATTGTGATTATAATTTTTACAATGTAATTGCACCTTCTATTGGCAACTCCTTAGGCATTAACTAATTATGCCATTTAATAAAATTATAGTAATTGCATTAAAGAGATTATCTGTTGAAAATTTAAAAGCATACTGCTAACTATTTTATCAATTTTCATGTTTATATGTTCAACTTTATAATTGAGTTGCATTTGCAGACAGACTCTCAGATACACTGAAAGCATTTTGGCAATTTAGGGTGCCTTAGTCGGATGGGGCTTTCTAAAGAAACCCCCAAAGGCAATTCAGTTGGCATTGACTCGATGGCAGTGAATTTGGTTTGGATGAGTTGAGTTTGACTAGTGACCACTTAATCGTTAAATTTTAAATCTGAGTGCAGTATATGTAGTCAGTCTTTGCATGGCCCTGTTGTACAAGTGAACTGCTCATGTTGATTGTAGAGCCAGCCCCTGTGTCAGAAAATGCCCAGCAGCCCCCTGCTTCCTCTGAGATTCATACTAAGTACATTTTAAGACCAAATAGCCAACTGCTTGTCTATCTACCTCTCCTCCTCCCTCCCTCTCAGCGTTCTTCCCCTCTCTCTTTCTGTCTTCTTCCTTCTCAAGTCCACTCCCTCTCCCTGGCTCCCACCTTCACTTCCCTCACCTTCCTACGCTGCTTTCTGCCCCTCTCATTCTAGCCCCACTGTGTATTTGAAAACAAAACAGGGAACCTTTGTTACTATTGAAGTGCACCTTTAGGTAGGAGTGAGGATGGAAATATCTTAAATATGTAAGATGAGCTACACAAGGTGGGTGGGCATTATTACTGTTACTTGATTTTGTTCTGCTAACGCAGAGGAAGTTCTCATGAAAACCTACACAGGCATTTACACTCATAAGGACACGAACACGCAGAAATACAAAGGCTCTTTCTTTGCAAATGGTGTGTTGAATGAGAGCTTGTTGAGACTTAAGGGCACCAGATTTTAACATTAGTAAAGCGGGACAAAAGTGGGACACCATTGATAAAACTCCTATCCTGGCGAAATAGCCACATGGCAGCCAAAAACCGTATACCCTAGCTTGTCGTGCATTCTTCCAAAAAATCGGGACTTTTTAAAAATGCTGCGGGACGCGGGACACATTGTTAAAAATCGGGACTGTCCCACCAAAAGCGGGACATCTGGTCACCTTATTGGGTACCTCCTCCCGGAACAGGGAGGAAATGCCAATCTCTTTATTTTATGCTGTGTCTACTGTTCAAGGGTTGACCATTGCCAGGGCTGATTGGTGTCATGAAGCAACCAAAGGCCAGTGCATATGCCTTGGTACTTTTCATGCGCAACCTAGTGGATTAAGTTCTGCAGAGCAGCAAAGGAGTATTTGGGCATTGATGGTCTAGTACTTTAGGTTCATAGTTCAGGTACAACCTCCTTCAGTGTAGCACAGCTACATGGTTAAAAGATTGTTTTAGTATATTTTGAGCTGTTGCATGGCAAAGGTCCTTTTATATTTGTGTATCCATATAAGGAGCCTGCCGGTGCAGCAGTGAAGCACTATGCTGCTAACCAGAAGGCTGACAGTTCAAACCCACCCGCTGCAATGTGAGGTAAAAAGGTGGCAAATCTGCATCCATGAAGACCACATCCTTGGAAAGCCCATGGCAGATCTCCCCTGGCAGGATCTCGGAGTCCCAGTCCCCTTGCTGGCAGCAGGGTTGTTTTTGTTTTGTTGATATGTCCACAGCTCTTAGGGAACAGCCCCCGATGGCACTGTGGTTATTCATGCAGCTGCTAACTAAAAGGACAGTGGTTTGAACCTGCCAGGGGAACCTCCGGAGGAAAGACCTGGTGATCTCTTCCCATAAAGCTCAGAGTCTAGGCAACCCAGTGGGCCAGTTCTACTCTCAGTGGCACACACCAGGGACAGCCCTACCAAGGATAACGATGGGCACACAGAACGCATATCATCCTTGCTTCTTGGAAAAATGCTGGCTCGCCTGCAAATCATCTGGTACCTAATGCTGTTTTCCTTTTTATTCCATCCGATTCCTTCTCTGGTTCGAACAGTCTGGCGCCCCATCAGTGGCTAAAATCCACAGAGAAGCTAACAACTTAATCATAATCTTGCCCACTGTGTATTTTCCTTGCTTTTACCTGACCCTAGTTATCCAGGGTGGTGCCAATGAGCAGTAAAATGACCAAAAGGCAAGTAACAGTGGGAGCCCTGGAGGAGAGGGAGAAAGGGACAGGCCCATCTCTAACCTAGAGCTGTGAGAGGTCCCTAAAACCACCCAGGGGCTACTTTGGGTTCCTCCAGAGCTGTGCTCTTATTGTGCCCTCCATCCACGGGTATTTGTGACACCTGCATGCACAAAGATTTTTGTATGATGCAGAAGAGTCTCTTTGGACACGAGAGCCAGTGGGGCTTGGTGTGTGCAGACAGAACTGGCTCTCTGCTTAGGTTTGGGCCGATTAAAAAACCAGGCTCAGCATACATTTCTAGCTAATTCAATATTGCCCTCTTTTTTTTTTTTTTTTGGTCTGAGCTTTGACATTTGTTTCTAAGCTTCATTTTTATTAGTCTCCCTGGCTGATCTTTTGGGGCTCCCCATCAGGTGGCATGTGCTCTCCATTGTCTGGCTGGACTTGGCAAGCTGTGGGCCCCTTAATAGCTGTGTGATGTGGGCGTGCTTGCTGGGGTAGCCTGTAATTAGACCCACCCAGGTGACAGTTACAAGAGAGCCTGGTAATCATTTTAGCTGCCTGATCTGATGTTTATGGAGAGAAACCTTTGTGGTCTGGTTTAGGGTTTACTGCAGTGTGTTTTACTTCTGCCGTTTGATTTATGATTTAGGAAGGTGATTTGTATTTATTTATTTTGCTACTTCCCTCCTTATCTTGGGCTTGTATTATTGATTTTGTAAGTAACCATTGCAATTTAACTTTTTAGTACTCAATACAATATTTTAACCAAGTAATCTGTCAAAATTTTGTAGTCATAAAAATTCAACAATTCTTGTCCTTAGTTTTTTTTTTTTTTGGTAGAATAACCAATTAAGATATTCATTGGTCTAAAATGCCAGACACCATTTTTATAAAGAAGGAGAAGACATTTAAATCAAACTCAAGTTCAATATGTAATTATCTGAGCCGTGTTCTTGTGCAGTTTTTACTGACTGTTTTAATCTCCTTGGGATTTTCTTATGACCCAGGTCTATATTTTGATGGCCTTTTAAAATGACTTCGTCTGTCTCCTCCCAAGCTCCTTAAAGTTTCCGTTTTAACTCATTCTCAGAGAAGTTTCATTGTGACAAGAAAAAAGAAAACACAAACGAAACATGCTTAAGGCTTTCTGTTTCCGTTGCTGTTCAAATGAGCCGTGTGCCTGTCTCAGCCGTGCATCTGTCCTAGCCCCACACCCACCCTGTGTGGCTCATCTTTAAACCTGCAAGAGGCTGGAGGTGCAGAGTGTGCCAAATAGCTGCAAAACCCAAAGCCAAGACCCACAGCTGTCGAGCCGATGCCTCCTCCTAGCAACACTATATGGTTGTGCAGTCGCTTTATAAATCTTCACCTTAGCAAGCCCCTCATCTTACTCAGGTGGAACAGCTGCTGGGTTTGAACAGCTGACCTGGTGGTCAGCAATGCAGTTGGGCTTATGAAGGGTCTGCTATGGAAGAAGAGGAGGCTTTAGTTAGTAAAGGAGTTGATCCAAGGTGCCGTGCATTCTAAGAACAGAAGACTTGCGGGTCTAATTCCATTTTCACAATGGATGATTTTGCAGCCATCAATACTGCAATTACTGTTTTAAGCCATGTGGTATGGACAGTATTTACACAGTACTTACTGATTTTTTTTTACAGGTGTTTTTCTTCAAGTCTTATATTTGGGGAATACTTCCTAAGCCTGTGGAGTTGCTACTCAGAGGGATAATATTCCAGGAAAGGAACAGAAATATGTATTGTTATTTCTTGTACCTTTGGCTGAGCCCCCTCTGATAACCTATAAATGTTCCTCATCAGTCCTTTTGTGGTGATAGGATGGTAAGAAATATGGTGCTACTTCCAGGATCTTTTGCTTGGTGTTGGGGGCGGGGTATAGGTTCTAGAGGTGAAGTTTGGACTTTCTTACTTTTTTTTCTTGTTGAACTGGAATAACACTTTTAGTCATGTCTCATATTTGTGTTCTGTTCAAAGAGCAACAGAACAAGAAATGTTTATTTACTGATAAATTTTCCTCTGACCTGCAATTATAAACTTCATGAGAAGCATTTCATAATAAAAGCTGTTTTCCTGGGAAACCCTCAAAGACCTCATATTTTTCCGATATGCTCATCTATATATGCAGTTTTCCCCATAGGTATACTTTGCAAATGAGAATTATGTAACATGTAGACAGTGGTTAAAAAATTAACTTTCTGGCCTTGTCAACGATATCTTTTTGACAAATGCAATTCTGTCTTACATGGGTGGTTTTAAAATATTTAATAATGCACATGGTTTCAAAAAATACTGTAAATTAAAATAAAAGAAACAAACATAAACAAAAGAATGGAAAGCAGGGTGTTGGGGTGGGGGGGAACAAACCATTTCTTAAATTTCCTTACAGATTGCCCTGTAGGTGGCGGTAGAAACTCATAAATGATAAAAATCCTCAGGTAAATTTCTGTGGGCTGCTTCTTGGGGATTTTCATTTCAGCAATCTATTTTTAATTTGATACAATCATCTATAAGCCGAAATCATTAAGTTAGTTTTAAAAAAAATCAAAAATGTATGTTGCGTAATCTCCTGCTCTGCTTTTAGAATAATTTTCTCACCTATCCTGTGGCATGGTTCATCTTTATTCAGAAGGAAGAGGGTCCATATTTTTGCACAATCAGTGAAGGTATCAAATGGCAAATCGCCATTTTAAGCCATTTCTTATGCTTTTCACTTTCACTTTCCTCAGCACGCAGTCAGTATTTGATGCACATGGCATTGGTTAGTCTTGGTGTCTAGCAGTCTTTAACTAACCATTATGAGGTTGATTATATTTGGGGGGAAGCTATATGTGTGCAGTCTAGTTGCTTCCAAAGAAAATTTCCCCTTCCTCAGTTGTTTCCGGTTAACTATAATCTGTGAGTCAGAGTATCATCAATTCTCTGGGAACTGTTTTAGCTAGCTATTTTAATTGTACACAAATATACAATTATTTTTAAAAGAAAAGGGAAACATTTTCATAGTCATAGCTCCTATGTTTTTTTCCGAGTTGTAAACTATTTAATTTAAGACACTCACTCCTCAAATCAAAGTTAAAGCATCTAACATATAGAAGTTTGATTTCCTGCTAGCTTAGGTTCAAAAGTTCTTAAATTGCTTCTTGTGAATCTATTTTTTTTAATTTGCTTTTTTTTTTTAACTTTGGGTGGAAAATGTTAACTCCAAAGTGATTTGCTTTAAACATACAGCTAATTTTCAGCACTACTATCCCCTTGTAACCTCATCTTAAAGCATCTTTTCAGTGCACATTTTCAAGGGAGAACTGGGCTGATGCTAAGAAAATATAATTATTTTGAGTTTAAATGCTTGGGGCTTTCTTGTGGAGTGTCGGCCACAGACAAGTGAGATGATCTGGAGCAAATTACGTGACTTTTTGTCTTACTTTCTTTTCTGAACATTTTACCGTCTTGTGTACTTCAGAACCAGTAAGGTCTTGTATACCACACTCTCAGAGTTTCTTATAAGAGATGTGGTGGGGGGAGGAGGGTGGGTCTGGGTTAGGGTTAGAAAAGAAACCTCCTTGCCTTCATATATTCTGTTTCCATCGCTGTTCCAATTACTCATGAGGGAGAAGGGTGGAAAGCCAGTCAAACTCTCTGAAAACCTATTTTGCCGCCTTCATATAAAGCATATTCAGTCCTCTGCTCTGTTAGCATCTGACGAAAATCTAATCCATTAAAAAATATATCATGGTAAGCAGTTCTTGAAAATGTTTATCCTAAATGGGAAGAGCCAAGCTTCCACTGTGCGATTAGCAGGTGGAACAGGATGGTGTTCATCAGGAAATAGGTTATTGCCTGACCAGTGCATCCTGCCGAGTAACCTGCAGGGTAGATGAAGATTTAAAAGCTTGCAGTTCAGGGATTTTATTTGATTTCCCCCCTTTGCTTTCTTTTGCATATTACAGCGTTGTTTATCACACATGGTGTTTTTCTCAATGAATCTATTATAAAGTTCATGTAAGAGACATAAAACACCATCTATCCCATGCTTGCAGGGGGCAGCAGGGGGGTGGGAAACTGGAGGGGGGGGGAGTCTAACCATCAAATGACCTAAGAATACTGATGGACTCATTCATTTTTACAGAACAGCCTACAGAGCTGGAAAAACAAAGGGCGGGCGCTGGAGGGGCCACTGTAAAAGGCATGTTTTCCCGGAGTCTTAAGAATACAGGACACACTACGGAGGATGATAGGGTGATGGTGTGTCCTTCGTATTTTACTTGATTGCTAGCCAGTCTCTGAGCTAGTGGACAGGAGTGCTCATGAATAATGCTATCTTCGTGGACCCTACCTATGCTCCGGCTACACAGCCCGAGTGACGATGAGATCAAATACTGGGGCAAAAAAGCCTTAGGGAAGCAGTCTGTGTCTGAGGTCTGATCTATTGTCTGGGAGGTCGGAGAGTGTTAATGCACTCTGCCAAGATTACACTCCCTCGCTAATTGCTCTGACACTTCCTTAAAGGATTGAAATGGTCTGGAAGGGTGACGTTGCTTGTCAATTTTTGTCCTCCGCCTGCAGCAGCTGAAGTTGATCTGTCTTTCCACCGAGACCACTAGATCAAGTAACCTCGCCAGTGTCAAAAACATAAACTGAATTAGGGGTAGAGATGTTATTTACCGCTGGGTGATTACCGCGCTATTGAAATGCTCTGCATTCCATCTCTGGTGTTTACATTGTGAATAGGACCCCACGTCTCTGTTCAAAAAGGGCTGGGCGACCGCTGAAGGTCCAAGGCTTCACCTTGACTTTCCTTCCATCCAATCCGTTTTCATAATCTGCTCTCGGTGCGGTAATTTCCACTTTGGGGTTCTGCGCTTACGTCATTTCAGTTAAAACATAGAGAGAATGGTAGATATACATACATGCCCCCGCTGTGCATCAGGCTGCACCAGCACACACGTGTACCCTCTCCTGCACACACGCTCCGGGTTCTGAACGTGCGCCTGAGCTAAGCATGTGTCAAGAAGATCCACACGGAGGCCCCTGTGACATTGGTCTGCACTGTCATTGTAAACTTGAAGCAATTGTCCGAACATATTTTAAAACACATCTTCTTGCCTTTGTGCATCTGAAACGGATACTGCTATTTGATACAACCAGTTGCCCCCCAGTCAATATCAGCTCATGGCAGCCGACCCCACGGATGTGGGAAATCGAACGGTGCTGCTCTATTGGGTGTCCAGTGTCTGGGTTTTCAGAAGTCAGTCATGAAGCCATTCCTTGGAGGCACAGCTGGGTAGAGTTGAACACGCAGCTTGTACCCTGTTTCCCTGAAAATAAGACAGTGTCTTATATTAATTTTTGCTCCCAAAGATGCGCTAGGTCTTATTTTCAGGGGATGTCTTATTTTTCCATGAAGAAGAATACGGTACACAATTATTGTTTATTGTTTTATTAAAAGAGACCTCACACTTCCTGTCTGCTCCGGCTGTGCTGCAGCCAACAGTGAGCTGTGCGGGGGTCGCCCAGCGCTACGGTCCAGAGTCCAGAGTTACAGTAGCTTCGGGGGGCCTTATTTTCAGGGAGGTCTTATTTTCTGGGGGAGGCCTTATATTTCAGCAGAGGCAAAACTGTAAGTAGGTCTTATTGTGGGAGGATGTCTTACTTTTGGGGAAACAGGGTAGGTTACCAGCAGAAAAGGTGAAGCCTTTGCGCATTGCAGGGGCTGTTATTGCATCGCACCCTGTGTACCAAGTGTTGCTTTGACGAGCAGTGCGTGTCTTCTGCATGGCAGTGGATAGCTTACAGGAGACTTTCACCAGTTCTCACATAATAGTGGCTTAGGAAATTGGGTGGGTGGAGGGATTCTCATGCTTGAGAACCTAAGGAACTCCCTAAATCTATATACCCCCTGCTGAGGCTTGGGAAGGGTGTGCTTGCATTTCCACCCTGAGCATTGCCCACCACTGTGTGCAACTGCATCGCTGCGTGATATGAATGTGTGTGTGTCTGTTCAAATGGCTAAAGTATGGGACCCTATCACCTGCATATAATGTCTGATGTTTATGTTGTTCTGAGAACAATGTGGCAGGGGATCTCCTGTCATTCCATACAGCAGTCTGTCCGATAGGTGTAGAAGGATTGCTATTTTCTTTCTTTCTTTCTTCTTTTTTTAAGAAAGCCTTTTTTGTCCCGTGGGATTTTCACACGTAGCGGCTGATGGCGCTGTGCTTTCCTCCTACAGCATGAAGCTGTCAGTGGGTTGGTTCTGTGTCTCTCCCAAAGATGGAGCAGATGAGGAGAACAATTGCTGGAGGGGGAGAAACACGTAGCAGTCGCAGCCTTCAGAAGAGAATTCTCTGGTCTTTCTGTTGCGGCTCCTCGTGGCTGCTCGCTCGCACTTTTCTTCTTGTGTGCTATCTCCCACTGTTGGTGGATTGCACTGAGTGTCTCATCTGTGTATAAAAATTAAAAATTCAAACAAAAATCTGGCCCGCATGAAGAACAGGCCCTTTGGGCATATGGTTCATTATGCATATTCATTTAATTACGAAAACACTGGGGATGGCTTTCCTGCCCTTGCTTTCAACTTGCAAAGTTGGATCTCTTCGGTTGCACAGAAAACGCAGCACAGAATTCTGCTCTACAGGAGGGAAAAAGAAAAGTGGGGGGAAATAGAGCCTTTGAAGAAATTGTTGGAATTCACCAAAAGCAGGAGGGAGGGTCCTCAGTAGGAGGCCAGTGGATGTCAGGATCGCTTGCCTCTTCTTGGCTCCTGTTCTCCTCCTCCCGCCCAACTCTCCCACTGCCCCTGAAGGCTGCTTGACTGTGGCTGCGGTGTCTCCGTGCGAATAGGTCAGAAATGTGAGACGGAGACGTGAGGTTTGAAGAACAATCCCTCTGAGTGACTCGGGTGTCCGGATAGAGCAGTGTAGGTTTTGATGGTTAGAGAGGAAGACTGCGATCACGTGGCTTTAATTGAGTTTTCAGAGCAAACAGGTGGGGATGGTTCAGACACCCATGGCCCGGGTGCCACTCTTAATTTGAGGTTGCACGTACAATAGCTTTATTAAAATAAACAACCTCCTGGCATTGCTTTTACCTGCACATCTGCCTTTTTGGTTTTTAAAGGGTTGTTTGAAATATTTCCACTCTGTACTTAAAGGGACCGTACCCCCAATGAGGTTCGGAAAACTTCATTCCTGTCCCAGCCATCAAACTTATATTTCCTATTTGAAATCAAAGAACATGAAAACGCAGTGTGTAAAAGCAGCCATTGTGGTTTTCCTGGGGGTTGCTTGTTTGTTTAACCTAAGCACCATGTTAACGATGTCTCGCATTAGCAGAAGGCTTCTTGGACTCACGATCCCTCAGAACTGAAGAATCTGAAAAGCATTCTTAAGAGAAACGTGTTTGAAAACAGCATAGCTTTTGTTTGGGGGCATGGCTCTGGTGCAAACGCAATTTTGCTTTTCAATTAAGCAAAGAGGTAGTCTATCAGGAATGAGAGACCAGCCAAGGCATCCTTGCTAGGATTCCTTCGGGAATCATGCTTGGCTATAAATGGCATCACGCACTAATCACTGCTGGAGGGTTGCTAAACAGGGCACCTTGTCTGTTTTAAGCCCATGGACGAGTACAGAGCTTTTGCCGGCTTCGGGGGAACTTCCTGCAGCCTGCCTTCTTTCTGTGCTAGAAAAAAACGCTCCCAAAGAAGCGACTTAACACAGCGAACCGTGTTACCCCATCACAGCGCGGATGCTAATTAGATACACTTACTTTATTACCCAGAGTGGTTTTTTCCTATATTCATCTGATCTAATCTTTCTATGAACACGAAGGAGGAAGCTGTGTTAAGTTTAAGCTGTTAGTCGCAATTGCCCAGAACCAGAGAACACTTTTTTAAAAATGGTTTTATTGTGGGCTCATACAACTCTTATCACAATCCAGACATACATCACCTGTGTAAGACACATTAAGGCATGCTTTGTCCACTTGGAATACAACCAGAGACCCCCTCGGACTTCTCCCAAGGAGGGTGCCCACCATGCCAATGATTACACCTCTGAGAGGAGTGAGATACTTATTGGTACATTTCCTGGGGTTTTTTTTTTCATGCCAAGCTTTATGGGAAATACATATATGTGTGGGGTTCTTTTGCTTCCCAACAACCCCCCCCCACCGCCTGTTCCTTTAATCGGAGCAGAGAATTTGCTGATGTCTCTGAAAGATATATGTACCAAAAGTACACTTTCAACTGCTCAATTACCAGCTTCTGCAAAAAATACATAATGAGAAATTTATTGTCTGATTCTAGACCTGAAATTATGATCATTCAGGCAGGGGTGGAGCCAATATTAGCCACACATTCGATGCCTGCAGTCTTTCATTTAATTCAGTGCTTTTCCACTCTTAAACTAGTTGCTCTGCCACAAGCGGTGTGGGGGGGGGGCAGGGGGAGGAGGTTTTATTGGGCCCTGGGTGATTTGATTCTCCAACCCCCCACTCCCCATTTATATAAAATCAAGAAATGTGAAGTAGGAGGTGGCCAGTCACATGGTGCAAATATTAAAGTGACAAGAATTTTAATTAATGGTTTGCACTTAAAAGAAGAAATACAGTACATAACAATGAGCTATGTATAGAGAGGTTTAAGAGCCCTAGTGGCAATATGGAGTAAGCTTTGGATGGCTAACCACCCTGTCAGAAGTTTCAAACCCACTAGCCACTAGGTGGGAGAATTTTGAGCATGTCTGCTCTCTTAAGATTTACAGCCCATCTGTAGACATTAAGGGATGCATCAGCCAGAGTACAGTGTAGCACCGAGGAAACACACAACATTCTTCTGGTTCTTTAATGCTCCCCCCACCCCACCCCACTATCATGACATCAGTTCTACCTTACAAACCCTGCTAGACCAGACCATGTACACTGGTACAGATAAGAGCTCTTGACACACACAATCCAGGACAGAAAAACCCCTATGGATCAGTCATCAGTAATGGGAGTAGGGATAGCATGAGGAGAAGGGGAAGGTTGGGGGGGAAGTGTGAGAAAGGGGGAAACAAATCCCAAGCATCCACATATAACCTCTGCCCCTCCCCTCTCCCTCGGGGGAACAAGAGAAATGTGGGTGAAGGGAGACAGCGGATGGTATAAGATATGAAAACAATATTAATTAATAATTTCTCAAGGGTTCACGAGGGTGGGGGGTGAGGAAGAAGAGCCGATCCCAAGGGCTCAAATGGAAAGTGTTTTGACATGGTGATGGCAGCATCTGTACAAATGTGCTTGATACAAGAACTGTAAGAGCCCCCAAAATGATTTATAAGGGAAAAAAAGACTTAAAGGGTCAGAATCCTTGTATTGGTCACTGTGTGTCAGAATTGATTCACTGTCAGTGGGTTTCGAGGTGTTTTATTATACAAGATGGGTACCCCTCAAAAAATGGAAAAGCACTCCACTGGGCTGGGCTTTCATAGCTCACATTTTCCCACTAAGTGAGCATCCAGCCCCCTTCTTTGAATTAAGTCACGAAGTGTCATCACCTGGGAAGGTTCTCTCTGGGCACAGTGAATGTTTTTGCCAAAGCAGTTTCGCTCAAGCCTTGTTGTTTGTGGTGGCCAATTCAAGAGAAGAGCTTGTGCCTATGAGATCTTGTTTCCTGCTCGGGAAACATGCCATCGAAATCACTGTGACGTTGAACACGGCTCATGGGACAGCTCTCTGGGAAAGACTCGAGTGTAAGAGTGGTTTTCTCATTTCAAAAAAAGGTGAACTGTCGATTGATGAGAAACCTCTTTCTGGACTGGACGAAATGTCAACAAAATCTGGGCACTTGTGCTTGAAGACTGGCGATGACCTTTGAAGAGATGGGGGAGTTATCTGGATGATCATGGGCCTCCATTCAGCGAATTGTGATGCAAGATTCAGGAATGAGTAGGGTCGCTACAAAATTTGTGATTTGGGTTCGGACTGACCAGGAAGACCAGCGTTGAGGGGAAACATGCCCTGAATCAACCAGGCTTTTTTAACAAGGTCGTTACTGGTGAGGAGACATGGTGCTATTCTTACAGTCCCAAAAGTAAACATTAATCGAGCCCATGGAAGATGCCATCCTCACCTTGCCCAACAAAAGCCCGCCAAGTGACATCAAAGATCAAGACAATATTTATTTGTGTTTTTGATGTGAGGGGGATAGTACATTTGGAGTTCATTCTACCTGGTCAGACCGTTAATCAAACTTTTCTGTTTAGAGGTTCTGAAAAGATTACTTAACAGTGTGTGACATAAAAAGGCCTGATTCGTGGCAGATGGGGGACTGGTTTTGCCACCATGACAATACGCCTGCTTCATGCAGCCATCTCTGTGCTAGTTTTTGGCAAAAAACAGCATGCCTCTCTTGTCCCATGCACATTACTCATCTGACCTTGCTCCATGCAACTTCTTTTCATTTCTCTTTCTGTTTCCTCCAGTGAAGAGGGACATGAAAGGACAGCGATGTGATGACATAGAAGAGGGGAAGAGAAAAATGAGGGAGGTGTTGTTAGACATCCAGACGGATGAGTTTGAAAACTGTTTCCAAGAATGGAGTCACAGACTTGACACGCATATTAAGTGTAAGGAGAGTACTTTGTGGGTGATAAAATTATTTGGTTACCAAAAAAATCTAAAAACATAGCCTTAAAAAGATTCTGTTTTTTTATACTTGTTAAGGTAGAAGCATTTTTCCCCCTGATATATACATTCTAAGGGGCAAATAAAACTCAACTAAAAAACATAATCAGAAGAACGGAAAAAACACTTACATTTAATATTAAGATTAGAGAGATGTTTTGTGTATAGACATCTGTTAAAATCAGATTGCTTCATAGAAATGATCAATACAGTGTCATTGTGAAATTAGTACCCTGTTTCCCCGAAAATAAGACAGTGTCTTATATTAATTTTTGCTCCCAAAGATGCGGTAGGTCTTATTTTCAGGGGATGTCTTATATTTCCATGAAGAGGAATATGGTACACATTTATC
>NW_022111309.1:7776889-7778657 GCF_000313985.2 Echinops telfairi | reverse complement strand
GTAGTTAGCAGCCCAGCATGTGACCACTACTCTACCGGGGCTCCTTCCTCAGTCTCAGAGGATCATCAAAGTGAGAAACACAGAAAGCGGGCCGTCTTAGGGGCTATAAATGTGAGAAACAGCTAATCCATGTATCTGTGAATATAGACATTGTGAGAAAACTGCTAGTTAGTGTCATCTCCACAGAAAATGGGATACGTTGGTGTTCTGTCTCTACACAGCTAGCCTTCCACTTCAGGAGGCCCTCCTACCACTACTACCACCAACGAGCTGTCCACGTCATTCTGTGTCATGTGGAAATAGTCAGACAGTAATATGGATTTCAATGCACGTGGATCTCAGAAACAAATGATTAAGGAATGGTGAATCGTCAAAATATTGTTCAATGTCAAGCAACCAGAGCCGACCTTAGCAATGCTGGTGCAACCTAGGAGGTTTTGTTAGAGGGAAAAAAGGAGAGCCGGAACGGAAAAGGTTACTTCAAATTGGGGATGATTCAAATTGAGGTTTATCTAGGTCTTCCTTCCATAATGACTATCTGTTTTCCCATATCTTTTCTTAGATAGGGATTGTCTCAGAAAGAATTAGCTCCCTCTCACACCCACTAGTCCACTTCCAAAGCTGTACAATGGGATTTCTGTTTCCTCCTTGATAGCCTTTAGAATGTCCTTAGGCCTGCTCTCCTTTTACACAATACAACAATGCATTGCTTTTCTATTACTGCCACATCAGGTTACGACAAATGTATGGTTGGAAACATCAGAAGGCTTTCTGCTAACACTTCTTTCGGTTAGAGATCTGGCATGGTTCTTACTGGGCTACAGTCAAGGTATTGGGAAAACAGTGTTTTGTTTTTGTCTAGAAGATCGAGGGGAGAGTATATACACTTGGCTTTTCCAGCTTCTGGAGGCTAATCCCACTCCTTGACTTGTGCCCTCCTGCAGTCATTTCAAGTGACGCCATCTTGGGCTGCTCCTTATTTTGTATCATTCTCACCTTGCTTAAGCCTCCACACCTTTCTGTAGCTCTCTTCTGCTTTTTCCTTCTACTTTTTAGGTCCTGTGTGATTACACGGGACATACCAAGATGATCCAAGACAATCTCTCTCTCTTAAAGTTAACTGATTAGCAACCCTAATTCTATCTATAGTCCTAATTCTCTGTGGATCATAACCAACGTTGGATAATGTTGACAAGCGTGGGAACTGTGGAACATGCTGTTGTGCTCACTTGAAATCTGTACAGGTACCGCGAGGCAGTCATGAAAACAGAACAAGGGAATGGTGCCTGGTTTAAAATAATGTAAGGGGTATACGAGGGTTGTCACCTTTTTCCATACTTATTGAATCTGTATGCTGAGTGAAGGACTATATGAAGAAGAACTTGGCTTCTGGGTGGGGGGAAGGCTTACACAGATCACACAACCTTGCTTAATGAAAGCGAGGAGAACTTGCAGCACTTGCTGATGAAGGTCGAGGATTGCTGCCTTCAGTGTCAATTACAACTCAATGTAAAGAAAACCAAAATCCTCCCAACTGGCCCAATTGGTAATATGATCGACAGAGAAAAGATCGAGTTGTCAAGGATTTCATCTTGCTTGGATCCACAGTCAATGCTCATGGATGCAGCAGTCGAGAAATTGAGTGATGTATCCTATTGGGCAAATCTGCTGCATCAGACCTCTTCAGATATTGAATATAAGGACGTATTGAAAATAAAGGTGCACCTGATGCAACCTTAGTACTTTCCTGTGTTTTATGAGGCCTTTT
>NW_022111309.1:7771641-7776535 GCF_000313985.2 Echinops telfairi | reverse complement strand
TGAGAACCAACCCGATAGTACCTAGCAACAACCGTAATTTTCGAACGTAGCATATTAGAAAGTCTGGGGAGTAGGCTGTGAACACTTTGGGGGACCCCAATATAGGCAGGCTCTTCATCACAGTCTTCTACCCATATTCCTTTGTGATGTATAAGGCCTCTTGCAACAAGCTCTGCTTTCTTGCTTAGGGCAGGTGCCGATTTGGGATGAAGGAAGAGGTTGTGTTCGATGGGCGTTTTAACATACCTGAAAGTGACTGAGAGGACTTCAGTCAGAAAGAGGAAGGCACGTGATAGCAACAACCTGATTTTGTTATGTGGTTTGCCCGGCTTGCGTTTTCCATGACTGCTCGTCGACACGGAAGGCGCGGGAGGCCTACAAGGAAGCCGTGAGCCTGCACAGAGTAGATCTTGGGCACGAGAACTCCAGTAGGGAGGAGAATGGGTGGACTTCTGCTGAGACCAGCCAAATGGGTTAGGGGAACAGGAAACTAGTTGGATGCTTGCCCAGGAATCAAAAGTAGTCACTAGTGAGTGATGAACGTAACTGGACTAGAAAGCCACGGCATTTCCTCACACGATCCCGCCATCCAGGATAGTCCCAGCTAGCAAACCCCTATATTTTCCAGACAGCTATTAGCATCCTAAACCAAAAATCATCTTGCCCTTTCATGGCACCGTTGCAGTTTTCACTTAAATATTTTGTTTTCCCATTTCTTTACCCCATTACCATAATTAAGAGAACCGTACTGCTAGAATTATCTAGTTAAAAATCTGTTTTTCTTATTTAGCTGTTTAAATATCCACAAATGACATCCTATTTAATTCAAACTTTATCCTCAATTTACCACCATGACAGACGGGTCTTTTCATAAATGGGTCCCAGTTGATTTTGCCAAGACCATCTCTAGCTATCCGTGTGTAATTCAGCTCCATTCGATAGTATGCCATCAAAAAGGATGTGGGTGAATAGCTCCCCCAATCTTTGTCACGTTAAAAAAGAAATCACTCTCTTGTCTTTTGTTTGTACTTCCTCTCTACAAGTAAGTTTAATATTGTTTAAATATCACCACTGCCTAGCATTGGGCATGGCCCACGTGACAACTGAGAAAATGTATCAGTGGATCAATGAATGACTTAAGTGCTTTTCAAAAGCAATCACTAGTAAAGTTGGGCTCAAAAAACCCTTTGTGATTAATATTATTATTATGCTTTGACTTGGACACAATCGTCCACCCATTTCTAAAAACAAGAATAATGACAGCTCTCATTTCTTAAGGATTTAAGTCACCACATTTAATCCTCTCAGCTGTCCTTGAAATGGATATCCCCATCCCCATTTTACAGATGAAAACATGGGAGGGTTCCAAGATTACACAGTTTATAAACAGCAGGGGTCAGGATTTGGATCCAATCAGTGGAAATACGTTCTAGGCATCCGTTGGTAATTAATGGTTGAGGATTTAATTATCTCAGAACTTTTGAAAATAACACAAAAGGAAATCGGACAATAGAACAATAGTGGTAGCCGGGTACCAGTTTTGTGGAGACATTCTTTTGTGGTCAAGTCATTTGTTAAACAAATTGTTTTCATGTCTTTGGATTTTAATCACTCTTCTTTCCTTTGGAGAGAAAGAGATTAAAAGTCACATTAACAATAGTTGGCTGATCAGGAGCTTTGAAGGCCCGGGTTTCGTCTAGAATGTAGAGCACCATCTATTTATATTGTGTCTGGAGACCATGATGCCAAGGCTATTGTCTTGACCATACAGCTCACCCAAGCCCAAGGACTCGTCCCCTCACCAGGTGTGGCTAGGTCTGAGACGTTTCCATGACTTTAGCTATTGTATGAGGTGGTATCCCAAAATAATGGAGAGAAAAGCCCTTCTCCCGGAGCTTTTGTAGCATGCATTTTCCCCACTCGGTGAGCATCCAGCAACTCACTCTGATTACACCTAGTGGTGTCACCTGGGAAGGTTTTCTGGTCACAGTGAATTTTTGGTAAAAGCAGTTTCACTTGAACCTCGTTTTGTTGTGATAGCCAATTTAAGAGAACAGCATGTGGCTGTGAAATTTTGTTTCCTGCCCCCCCCCACCCAAAAAATGCTGCAGAAACTTATGATGCTGAACACAGCTTACAAGGACAGGAGTATGGGGGGAAATCAAGTGTATGGGTGGTTTACTCGTTTCAAAAAAGGTGTAATGTTGACTGATGACAAACCTCACTCTGGGCATTTGTCAGATTCCTGAACAGATGAAAATGTCAACTCGTGGTACGTTTGGAGTTCATTTCACCAGGTCAGACTGTTAATCAAGTTTTCTATTTAGAGTTTCTGAAAAGATTACATAACAGTGTGAGACCACAAAAGGCCTGATTTGTGGCAGATGGGAGACTGGTTTAGCTACCACGATAATGCACCTGCTCACACAGACATCTCGGTGCACCAGTTTGTGGCAAAAAACAGCATGCCTCTCTTGCCTCATGCATCTTATTCACCTGACCTTGCTCAGAGTGACTTGTTTTTGTTCCCACGAGTGCAGAGGGATGTGAAAGGACAGCAATTTGACAATGTAAAAGAAGGGGTGGGTGGAGGGGAATGAGGGAGGTGCTGTCAGCCATCCAAACAGTTGAGTTTGTTTCCAAGCATGGAGTCGCAGATTTGACAAAAGTATTATTGTATATACTCATGTATAAGCTGAGTTTTTCAGCACATTTTTAATGCCGTTTTTGTGGTGAAATTAGGTGCCTTGGCTGATATTTGGGTCGGCTTATACTCGAGTATATATAGTAAGTGAATTGGAGAGTACTTTAAAGGTAATAAGGTTGTTTTCGTTAAAAAAAAAGTTAAATATATAGCTTTGAATAAAAATTCCTTTTGGGGGAGGGTACTGCATCGTATACTCTTCCATATTCATGAACATATTTGCACCAAAGATAAATACACATAAACGATGATCCTTTGTCAAATCTGTATCTGTTTATGGACATACTCCCAGTCTCCCTCTAACACCTCTTCAGCCTGTATGTCTCTTTAAGGATGCACTAATAGATAATCACTAGCACAGGGATACAATTGTTTTTATTGCATAGCAATATTTCTTACAATAGTACACTTAAAAAAATAAGACTTGGAACTTCTTTCAAGATAACAAACTTCACAGACAAGCTGCTCAGACTATTTTGTTATAGAAACCAAATGAAGTAGACCAGAATGATAACCCAAGAATGTGATCTTCAAAGGAAAAGACAAATAAGTGGAATGGATACCAACTATATAGGAAACTGTATGAAAAGAGTGGACATTGAGAAAGAATGGTCAGTGGTCAGCTAGATTAGCACCACTCAAACATTTTGAATTTGGCAATCAGTGTTGCAATGATGTGATGGCAGTCCTCTGATAATTGGCTCTGTTCATGAGTGCCTAGTAGCTGGTGACCCCAAACTAACCATGCCCATTTCCCCCAGCCGTTCCCACACCTCCTGCAATCCTACCCTCTGGACAAGAGCCACTGCTTACTCCTGCCCCACTTGAGCCATGATAGATGGTGGCCAGCATGAACTCAATCCACCTCAGCTACTCTCCATGAATAACGGGGAACTCTGAGCCTAGCCCCATCTCCCATTGCATGCATTAGGAGACAGATGGTGAGCCCCTGGGTCCTGTCAACCTAGCTAGCAAAGTGCACATCTACCCCACTCAGTCAAAGGAATCAAAACATTTTTTTTTCCCCGAACCTGGACAAAACTCACTGTGGTGAAGGGAAATGTCTTAATATGCCTCTTCTATCCATTTCTCTACAACTCCCAAGAACTGATTGGGATGCAAATAAGGGGTAGAGGGTCTTCACTTGGGGGGTGGTCAGTTTTGCCATTCCCTGGGCCATAAAAATCAGGCTTTCAGAAGCAGGAAGAGGGGAGTCCCAGAGGCATCAAGGAAGAAGAGCTCCCAGTGGAACACACGTGCAGTACCTGTCTGAAGTCACAGAGACACCAGAGACTGCAGAACTGAGATCAAGAGATTGTGAGGCAGAGCAAGGGGTGGTCTTTCCAGTTCACAAAACAAGGCAGAAGGACTATACAGCTGCGGGGCTGCCGACCAGAAGACACATCCCTGCTGGCCAAGAAGAGGTGCTGCAGTGAACCAATAGTTGCATCTGTACAAATGTTCTCTCATCCTGGCTCATGGCAGCCAATAGGCTGCCTTCATGAACCCCCATGATTTTAAATATCATCCGTGAGTGCTCTGTGGCCCTTGTAGAGTCTTAGCAAACCCAGCGGGAAGTGGAGTGCCAGGGACGCAACAGTTGGTGTCAGAGCAGGGTAAGAGAAGGATGGAGGGTGGAGGTACAGCTGATCCCCACTTTGTGGCAATTGGTCTTGGTGTGAAGTTGGAATCTCCTCCCTGTGTAGCCAAAGAAGCCAGATATGGACCCCACTCAGGTTTCTACACACAGCAACATACAAGCAAGAATTAAACAACACCACGATGTCTCAGAGTCAACAGAAAACCTCAGTTCATGTGAGGAAACAAGATAGAGTGGCTCACACTAGTGACAAATATACAAGAGCCAGGAAACTTTCCTGAAGAAGAAATCCCATTGGAACTAGCTGACATAGAGTTCAAAAGAATGCTATGTAAGTATCTTCCATGGATTGAGAAACTAGCCCAGGAAAATAAAAGGAACATATAAAAAAATCAGTAATATTCCTGTGCATTAACAGCGAACTCTGAAAAGATAATCAGGAAAAATGATATCATTTACAATAGCAAAAGAAAAGGTGTGTGTGGGATGGAAGAAGATCCTCTCAAACAACCAGAAGGGACTTGGGAAATGATGGACATTTTGTATTATTAAGCTAGATGGTTGAGATAGTTAATGTTCATTATGCCAAC
>NW_022111309.1:7750017-7770301 GCF_000313985.2 Echinops telfairi | reverse complement strand
GCTGAGATGCTTACACGCTCACTGGCTCAGCTTGCCTCCTGCAGTCGGCATCATAGTGTGTGTTTTGTGAGATGGAGGAGGACTTTGTGGATTGGTGTCAGACATATGGGTTAATGGGTTAATGTGGGACTTGTGGGTTTGGGCAGCACTGGGTTGGGATGTTTTCTTGATGCTCACTTAACCTTTATATAAAACTCTCTCTTATACATGATTTGTTTCTCTAAAGTATGCAGACTAACACACACACACACCCCATCATTTCCTGAAATCTCTCACCTGGTTCTTTGTGTACTTCTTTCTATCACTTGCTTTACCACTGTGAGCATTTGCATGTGTCCCCCTTGGTGGTGACCAACATTTCTGACATGGGTATAATATGAGCAGTGGTCCACACTGAGATACTCGGAAAGGATTGGATCTCATTCTCAGATAAGTTTGTAAAACATAATGTTAAATAATGGGACCTGCACTCTGTTAAAATGTTTGGATGCTCAATACAGTTTCATGAAAGGAAAAAAATGTACAAATAAGTTGTGGTGTGCCCGATCTGTCGTTTTGATTTTGTGACTATAAAGGAGGTTAGGTAGATGTGGAGTATGAATTTCAGTATGGGTTGTGGCTGCTAGGAAAAGCCCAGATCAAATTGGGTAGCCATTTTGTTTGCTTCTAAGAAATAATGCAGCACAGTGCGTCTCAAATGTTTACATGTTGTTGAATCAGCTAGGGAATTGCCAAAATGCAGATTCTCGTTCAGTAGGTCTAGGATAGGGCCAAGATTCGGTATGCCTCCCAAGCCCCCTGGTCCCTATTTTGATGTAGGCAAGTGGACTGCACATTTGATTGAAAAAGGGGGCTCTGGATGTAGTCAATTCATACAGTCCTTCTTGACCTAGCTCCTTATGTGAAGTGTTCTAATGCTGGACTCTACACCTGAGGCTACGAGGATAAGCCCTGGTGGCCTAGTGGTTCTACATCCAGTGTAGTGGTTCCAAATGGTCTGCGGTTGGAAGCCCAAAGCCACTCCATAGGAGAAAGACGGGGTTTTCTACTCCAGTAAAGAGTTATAGTCTCAGAAACTCACAGTTCTGCCCTGGCCTATAGGGTTGCTCCGAGTTGCATTGGGTGTAGGGCAGTGAGTTTTGAGTTAGCAAAGTGCGTGAACCAAGACATGAAATTTTCCTTGGGAGCGTCTTTAAAACTGCCTTAGTCAAGGATGTGACTTAAGACACAGTACTTTGCTTTCCTTTGGGGTATCGTTGGCTAAAAGACAAACCACACCTCCATCACAGTCTTTCCCTGGTGTGTTAAATTATCTGGGACTCAGAGAGAAGGCAGTGCACATCCAAGTTTGCGGTCCAGTGTGACTGGGGCCACTGAGACAAGATGCACCAGAGACTTGCACAGAGTTTCCAAGGAGCAGCACTGAGAACATGGTATACCTTCTCCTCGTCTGGCCTGAAGCTATGGAACTGTGCAATGGAGTAACCAGTGGGCTGGCTTTCTAGCCCAGGGACGCAAAGACCAAGGGAGCACTTTGCTGAGATTCTGAGAACGGGAGAGAGACTTGACTACTGGTTGAGGAGATCAATGCCTGAATCCTTATTGTTTGTTGGTCCTGACTTGTGGTAGCCTGTTAATTTCCCTGATACCCTCCCTTAACCATGAACATTGTCTCTGAACTCCATGTGGCCCTTGCACGAAAGTATCAAACCCAGCATCGATGTGGAGTGGTACTGGAAGAATGGTTGTTATTGGAATAGGTAGGGAAGGATGAACGGGGGAGGCCTATCTGACCCCTGCCTCTAGGCAAGAGGGCAGCGAATGGAGTTCCAATATGGCCCCTATGCCACTGACCATGGGAGTTAGTAGGGGAAAATAGGAAAGGCTTGGTCCACGAGCTAGCATCACTGGGCTGCCATCCTTGCTCAGCCACCTCCACTTCAAAGAACCCTGTCCTCGCCCAGTTTCCCTCTCGACCTCTGTCAACCTGGGTGCTTTCCCCTTATGCGTGCAATCACTTTGTCAACTCCAAAGTTTAATGCAGAAGCCACTGTGGGGAAGGATGGTGAAGGGTTGAAGAGGATTCATTCTGCAATTAAAGGCATATTTTGTTCTATCCAACTCAAAGATTGTTGCGTGTGACAAGGGCTGTTGCAATGTCCCTGCTCCGTCGTGATGAGGCTCCATAATGCAGGGGAGAGGGCCCACTCAGAGGGAAAAGCGCAGCCATGCCCCTGCATCTGTATTTTGCCTGAAATTTAGATTTACAAACATGGGACCATCGGGAGGATTTTAAATGCAAAAGGCAAACCATGGATTCCTCTCTGAGCTACTTCCTACCGGCTTCCCACCTCCACCCCTGCCCCCACACCCACCCCATCCCTTCTGCAGAGTAAAGAGGAAACCGAAGTGGGAAATCCTGCGCAGTATCTCAGCTGCTGTACACAATTTTGTGCTGACATTTTTGGGATGGGTTCTTTGTTTGTTTGTTTTTTCCCCATCCTGGTCTTCCTCATATTCAGTACTTTTTCCTTGCTAGCAGTGGTTTGACCAATGGTCGTGGCTGCTTGGGAATACTCCCAGAATGCCTCAGAGGAAAGACCTGGTGATTTCTTCTAGGAAAAAAAATCAGTCATTGAAAACCTTATGGAGCACAGTTCTACTCTGAACGCATAGGGTAACTGTGCTCCACACTGGACTGGACATCACCTGTGTTGTTTTTTAACAAACTATGTCTGTGTACAGGTTAAAGGATAAGGAGACAATCAGCACTGTGTATCTACCATATAGTTTAAGAATACAAAATGTCTACCACTTTTCCAAGACCCTTCGGGGCTTGTTGGTGAATGAATCTTCTTCCTCTATTCCACACCCAAAAGAGTCATGATACTGAATTTTGTGCAGCATTCAGATGTTGGCCATTTGGTTCTAGCTCTGAAAATAATAGTTCAATTCTCCTCCTTTTGAAGGTTTTATGAAAGGAATCTGTTAATATTCATGTCTTTCTCTGTGACTTGCAAAATCACTTCAATACAGTTTTTAGCGTTCTTCCATAGGGTTCCTCTTCACTGCTGTGTACTATTCATATTTAGGAGTAAACAATTGTATTTATCCAGGCAGATTTCAATGGATGTTGGCACTGACATCCAGGTTAAAATTTTTCAATTTTCTATTTATTTTGTTTGTTTGATTGGTTTTGGGTTTGTTTTTGTTTTTGTTTTTTTGCTCTGTGTGTGTGTGTGTGTGTGTGTGTGTGTGTGTGTGTTGCTATTCTGAAAGTATTCTTGTAAACTTTGTAATTCATCTCATTTGGTGAACAGGCACAGAATTTAGGCAGTGGTTTCCAAAATGTGTTGCCAAGACCACCAGCAGCTCTGAGAAGCTTTTAGAAATAGCACTTTCTTGGGCTCCACTAAGATGCTGCTGAATCAGACACTCGAAGGGTGGGTGTCCTCATTAAAATAAACCTCCAAGTACATCTCAGTTGTGCCACATGTTGAAGTATCCAATCCAGGGCTTAGTCATAGGAATAGAATTGCTAGGTTACGTGATCTATACATTCCACTTACCTAATTAATGTCAAACATTTCCCAGATGATTGAACAACCATCCTTAAAAAAAAGATATTGTTTTTCTGCATCTTAGAAACTTTTGATATTATCAAACTTCTTAAGCTTAAGGATCTGGTGTGTGAAATGGTACCTCTGTGAGCTTTTAATTTGCATTTCCCCCTTATTAATGAGGTTCATATATTTTGCACCCTTTTGACTCCTACTACTTTGTTCTGCATTTGCCTCATTTCCTTTTTCCTTTCTTTTACCATTTATTAATTTTTGGGAGCGTTCTGTAATCTAGATAATTCTTTGTAACAGAATCATCTTCTCCCATCTGATTTACATTTTCAATCTATTGGTGTCATTGCTGTTGTTAGATGCCATTCAGTTGGCTACGGCTCATAGCAACCCTGTGTACAAGAGAATGAAACACTGCACTGCCCTGCGCCATCCTCAGTGGTGTCTGTGCTCCGTCCCATTGCTGCAGCCACTGCGTCAATCAATCTTGTTGAGGCCATTCCTCTTTTTCCTGCCCATCTACTCTACCAAGCATGAGGTCCCTCTCCAGGGACTGATCTCTCTTGACATGTCCCAAGTATGAAAGATGAACTCTTGCCACCTTTGCCTCTAAGGAACACACCGGCTGTACTTCTTCCAAGACAGATTTGTTTGTCCTTTTAGCAGCCCATGGTATTTACTATATTCTTCTCCAGTACCGCAATTCAAATGCATTCATTCATCTCTGGGCTTCCTTATTCAATGACTTATCCAACTTTCACATGCATATGGCGTGTTGGAAAATACCGGGGCTTGGGTCAGGTGTATCTTAGTCCTCAAAAGAACGTCTTTGCTTTTCAATACTATGAAGACGCCTTGTGGGACAGATCTACCCAGTGCAACACATCTTTTGATCTCTTGGCTGCTGTTTCCATGAGCACTGATTGTGGATTTAAGCAAGACAACATCCTTGACAATTTTGATGTTTTCTCCATTTATTATGACATTAGTTATTGGTCTGGTTGTGAGGATTTTGGTCTTCTTGACATTGAACTGTAATCCCCACTGAAGAATGAAATCATTGATCTTCATCAGCAAGTTCCTCATGTTTCTCTGTGTGGGTAGGTGTGTCCTGTGAGCTCCTATTGTTTTACAGTAGTTCTTGCTACTCACTGTTCATTTTTGAGCTTTCCTTGGCTGTTCTTGATTTTTCTCTTTTCCTGATCAAAGTTACAATTGACTTCTCTATTCCTCAAAAACAGAACAAAACAATGACAACATTAATAGAACTCAGGCTGAAAAAGTAATCGTCAAGCTTAACATATTAGAAGAAGCAAAACATAATGGAGTAAGCAGGTAATAAAAATGAAAGCAAAAATTAATGAAGTAGAGTACAAGTCTAAAATGAACAAGAATAATAAGCTTAAAAATGGACTCTTTGGAAAAACTAATAAAAGAAGTTGTTATCATCTGAGTATTTCCAATGTGCAAAGAACAAAGTCATGTGTGCATACTACCAAGAATTAAAATGATAAGTTATTTAATTGAAGCTGAGATTAAACACAAAAGCATAACTAAATTTATTCTTAAAATATGAAGCATATATGAAATGCATAAAGATTCTAGAGCAACATACCCAAAGATATGACAAAAAGAAAATAACTTGATTAGCCCTAAATCTATGAAATAATGGATAGGTAGCTGGTAGCTTAAGGTTATCCCAGAAAGTAAAATATAAGACAATGTTCATTTAATACAATGGTGTCTTTTGGTTATAATCTCTCTCCTGCCCTAAGTTCTTTTTAAAATAACTTTCTTTCACTAATTTAAAAACAGTTTGTTTGATATATTTTAAATTAAAAGATTGGATATGCAGGGTACTTCAAAAAGCTTGTGGAAAATTCCATTATCTTTCAACCTGTTTCCCAAGAACTGTTAAGAATACCCTCTATCCATTATGTTATTTTACTATCCTTCTGCTTGTACGCATTCACCATCAATCGGATTATTTTTTCATTTGCATCTCAACTTTCTCTTCTCTCTAGCTTTCTTTAAGTTCTCCCCTTTTGTTTTGGGTGTGTAGGCATTTATTCTTCTCTAAATTCATCCTAGTAAGATTTTCTGAAGGAGTTACTGTATCTAAGAATTGATAACTTTCTACAGTTCTAGAACATTCTCAGGCACTTTTTTGTCCATATATTGCTTTTCCCCAATTCTTTCATTACCTCCACCTCCACACTCCTGACACCTATGAAACATGTGGTACCCCTTCTCTTTTTACCTTATCTTTATCTTTTACCTTCTCTTGTGTTGTTGTTGTTGTTGTTATCCATGGCTCTATCTATGAGTCAGAATTGACTCAACTGCTGTGAGTGAGCCCTTGACTCTCAATTCTCTATCTCGGTCTACATTCCGAATTCTGTCTTGGGAGTTACCTCACAGTTATTTTGTCTTCTTTTCAACTGCTTTAAAACTTGATTAATATATTCCGTAAGCTCCCTTCCTTTATGTGGCTCCTCACCAGCAATCTAGCTCAGACAATGTAGTCCATCTTTAAGACAATCTTCTTATCCTCATTGCACTCAATGATCAAAACCCTAGAGCAGTGGTCTCAACCTTCCTAAGGCCGCGACCCTTTCATACAGGTCCTCGTGTGGTGGTGGCCCCCAACCATAAAATTATTTTCGTTGCCACTTCATAACTGTCATTTTGCTACTGTTAGGAATCGGGCGACCCCTGTGAAAGGATCATTTGACTCCCAAAAGGGTGGAGAACCGGTGCCCTGGATGAATAGGGCTATGGAAAAGACATTTTGTGCCTTTGGAGAGTTTATTCTTTTTCTATATTCCATTTTTCTTCCCTCTCATCTAGAAGCTTTCTTTTGCTGCAAGTACTGAGACTTTCTCCAACCTCACTTCAGGTGATGACCTTGGAAAACACAAGCACTCACCTCCACCTTTCTACCCAACCTGTCCCTGGATCAGTCCCCTTACCAACACCTACACCCACCTCCTGTATTTCTTCCCTCTTGTGATCACGGATGTACGGACTTTTTCTTGTCTAACGCCATCCCTCCACTTTTGTTTGCCCTGGATTCCAACCCGTCCACTAACTCAAGGTGATTGCTGTAAACGTTCTTTCTTACATCATCACTTTCCCCTCTCTTTCAAAAATTATCTTCCCATTCCCTTTCAATAACCACCCTAAATATCTGCTCATCTTCATAACAAACTCTTTGAAAGAGTTATCACTATTTACAATTTTTTTTTCTCCCCATCCCTCTTGAACTCTGGATTTTGCTCCATTGAACCTGCTTTTATCAACTCACCAACGACTCATTCAGCTTGCTTAGCAATGTGTTGACATCTTCCTCTTTGCAATAGTGTATGTATTTGCTTTCCAGATACCATGGTCTTCTAGTATATCTGTCTCTCCGTGACTGCTACCCAGAGAAGTCTGATTCCATGTAAACATTTTTAACCTCCAATATGAACTTCCCCGGGGGTCACCTTGCCATTTCTTCCTACGGTTACTTCCTTGCCAAATTTATCTAGGCTGATACTTTTAAATCCTGTCTAGACACTGACAATTCCTAAATCAATGTCACCAGCCCTAGCCTCTCCCCTGAATTCCAGAGGGCTTAACTTCATAACATCTTACAGGCCCTGTAGGCTCCCCTTCACAAACCAGTTCTTTCCGGAGAATTTCTATTCTCCATAAATATTCTTTGAGCTTTTCAAGCCCCAACCTTTGGGGTTAATTTTGAGGACTTTCTTTTTAATCCTCTTTATCTCACTGGTTCTAATTTCTAAGTACAGTAAAAATAGGAACCCTCCTCATTAATTCCATCAGCATCCCATGGGTTCTAAGCTATCGGTCACCCCAGTCTGGATCAGTGCAATTGCTTTTTAAGTAAAAGTGGAGCTTCTGCCTTTGTTTTTCTTATGATATGTTCTCATTATTCAGCCAGCGATCCTTCTAGAAGGTGGGTCAGATCCTATTGCTCTTCTGCTCAGAACCGTCCAACAGTTAGATTTGAAGCCAGGACCTGACTTTCAAGGATCAGCTCTAGTCTTGTCTTCACCGCTTTCTTGGCATCTTGCTCATTCTGCTTTGCCATGGGGAGTCCTGGCTACTTCTTGAACACAGGAGGTATAATCACATTTCGATTCTTTGTGTTGGCTGTTTCTCTCCATGGAAAAATCTCTTTGCCCAAATATCCACACGTCCTCCAGCTTTGCTGGCCGACAGCCTGGTCATCTTATTTCTAAGAGTCATGGTGAGCCTAGCCCACTACCTGGCGTGCCCTCCTTTCATCCCTGCTTATTTATGGCAGTTTTGATCATCTGACATACACAGAGGGTTCATGTTTCTGCTCCCCCACCCCCATCCCGCGGTCTATCTGACCTCTGATCTGCACACCCCCACATCCAATGTAATCATAGCCCTGAGGGCCAGGTTTTGTTTGTTTTTCACACAATGTGTCCACAATCAATGCTGGCTCATAGTGTTTACCAAATAAGATAAAAACAATAACGGACTTGCTTATAAAGTATCATAGTCGCAAAGGGTGGAGTTAGGATGCAATGTCCTGTCCTAGGGGAAAAGAGGAGACTGCTTCCAGAGAGGAGGCGATGCCTAAGCGGCTGAGGAAGGAGCTTTCGTTATGAGGAAAGAGTGTGTTAGGAAGCACAACATTCTGAGCATGCTTTTGTACCTTGAGGCAAGCAAGTGGGGCAGTGTGCTTGTTGTTAGGTGCTGTTGTGTTCAGTTTAGTCTGTAACTGCTACACCGTGTGACCGAGTATCCCTGCTCTGTTGGGATTTGGGGCTATCATCATTATGGGAGCAGGTTTTCCGGGTTTCTGTTTTTCCTTCCAGCTAGCTACGGGGTGTTTCTAGCCACTAGTTTTAGGGTTAGTAGTCAAGCTCTTAATCATTGATGGCTTGTTTGTTTGTTTTGTTTTGTTTGGGGTGTCTTGATGATAGAAATGGTGCAGCATGCGTAGGGTCTTAGAATTCTTGGGTGGGTGTCGGTTTATGAAATACAGTCAAGAGGGGCCAAGGAAAGTTCGAGGAACCCTCAATGAGATCCCTTTACACCCCAGCTGCAACACTGGACTCAGACATACCAATCATCATAAAGAGGTCCTAGCACAGGCAAATAAATTTTCTATAAAGTGTTTGGAGTAAATACAATAAAATAAACATATATTATTTCCTATTTTTTTTCCTTGATATTCTCCCTTTCTCCTTTGTTATTTTTTCCATTTTACAGGGACAATAAAATCCCACGTGTCCAGTAGACATTTTAAAACAGCAGCCATTTAGAATACTTTTGAGACACTTCATCCAAAAGGAATTGTAACAACAGGGAGAGGAAACTAGAACATTTAGAAAAACCTCCAGCTTTATCGACTGGAGAAATTATTTGATTTTTTTCTCGTCTCTTTTTTGTTCATTATTTTAAAAATGTTTAAAAAGGAGTCAGATATTTAATAGAAAAGATATATTATGAAACAGTAAATAAAGGATTTTTTAAAGTATGATTAATTAATCGATTAATAGAAATCCTCAGTAAGATCCTCAGAATTGATTCAAAAGGATTGAAAAACTCACTACCTGTTCATAAAAAAATGAGTCTGCATAGATTTCACATTAAAAGAAACAGTAACTAACACTTGAATTGGAGGCAACAGAAAAGCTGTCATGATTTGCAGATTGTAGGACTTTCTCCATGAGACCTACAAGAGTTACAATTTCCAACAACTAATCAGAACTCTTAGAAAGAATGTAGACAACATACAATAATTAGTATCTTTTACACCCAGCAGTAACTAATTAAAATATATAATTCTTTAAAAAATGGTTCCATTGTAAATTGTTTAGGAATAAAAGTAATGAAAGATATGTAAAATAATTGCAGTAAAGTACCGGACTATTTTGAAATATATATAAGAAGTCCTGCATGTGTAACCCACCCACACCAAACCATTTTTCATCAAGTCCATTTGGACTACTGAGTGGCTACATCAGGTGTCGAAGACTGTAAATCGTCACAGGAGGGGCCAGCCTCATGCCTCTCCTGCGGAACAGTTGTAGGTTTGAACCCCTGCCAAGGCTTAGCCCACTACACCTTCAGGACTCCTGTTTTATGTATACTTTTTATGATTCAGAAGATCAGTATTGGAATGTCTATTCTCTCCAAGGTGATGTATCGATGAATAATATGAAATAATGACTTCACATTTTGATATTTTTAATAAAGGTTTTCTGTGTTTATAGCAATGTTTTTGATGTAACCATCCTAAACCATGTAGCAAGTAAAATGTATATATTTGATATATACATCCACCATCCATAGATCTTCAAGACATAATACTGATCATTAAATATTTCCAGAAAGAAAATGAATATTTTGGTGTTATTATTTCTGGTATTGCCTAGTGATTTTCTAGAACAAATGTGTATTCAAGTAGGAAGGATTCATACCAAGTTCAAGACATGATTGCCTAATGGAAAGAGAAATAGGAATGAGGAGAGCTTCCAATGGGGGTAATAGAGAAATAGGAATGAGGAGAGCTTCCAATGGGGGTAATAGTTAAATGAACCTATTTAAGGTTATGGGAATAATATTGTCCGAACACATGTTTATTTTGGAGCAGATACCAAAAAGCATTGAAAAATATATTTCAGTAATATAAATAATAATAAAGGGAATGTGAACTTTCTAGTTTAAGGGGCAAAAGTGGTTCTATGCAATGGGATATGTTTTATGTATGTTCTTAAAGCCCCACGACTCAGAGAGCACAGACGAAAGCCAACCTCATACTGAATGGCAGAGCAATGGATCACGGTCGCTGGAAGCATTTGTATTAAACTTGAACATTAGACAAGGGTTTCCAAACCACCAGTTTATTTAACACGGGCTTGATAGTAGTAGGCAATGAAATTGTACAAGAAAAATTTGAAGAATCAATATTAGAAAAGAGGAGGCTAGAGAGGCTACTTATTTGCAGATTGTATGACCATATTTTAGAAACCCCCAAAGAATGAAATGAAAAGCTCTATGAAACAAGAAAATTCAATAAGGTTGCTAATTAAAAATATTAATTTACAAAATTATTACCTTTCATATGCAAACAACGACCAATTTGGGGATATTACACACACACACACACAGGGAGACTTCAGAAAGCCCATAGGAAAGTGGAATGAAAGGATAATGAATTTTTTTCTTGAATATTTTGATGCCCTCTCCTACAGTAGACACAATGACTCAATTTACCATTGTTACTGTTGCCCTCACTGCTGCTTGTCAGGTGAGTCTGACTCAAGGGCCCCAGGATGTGTGCAGAGCAGAATGGCTCCATTGAGTTTCCAGGACTGTGACCTTCCCAAAGCAGATCGCCAGGCTTCTCTGAGTGGACTCCAACTGAACTGACCACCTTAGGATTGTAAGCAAGGGCTTAACTCCTTGTGTGTTCCCTGGGACTCCATGTAGAATGGCAACCCCCAGATAAGCAAGAAATAGATACTATCTAGCAAATATATATTTTTGTAATTTTAGGGAGAACTGTTAGAGTTGAAATTGCTTTGGGAGAAGATTTCATTTTCAGGATGCTTTCATTTGCCTCTTCTATGATGATGTGCACAAGAATGGCTTTTTTGAGCATGTAGGAACTGACAGCTGATAACTACAAATTATTTCATCTTCTAGACTACTTCTGAGTTCAGAAAGAAACCGAGGCTCAGGTTTTGAAGTAATTTGCTCAAGATTTCACTCCCGAGGCAGAAGTGAATGATGGAAACCCAATTAATATGTGTGCTTTTCTTATTTCTCCTACTAATTGGTGTGTTTCTTGGAAGCAGGGTGTGTGTCTTTTCACGTTGAACTCCTTAGCAACACCACAGTACAGGTCCTGGAGAGTACTCCAAACTTGCTGTCTCCCTCCTGCAGGAGCACGCAGCAGACGCCGACAGCTCAGCACGTACCTGGTCTCATATAGGCTTTTTGACCTGACTATTTGCATATGGCCGTGTAGTTTCACACTCAAAAATATTAAACTTTTGAAAGAGAATTTGTAGGCAATAAGTTTTCAAAAGATGCCCTGTCCAGGTCAAATCAATCTCACCACCTGGAAAATTCTTGCAGGTGACCTCCTTCTTGTGGACCTTGGTGTTTTTCATAATGCTTTACTTATATTCTAAAACACTAAATTCAGGAGAAAAATTGGCCAGGAGTGAATAGCTTCCCGGGTCTGAGGGTACTGTAGCTCTGTGGCTCAGAATGTGACCATGCCACTGGATGCCTGACTTCTCTGCTACCAGCTCTGTAATTGTATTCATCTCTCACTTTCTCTGTGTGTGTAAGTGCATGCACTTCGAAACCTACTGGGGACACAGGTTTCCAGTTGGAGAGAAAGAAGGGATAATTGGGCTAATCAATTGTTAAAAACCCGCAGAAAATTTTACTTTATCTTCCAAGGTTGGCAAAGAACCCTCTGTTCTCTGAGACCATCCTCGCAACGGCCCTGCCCTCCAGAACTCCGGGGATTGGCCCTGCTCTCTGGATCCAGGGTGAAGTTTTCTAAGCACTCTACAGATCATCTTGGGTGATCTCTTTAATCAAAGAAGTAGACTCGCAGTGTTCCTCTCCTCCTCACACGCTTTTATTTGTCTCCCAACCAGGTGTTCCTGGTCACTGTCTGGAATTTTGAACTGTACATGGTCCCCCTGGCACTGCTGCTGCTCTTTGTGTACAATTACATCAGCCCAGCGAAAGGGAAAATCGGCAGCATCCAGGACAGCCAGGTGAGCCGGGATTCTGATTGGGTAGAACATGCGATGCAGGACAACGTGTGAGGGGCAGTAAGGACAGCACCAACTAAATCCTACCCCAAGCTCATTTTATTGGAGAGCTGACTCATGGATCCGTTTCCCCGTGGTCATCTGGAGACTTCCTTCGGTGATGGGAGCATAGAATTGCTGTGGCTCCTGCGCTCTGTTTCAGTCATTAGTCAATCCTCATTTCCGTTCCCTTATAGAGGTGGAGGCTTGCTGAGTGCCAGATCTCCAGCTAAGACTTTCTATCCACTGGAAACTGCACATCTCTGATCCACTGGCCTCTTTCCATCACCGCCCCCCCCCCCAGATCAGGGTGGCCAACATTTATGAATAATCTTTCAACCAAAAAGCCTTTGATATTAAATATAAGCTATAATTGGGACTGGTAATTCAAATCAATACACACCATAAGTGCAGGTTTCTTTTTCACTTTTAAAAATAGACTGATTTTTCTTAGAGCAGTTTTGGGTGTACAGAAAAGTGGTGCAAAAATCACCAACAGTTCTCAGACTAGTGTAAGTAAAAAAAAAATAGTTGCTACAAAATCATAGAAACTGTTATTAAACAAAAATATCAAATTGTGGAGCTATTAACATAATTTCCCTCTAGGTCAGTGGTTCTCAACCTTCTTAATGTCACCAGCCATTAATACAGTTCCTCATGTGTGGCGACCCCCCAACCATAAAATTATTTTAATTGCTGCATTGTAACTGCCATTTTGCTACTGTTATGAATTGGGAAACCCCTGTGAAAGGGCCGTTCTACCCCCAAAGGGGTCGTGACCCACCGGTTGAGAACCGCTGCTCTAGGTGTATAGATGAAGACAGTCGTTCCCTCTCTCGAACCCTTCCTGGAATGGTTCTGCACTCTTTGATTGACACTGTGTCAAATGGCAGTTCAGGTGTCCTCCAGGGACCCAAATCAGGCTCCTCTGCAATGTTCTTTGAGTTTGGAGAACAAAAAAATGTCTGAATCAGAAGGATCAGGAATATGGACTAAATGGGGTACAACCCTTGAAGAACTAGCGGGTACATCACCATCATGGAATAAAACCCTCCTCAGATCAACTTTCTTGACTCTTTTCTTACCAGGGTAGTTTTTAAATTTTTTTTAACTTCTTCATCATAAGTTTCTGTTATTGTCCTTGTCCTCTGAGAAAAATGTGTTAAGAGCAGTAATTTTAACCCAGTATGACTGCTGTCTTTTTAACCCTTTTAACCCTTGAGGATCCCAAAAACAGTCAATAAAATCTTCAGAACTGATAGCTGCTCTGAGGTTAACTAGCCCAGCAGATACCACTGAGGGACACTCTTTTTATCGGACCTTTGTTTTGAAGACCAGAACTGAGCTAGGCATATTACTAACACAACTTGCTATACCTAGTCACTGATCGCAGAAACATGTTTCTGACTCACCTTCCTATACCTGCCCTGCTCCCCCCTTGTCATGTGTACAGTGTCACCGGCTGACAAGTAGTTGCTGTGTAGTACATCAGTCACTGGTGGTGAACCCACAGTGGCACATTATTATGGACCAAAATCTGCCGTGCAAATTAGGGTTCACTCCCTGTGATATGGCGGAGCCGTGGTGGTGTAGTGGTTACGCACTGGGCTTTGACCTGTATGGCGGACAGTTCGAAACCACCAACAGCTCCTCAGGAGAAAAACTGGGTGTTCTATTCCTGGAAAGAGTTACAGTGTCTGAAACCCACAGGGAGTCGCTATGAGTCAGCACTGACTTGATGGCAGTGAGCTTGGTTTGGTTTGGGTTTATGATGTTACATCCTATTCGTTTTTAAATTCCCTTTTCACGCTATATTACGTATGTCCCAGTTGATTCTGAAATATTTCACACCTTCCAATTTTTCTAGTAACTCTCAACCAAAATTTATCAAGCATAATTTAATGAGTGTAGTTTCTACTTTTATTTCATTGTATGAAATGTTTAGGAATTATTATCCACCATGTTGTACAGCACAGTCCACACCCTTTGCCTTTTCTCACTGTGCATAAGCAAGACATATACCAGATACACGAGTTAGGGATTATTACCTTCCAAGGAGATGAACAACAGATTTTCTGCACAGGGTAAAATCTTCTATCACATCAAAACCATCATTTAGAACGGCCCATCCATCAAAATTGACTCCAGGCAACTCAGATGTTTTTGTTTGTTAGTGTTTCACACCTGTTAAGGAATACCTGTGACTTCGGTAATATTATTAAAAAGGGAGCTTGTCCCTTTAGCTGCCAGTTTTCCTGAATTGGAGTATGTCCGGGTCCGGGAAGACATACATATGGTCTATCAGAGCCACTGTCAGCGGCCCCTGAAAATGACGTGTAGGCTGGAGGGTTCTGAGAACAGCATGCTGACCGCTGCATTCCTGTGTGTCTTGCTTAAAACAAGATAACTGCTGATTTGCCACGGTCAACACATACAGCATGCTGTTGTTTCTGTTATATTGAGATGTCATTGACTCCTCAGGGCACCCACAGCCTCAGGGAACGGAAGCATTGCTTGAGCCTTTCTGTAGCAATCTCCTCATCTGCACGCTGGTTGTGGACTGTAGCTTTTCACAAACGGATCTGCAGAAGCAGATC
This sequence comes from Echinops telfairi, assembly GCF_000313985.2. Classification (NCBI taxonomy): domain Eukaryota; kingdom Metazoa; phylum Chordata; class Mammalia; order Afrosoricida; family Tenrecidae; genus Echinops; species Echinops telfairi. Next base: position 7,755,304 of record NW_022111309.1, on the reverse strand, counting down.
GGCAGAGCCTTCTTCCTAGTTTTTCTCAGTTTGGCTATTCCACTGAAATAGCCAACCTGTTCAGCACCGCTGCCACACCCAAGTTTTCCCTGACAGACAGGTAGTGACTGTGCATGAAGTGCAGTGACAGGACTTGAAACTCAGTCTCCTGCATGGAAACTTAGTCTCCTGCAGGACTTGAAACTTAATCTCCTGCATGGGAAGCAATAATGTTAACCCAGAATGACTTCTGTCTTTTTTTAAGCAGTTTTATTGACATGCGATAACAATATCACAAATTCAATGTTTAAGGATATTAAAGATGTGTGCATTCATCACCCTAATCAATTTTAGAATATTTTCTTCATTCTTGTATTCATTATTTTTCCCTGTTTCCCCAACCTCCCTTGTCATAGCCCGAGGAAATTCTTGATCTCTATATATTCACCTATCCTAAGTTTCATATAGAGAAAATCATTCCAGTAAAGAAACAATCAATCAACTACAATACAAAAAGCAACTAGGCTGGAATAAAACACAGAAGAACCTCCACCCCCAAAAGAGTAGAGTGTAATAAAAGGGAAAACAAGTCAAAAATGGGTTAAGTGGAAATATGTTACATTTTACCGTAAGTATCTGTGCAGTCATCCACATTCTGGTGCACTCTGTGTGGAGTGTAGGACTGTTCATGCCCTTAGGCAGTAGACTCGGGAATTCAGTGATGACTTAGTCTGTGTGGATACTCTGTACTTGGGTTTTGGCTTTGCACTGTCATCCATAGCTTTCTACAAATCAGGTGCTCAGAATTAAGTTTTCATACCGATGGCTGTCTTATGGATAGATCAATACAAAGATGTCGAATATTGAGTATAGAACTTCTGAAGTGTGATGACCCCTGGAAGACTTTGAAGAACTTATGTCCACACCACCACCACCAAACACCCCCTGCCCCCCCAAAAAAAAACCCACTGCATAATATCTAGAATTTAGTCTTGAAGGAAAGTTCTTGTTGATGGCTCGATTTTCTCCTGCACTGAGTCTCTGTAGGACTATTCAGTTCTGTGTACCCAGTTGACTATTTTTTTTTTTCTTCTCGCTGTTGACTATCTTAAAGCAAACTGTTCTTAGGTAAAATGAGCTAAATAGATTTAGATATTCAACAGACTATTAAAACTATGTTCTTGATTGCTAGCCAGAATACATAAAGAAGTGTCCTCATTGTGGATGGATCTGTTTCTCCAATGTGAATTGAGGTTTGTTCACTCGAGACCTGAGAACATTGACGTTTTTAAAACTAAATGGCAAAATGTGGCCTTTTTGCATTTTGAGTGGTAAAATGAATCATTTCAGCTGGGGTTTCTACCATTCCTAGGCCAAAGGGTCTTAGTCATGTCTAAGAACCTCATGTGCTTTCAGGAAACATGCTTATTGCCATTGGCGAATAGATTTGTTCATTAGAGGATCAATGAGTGTCAAAGAAACTGCTAGTTGGGGGTCATGAGAATTTGGGGAGGTAAGGTTCTACCAGTCCGGGAGAAGTTCCCTAATAACTGCTCCATGGTGTTATAGAGTACAACAAAATATTCTCTAGATACTTCTGATTTACTCCCCTTTTGGTCACATGCTACTGACAGTTCTTTTTGGTGTTTGAACAATGGCATGTGAACAGTTAACCGGAAAGTAAGCGCTGCAGCTGCAGACAAGCCGCTAGTCCTCTAATCCCAGCATGCTTTCTGAGCTACTGAACGCATTTGATCTGGTGTCAGCACATGTGACGTTGGAAACATTGCAGTGATATCTTTAAAAGTTGCCTATTAAATAGCCAAGATTGCTAAGCGAATCCAAGCAAACCTATTAGTAGCACAGCCGGTCCCCAGTACCCGAATGAAAGTCAGACACCTTGAGTTCAGATCAGAGCCTTGGATTTTCTTCATCACCTGCCTCCCGCACGGTTTCCAGCAGCTCAAGAAAAAGAGCAGCCGCCCTGTATAGAAACCTGCATCTTACTCTTGAGCTTGATTGCAGTCAGACGACTGCATTTTCTGCTGTCTCGTGTTTCAGAAGTGGCCCCAAAGGGAGGGCGCAGCCATTATCACAAGGAGCCTAGCACAAACAGAGTAGGGCATGCCCACCCTAGCAAAGCAGTTGGTTCATTTGTCAGAGGCAGAATAAAACTGTTTACAGAAAGTATAACTCAGCAACGCCTTTTGAAAGCAGGGTGCCTTCAAGGGCACTTGCCTAATAGCTTTATTTATAGTTAACACTTTTATGTAGATTATGCATATTGTTTATAGTCATGCCACAGTGTCCCCGAACTTAAAAGTCTTATTTTTCAAGAGGTTTTAATGAATTTTAGAAGTACGTTGTCTTAAATGGTGGAGAAAATCTTTAAGGGTTTGAGTGAATTTAATTTGCATTTGGAAGTTGCAGTCAATGTTTTATTTACAAACCTCGGGTTTTCCTTTCAGGAAAGCACAGACATAGATGAAGAGGAGGATGAAGATGACAAGGTGAGTCTGCTCAAGAAAGAACATACAAAGGAGCCTTCATGCTACCACCATGCAGAACTTCCTCTGGGTTCATCTAATGTTATTTGTTGTCTTAGCATTATAGCCTAACCAACGTAATGATCAGCTTGTACTTCTTAGAAAGATACCCCATTCCTACTTATAGGAAGCATCTAGAATAGACAAATATACAGAGACTAAAGGGGGTTAGCTTTTACCAGAGCCCGGGTGGAATGAGAAATAAGTTCTGAGTCTCTGTTACGGGTAATGAAAACATTGTGCAAGCAAATAGCGATGATGGTGGCAAAACCCTAGGAGTACGATTAGGGTGAGTGTCTTTTAAGCATGCTGAGTTGTATGTTTAGAGCTATTAAAAGGGCAAATTCACATGATATATGTTTTACCACAATAACATACTTTTGACCTTAAAATCCGTTTTGAAGGGTTGCTTTCTGTTAGCTTGTGTTTCAAGGACGTTGAAAGAGAGTGAAATGTAAGGAATGATTAAGAGATTTTTAAGAAGCATACCTATGGAAGGCTTTTCATTTGATAGAAGCCAAGGTGAGCGTTCCTGTTTGCAGATGAAAGGTGCCCGAGGAAGTCAAACATAAACCAAGTAGTAGTGCCGTTACGCCAGGTTGGTGTCTGCGCTCTGGGCTTGGTCAACCACTTCAGAGGCTGCCACTTCCCCAGCTGTTGCTGGCGGCACTTTCAGCTCTCTGTCTCTGTACATCTGTCCTTTTTCTTCTCCTGGGAAAATCTCTCCAAGCTGCTGCTTTTGTTGTCATTACGCCTTTAGACAAACCTTCTGGAATAAATGCTTTTAAAAAGTGAGGCACCAAATGAGATGCCACTAGCGTAATGGACTTCCACTCCCCTAAAACCTGTGAGTAGGTGGGGTTCATGCCGGGGAGATATAGGGGAATTGTGAGAATGGAAAAGGTAGAAAGGATGCCTCTAAATGTCCAACATCAAAGTACCACAGGGTAGAAGTGAATTCAAAGACAATGGTTACATGACACAAATGGCCTTCTAATTAAATGCCTCTACCAGATGGTTTTTCTCATTCAAAGCAACATGTGTAGATTGCACAGTCATATTTATTGTTCTTAGATGCTCATTAGTAGAAAAAATGAACTATCGTATTTATTAAGAAGAATCAGCCTTTTTTTCAGACTAGCGGTCATGCAGAAGCAACTTTTTTTCTTCGTGAATTGACATTGGTACCTTCCAGGTGATGTAGCTTATGGACCAGTTTTCTTGATGGGGGTCTCTGGGGATACAGATCTTTCAGTGCTTGAATGTTAGCCAAGAGAGGGGTGGGTTGAACATCCCCTGAGGTGTCTCAGAAGACAGACCTATGATCTGCAGCCCAAAGCTCCTAACCTTGAAAACCCGCGGAGCAGTTCTCTGCACACGGGCCCACCGTGAGTTGGGACAGCAACAACAAGCGTGTGCTATGGTATATTTTTAAAAGATAATTCTCACAGATTGATGAAATGATTGTTGACCTCCCTACCCACTCACTGCCACCACGTTGATTTTGACTCATAGCAATCCTAGAATTAGAGTCTAATTTCCTCCTTGGGCTTCTGAGACTGTGAGTGTTTATGGGAACAGACAGCCTCATCTTTCTCCCATGGTGCGGCAGGTAGGTTTGAACCACTGAATGTGTTGTTACCATCCCAACACTTCACACACAGACTAGGAAAACTCTCAGTGTTTATGAGCCAGTGCTTATAAATCAGGATGATTTCTTCTTCTTTTTTTTTTTTTTAAATCAATGTATTGGGGCTCATAAAATTCATCACAATACATAGATAAATTGTGTAGAGCACATCTATACATTTGTTGCCCTCATCATTCCCAAAATTCGCTTGCCTCTTGGGTTCCCGGAGATGATTTCTTCTTTATAGTTTAGATTGTTTATATGAACTCTCTGTGGAAGGGGGCGCCCCACCCTTTAGGGTTCACTGCAATGACAGAACGTTGCCCTCTAAAGAAAGAGAGCGTCCAATGAGAAGGTCACTGTGGTTGTTAGGTACCATCAAGTCGACTACAATCTAGAACGACCCTTAGCACAGTATACCAAGACACTCCCTGATGCTGTGGCATCGCCATGCTGGTTCCTGTGCCTGAGCTTATTGACGGAGCCACTCTCAGTCCATCTTGCTGAGGGCCTTCCTCTTTTCGCTCCTCTTCCACTTTGTCAAACATGACTTCCTTCTCCGAGCACTGGTCTCTCCTGACAGTAGGTCCAAAGCATGGAAGACGTCGTCTTCCCCTCCTTGCCTCTAGGGAGCACTCTGACAACTTCTTCCAAGACCGATTGGTTTGTCCTCTCAGCAGTCCAGGGACCTTCTAGTATGCTGCTCCAGCACCACAATTCAAATGCAGCATTCTTTTCCAGTCTTCTTATTCACTAGCCAGCTTTCGTATGAATATGATGAAGTGGGGAACACTATGGCTTGGGTCAGGCAGACTTTAGTCCTCCAAGCAACATCCTTGATCTCTCAGCTGCTGCTTCCATGAGCATTGACTGTGGATCCAAGCCGGGCACAAGCCTGAGCAACTTCAACCTTTTCGCCATTGATCGTCATGTTACTTATTGGTCCAGTTGTGAGTACTTTGGTCTTCTTTACATTGATTGTAATCTGCCCTTAAGGCTACAACACTTCTCTTCATCAGCAGTTGCTTCAAGTCCTCCTCACTTTCAGCAAAGCTAGCTTTGTGTAATCTACATACTGCAGGTGGTTAATAAGCCTTCCTCCAAACGTGATACCACATTCTGCTTCATGTAA
>NW_022111309.1:7747015-7749903 GCF_000313985.2 Echinops telfairi | reverse complement strand
TTTTTTTTATTTTAAACTATGCAGTAGTTCCTCGTTCTGTTATCACAGCTTCCTCTTGATCCATGTACAAGTTCTCAGTGAGCACAACGAAATGTTCTGGAATTCTCTCTCTTCTCAAGGTCATCCACAGGTTATTAGGGTCCACAGGGTCAACTGCATTTTCACAGTCAGTGAAATACAAGGAAACATAATTCTGGTGTTCTCTGCTTTCAGCTGAGATCCGTCTGACATCAGCAACCCTGTCCCTTCTTCCAAGTCCTCTTCTGAATCTGGCCCAAACTTCTGGCTGTTCCCTGTCGATGTACTGCTGCCACTGTTGTTAGCCGATCATCAGCAGAGTCCAGAACGTCACTGTTTAGGCTCTGATACTATGCCTTCCTTTGACGTTGGAGTATATGATTTACAGTCCTTCTGTGACTGATGATGGTGTGCTTCTTCCACGTGGACTTGGTTGACATCTGACTTAGATGGCTGCTTCTTTGGAGACAAGCCATAAAGACCCTGGACACTTTTATCGACTAGCCGGACACCATCTAATTTCTTTCCTGCACTTTGCTGTAGCACCCGTAACTTCTGTGTTCCTTCCTTAAAGGCCAGTATCGAGCAGGGCCATTCTTAACCACTTCAAATTTTCCAAAATGCATACTTTACACATTCCAAGTTCTGTTGCGGCTGTGTCTCTTTGCCTGGAGTCTTGCCCCGTCAACAAATGAAGATTCCAACGGCTCCGCTCCCACAGGCTTTCCCTGACCCGCGCCACCATGGTCCAACCCCCTCCAAGAAGTCACCTCTTGTTCAGTCACATTTCAAGTGTTCGCAGACTGCGGGGCCCATCTTCCTGCAGTATCTCAAAGCAAGGGTCTGCCTCTTTTGTTTAGGCTTTCGGTATTCGCCAAGGTGTTGAAGCTTGTCATACGGTTGTCAGTAGCCTCTTCTTCCACAGTGGCGAGCCAAGTCCTTTGTTCTCTGCCCTTAGTCAAGGGAATCGATGAAAAAGTGGTGGGTTATGACTGGAAAGTGACTTCTGACCAGAGTCCAGACCAGTTTCCAAGGTCAAGTATACAGAGATGCGCCAAATATTGCCTGGCAGTAGAGATGGTTTGCACGGGGCTTTCAGGCATTTCTGGGAACAGAGAACTGAGCAGAGTGGGAATCACAGAATCGACAGGACTGAGATTTGGAGCTGTTTCCATTGTCCAAACCTGGCTGCAGACACAACAGGTGCTTCGACCACATTCAGGCCTGCAGTTGGCACTAGGCTGCCCTCATGTCCTCAAGGAGAGTTTCATTCGTGTATTGCTTTTTCCTGAAGGTTTTAATGGGGCCTTTTTCAAGCCACAGGATAGCCAGGATGATTTTGTTTCCTCTGTTTTCCATTTCTATGAAATCATCGGAAGTCTTAAGTCTAAAATGGAATCTTAACTTGTGACTATGCCTCCTCAGCTTATAATAATCCTCCTATTAGGAAGGAAGAGCAGAACACATGTTAGTCATTGTCGATATCTTTTCACTCTCACCTTTTGAGGGTAAGGAGTTTGTGGCTGAGATAATATCAGCAGCTGTAAAATTCCTTGAGCGCAGTTGAACACAGGTATTAGCTCTATGAATAGAGACACCCAACTCTAACACAAGGTGACCGCCTGATCCCAATCTGGCTGGAGTCCAGGCTTGGGATAGTTGTGCCAGGGCAGCTCACCAAGCTCACCGTCATCACCCCTCCATTTCGCCCATTGATACGTCGTGATGGCGTAAAGGAGAGAGTGGGAGAACAGGTGGCTGTGATCCAAAATGCTTTCATTGACTTCATTTTGGAAGCTGATCACCGGCTAATTTGTATTAGCCGGAAAGCTCCCCTGAAACGTGTCTGCCGTGAGGGAGGGATCCTGCTGGTATTTGAAATAGTGGTGGCAGAAGTTCCGCTTTCCAGCAACATGGAAACCACTGCAGTACGCCCAACTGACAGGCACATGTCTCAGCCCTTGTTTCTATCTTTCCTCTCTCAATTCTTTAAGAGATTTGTCAGTGAGTAGACTTTTGAGGCCGAAAAATAGTTGTACCCTCTAAAACTGCTTGAGCACACATCTGCTTATGTATTATAAAACATAACATTTTTGCTTGTACAACAACCTTCACAGGTTTGATGAGCTCACCATATCTCTGAAAATGCACAATATACTCACTGGGAAACTGCCATACATCGTGTCCTGTCTCAAAGGTCTTGCCCACTGAGCCCTTCTGGCTTCTGTTGCCTGTTAACCATGACAGACCAGACTTCTGGGAATCATAACACACCCCATGAGAGATGAACTGTTTGCAAATTATAAACAAAGAGCCGTTGAACTCAAAACCAGAAGAGGAGAGAAACTTGTTTCTACCTAATCTATCCATCTTGAAGATGACTCTCCTTAATTGCCAGCTCCTGGTCCCACTAAATACCATCCTGGTCAGTCACAGAAGATGAAAGCTTGACCGGACCCATTGGCCTAACTTCCTCATGAGATAAATGCCTTCCCAGATTCTGCCTGTCTCCCCGGGCATAATCCAGGATACGGCCTGGGGTCTGTCAGCCTTTTATTGTCGGCAACAGGGATTGTTGTACATGACATCAACGTAGCCTCCTTCTCTTCCATTGTTAGGAGCGTATACTCGCAGCATGTCTTGGACAGCAAACTAGATTTCACAGTTTTGCCTTGATTTCTTTTGTGGGTTGTTAGTTATCACAGAGAGATTGACATAACTTGTTTTTTTGTTTTTTGGGGGGCTGGCCTGCTTTCTAGGGTGTTTGTTTGTTTGTTTGGCTTTGAGAAGTTAAGCATATAAACTCAACTCTGAAGAGAAAAATGCCCTTTGTTATACCTGATGGCCCATGTAGGGCATTGCTTGTTGTT
>NW_022111309.1:7733822-7745960 GCF_000313985.2 Echinops telfairi | reverse complement strand
CATCATTAAAGTCTTAAGTGCATTGTAAATCATCAGTTTCAGGGTTTAACATAGTCCTCCTCCAAACGGATCCATCCACTTCTCATTAAGGCAGAGCCTTCTTGGAGAGGAAGCAGGTGATGTATCTGTTCAGAATGAGTTGTTGCCATAAATTAATCTGGTCCCTTCTCTAGGTGAGGGGTTCAGGCCTGCCATGCCTCCTCCCTTGTGTGCTCTTGTTCTGCAGAGCGCAGATGACTCATGGGGCCTCCGCCAGGACAGACTGGTGTCTTGGGAGGAAGCCTTTAGGTGAGAGTAGGTTGTTTGGCACGTCATGGCGTCTTCTTAAGAGTGGTGGTACCCCCTTATCGTTAAGCGAGCGTTGGCTCGTCACAGCTCTAAAGGACAGAATACAACTGCCCCCAAGGGTTTCCAAGGTTGCCATTGTTCCGGAAGCAGACTGCCACATCTTTCTCCCTCGGAACAGCTTGTGGTCTCGTCCGTGGACCTTTCTGTTAGCGTCTGGGCACTTGAGCACTGTGCTTCCTGGTTTTCTTTAATTATGTCCACAATACAGTAAATCGCTTGGATTTCAGATTGTTTTCTGAACCGTTGCATAGGGAATGGTACTTTAAAAGATGATGAAATGTGATTTATTTCCCGAAAAGATGAACAAGAATCATGTATGCGCACCCACATTTTCAGGACATATAAAATCTATATACAACACATTTTGTAGAAGTCCTCTTTATGGATCATTTTCAAGGGAATACAAGTAAATGGCTATTCTGATTTAACTCCTTTTAATAGGAATTTTAGTCCTGATTTGATTTCATTGCTAGCATGTCTACCATGTTTTCTTACTTTCAAGGCTTTAATACTAAAGTGGATTCCAGCCAATTTGTAATTGTCAGTTGATGCATGTTTTCAATGAGAAGAGATTGCCTTCCCCATTTCCTTTCACAGATACATCAGATTTTCTTAAAAAATAAAGCAAACTCAAACCTTTCCTAAAGATGTTTTGGCTTTATTGCCTCTGAGAAGCAACTCGGAAATGTTATTAATCTGTCCATTGTGTCATGATTTAGAGCATGCTCACGATGATCAGGTTCCATAATATTCCTAGGGTTTTTGGATCTTTGCAACTTCTACTGTAAGAATTAGACGTGCAATTTTATTGCCAGATATTGTATCGGTTAATATACCGACCTATTTAAAAGATATGTATATATTTTTAATTTTTTAAAAACCAGTAGCCTTGGAGTTGATGTTGGTCACGGCCACCGGAGCAACGGCACTGACTGGTTTTTCAGATCACCAGGCCTCTGTTTGGAGACACCCGCTGGTGAACGCCAACCGCTAACCTTTCAGTGAGAAATCCAGTTATTGGTATCACCAGGAACTCCATACCAGACTGTACATTAGATTGTAATGCAGGTCATGTTAAATCCACTTACCCATCGAATTTATAAGATAATAGGGTTGACAGGTGGGGAAGCCTTTTTGTTTTAAAATCCTCAAGGGGAAAGTAACAATTTCAAGTAAGTACTATTGAAAGAAGGAGCCCTGGTGGCGGAGTGCTTGAGTGCTGGCTGGTGGCCCGAAGTCAGCAGTGTGGGCCTGCGAGGCTGCCCACTGTCATATGGCGTGACAGTCCAGCAGCAGGTCCACTCTGCTGTACAGAGAGGGTCCCCGAGTCAGAAAGGACTTGCGGGCATGAGCTTTGGTTTTTGTTTTAATAATTGAAACAAGGTTGCTATCGGTCAGAACCCATTGCACAACTAGTCCTCGTTGGTTAGTATTTTAAAACAAGACCATTTGAGAAATAAATATGGAAAGAATTAGATTCATAATGATATGCCTAGTTGGAGCGTGTTCACAGTCTGAAGTCTGCGGTCATGTAGGCTGGTTCATTTGCTTTAGTTGTGCGTGGATCCGTCTGCACGGCAGAACCCAACATCCCCTAGTCCTGTGCCATCCGCACACTTGTTGTATTGGAACCCATTGTTGTAGCCACTGTGTCCATCCGTTTGTCAGGGGTTTTTCCCTTTTTCACTGCCCCTCCACTCTTTCTGACAGTTTGCATTGTTGTTCATTTGCTGTTCATAAGGTTTTTGGTATTTCTGACAAAGTTCCACTACGATTCCGAGGCTTTCAGCAGAAGCACGCAGCCTATTCTTTCTCTGTAGTCTGTTCCTAATCCTGCAGCTCCACTGATCCCTGTGCACCTTGGGGGACCCTACTGGGATTGCAGATCCTGGTGACGGGCCTCCAGCCCCCCAGCAGCCCGCAAGCCACCACATGACAATGAGCTGCCGGACATTCTCTCCTTAGAACAGTTCATTCCATTTTATATTCTTTCTCTCATCTACAAATGAGAAAACGACAGGTAAGTGAAGCAGCATCCCTGGAATTTTTCAGCCAGGATATTATCAGTACTCCAGTCCTGTCCTTCTCGCTTAGATCCTGTTTATCTGTAACTGTGCCACATTGTCATCAAGGACATGTGCCATTAATTTATTGATGTGTTTTTCCACATTATTTCTAAAACATTTATCAAGTGTTTACTATGTATCGTAAAGTCTGTGGGAAGAAGAATGGAAGCATAAGCAGGGTCCTCCTCGTAAAACAGTGAAGCTGTCAGGGTGCAATATGACTTCAGTCAAAATAGGAACACTGTGCTGGTTACTTAGGTAATGTCTGGGTGAATGCAGGGTGCTAAACGTGAGTGATGCTTGAATTGTGTCTTAAACTATTGAAAATTCTCTGTTGCGCCCCTTGATCCCGCTGTCCCCCACAAACCAAGCACCAAACAAGAGAAAACTAAAGGACATGCCCATCTAAGTCAACAGCTACAGGGGCTCATTGTGAGTTTATCCACCAGTGTTTATAGGGGACCCTTAGCTCTGCTTCCATTGTGGTGGCGTGCCATTCTGCTAATTAATCAATCTTCCTATCGACTAAGAGACTTTCCAAAGAATATCTTTTTCTAATCCCTTTCCGACATTTTGTGGTTTTGCAGTAATTCTTTCTCTTTTTTACCCTCTCATTTGATACCAGAGTTGATACCTCTTGTAAATCAAAACACATGTTGGTCAAAACCACTGCATCAAGTAAATACAGGACACTCCATCCACTGGACCAACAGCTGTAGAAGTGTCCAACCCCTAGACTTGACCTTGATTCAAAACCTAAACACTTTATACTCATGTAAGTACACAAAAGTACCTTTTGATAAGGAATTACCCTCCTAAAAATGCTTACATCTCCCACCGTTCCAATAGCATGCCGCACAGAATTGAATGTGTGTGTGTGTGCGCGTGCAGCACATCTCATGGGATGAACTCCCAAGGCAGTTCCCCGTGCTCAAAGCCAGCATTCCCAAAGAACAATCTGTAATCCCGTATATCACCAAGGTGGCTTCGTTTTCTCTGTTCTGGCAGATGCTGAGCCGTCTTGGTTTTTGTTGCTTTTCTGCTCAGAATGTCACTTCAGATGTCGGACGCTTTGAAGCTTCAGGTTCTGGGTTTATGGACTTGTACTGGGAGGAAGACTGTGCTTCTTCCTTCTGTCCACAGTGATGGGCTGAAGCCCACCGTGGGCTGCTGTGAGTCAGCATTGACTCCATGGATGTGAGTTTGGCGTTTGGGTTTTTTTTGGCTTGGGGACTTGTACTATTCAGTGGGATGAAACAAGAGTCAAACATGTTCTTGTTTAAATATGACGGCTATATTTTGTGTGTCTTTAGTTGAGGTGTCTGGGATTCCTGGGGGCTTGGCATTTTGCATCGGAGGCGACACATTCTGGACACGCACTTAAAACAAGCAAGTCGCAAGGAGTTTGTCCGACAGAGGCAGCTTTCCGGTCTCTGCCACCTTGCTTAGGTAATTTGTAGAGACACAAGGAGGCATTTTTTTTCTCTTGAATTGAGATCATACAGGAGAGATTTAAAGTAACACACTCCTTATATAACACATTCTCAGTTATACATTCATTTTGATGGTGTTAATTCTCTCCCAGCGGCTCCAGGCTAGTTAGTTTATTGCACCTCCAGGGGATGGGAGGCGGACAGGAGAAATGCGCCTTCCTATTCGTCAGTGGTGGTATTGTGTTGTTTTAAAGAAATAATTTTCATGTGACGAAAGCAGAGGGATTGTTTATTCTTCATCCAACTGATTACAAAATTTTACCGAAAGACTCAATTCTGCCAACCTGTTGTTAACAAAGTAACAAGGGGAAAATGGTGAGCATGCATTCAGATCTATGTAAAAATATGTGTTAGGTGAAAATGCTTGCATTTTGTCATGTCATTTTTCATATTGTGCATGCAGCTCTTTCTCCAAGGTGTGTAACAAATCAAAAGAAAATTCATACAATTTGACTTCTGAATTGAAAACCATCCACACTTTAGTCTTTCTCTTGTACAGTGCTACCTGATCTTCTCTTAATGGAACTGCCCATAACATAGACCTTAAATCATGTGAATAATATTTTTGTCTCTGCCTTTTTTAAAGTTTTAATGAGAAGCAACACACTTTTTATAATTGTAGGACTCTTAACACGTGCTTACCCACAATTATCTTGTCATTTCTTTCAGCATTTCTTTAGCTTTTACTATTTCAGTTCTACGTATCCTTCTATAAATCGGAAGCCTCGCTTGTTAAGTAAAACATATATGTGCATGTAGCAATAGTCCCATCTTTCTGAATGAATCAACTTTTTTCTTCCTAGCCAGTGTGGGAGGAGCTGTAGATGTATGTTGTGTTTGCTAAACTGTGTTAATACCACATTCCAGGGTTCAATCTGAAATGTGCAAATAAAGCCAGCAGGGTGCAGACAACAGAGCCAGCTGATCTTTCCTGCAGCTTGGAGCAACATGAGTGGACTTGTCCTGGATAGGCTTTCTTTAAAGAAAAACTTAAATTAACCACAGTCTTCTTTCTGATAGAGGTGATTCATTTTGTAGTCTCTCTGCTTTTTTGAAGGAAAGGAAGCTTACGTTCTGCAACACCTAGCGTGTGCCAGGAACTTTATACAAAGAAGAACATGAAATTTTCAACCCTCTCGTTAGGGTAAGACGTGGGAAAGGGAGACTCCGAATGTTCGGTGATGTGGCTTCCTCACAAAAGGGGTGAAGACCAAGACCGGAGTTAAACTTTGTTCTCTCTGACTCTCCATCAGAGGAACGTCTTAGTGCTGTTTAACTTTCAATTTAATTATGGGGAAAAATCCTGATCACTTAAACTGTTGAAAAGGGAAAAATGAGGACCTAATGTCGGGGGTTTAAATGGAGAGAAAATGTTTTGAGAAACGATGTACAAATGCTCTTTACACAATTGATGTGTGTATGGATTGGGATAACAGTTGTATGAGCCCCTAATAAAATGTTAAAAAAAAAAAAGAAAGAAAATGGGAAGACATTGTTCTCCACTATTTTTAAAGGCACAATTTAGCATATTTTCTAAAGAAATTTGGGCAAAATATGCTCGAAAGGAAAACTGAATAAAAACTTCACGGCCGTTGAGTCGATTCCAACTCCCAGTGGGCTTGTGGGACAGAACAACTGCCCCGTCGGTTTCTGAGACCGCTCCACTTTAGGGAGATAGGAAGACTCCAGTTTTCCCTAGAGGCTTGTGGTTTCAAACTGCTGTCTTGCAGTTTTGTTAGCAATTGTGCTGGCAGCCCAACTCCTGCCCGCTGTGCCACCGGGGCTCCTACTGGAAAGGAACAGTGGGTATACTTAGATAACTGAACAGGGTGTCTTAGAATAACATATTTCATTATATGAGCACGTAGTAAGACCCGTAGAGATCAAACAATAAGTGGCAAAAAGAAGAAATATGAGTTCACTGGGTGTGAACCAGGCCACACACTGTTCTTCTTGTATTTGTGTGTGTGTGTGTGTGTGTCTATGTCTATGTGTGTGTATATGTTGGGTTCTGTAGAGAAACAAAACCAGTGATGCTTATATGTGTTATATATAGGAAGAGATTTCTATCAAGAAATGACTCACATCATTGTAGAAAGAGGTAAATCCACTCTGGTTCAAGTCAGGGTAGTCTGAGGATGGCTCTTGGGATTGGAAGGCAATGCAACAGGAGATCCAGAAACCAGAAGGGGATGACTAAGCAGAGACACCAGGAACCATAGGCTGATGGATCAAGAGGTTCAAAGTCAGCCTGTCAATCCACTGTGGGGAGTCCGCTGACTGCTCCTGGCATCAGCAGGCGACACAGTGGGAGAGAGGAACCAGATGCAAGATTGAGCTCCAGCAATTGACAAAAGTTCAAAAAGGGTTCAATCTCCTAGCTCTCTCTCTGAGACACAAAAACGTATGACATCAAGGAGGTCTCATCAGATAGGTTGAGCTCCCGCTCTACAATGTCCCCCGGGGTGCCTCGTTGACACACTCTCTAACCATCACATCTGGAGAGCCAGACCTTTTTTCCTGCCTGGGCTTGGACAGAAGCAAGAAGACTTGCTGTGGCTTTTGGACATGGTTGGCCTCTGGCTCTGGACCCCACCTTTGGCTTGCCTTTGCCTGACCCTCAGATGTTGGGCTGGATAGTACCCCCCACCACATGAGACATTTCCTCAACATTGCATGACTTTCTCTTGTTGTTGATGTTGCCGCAAATCACAGAGCCCAGGGGCTGGAGGGCATATTCCCAAGGGAGGAATCGGGGAAAATGAATCAACGTAGTTTCTTGGAACAATTGGACCTATGGGAGATAGTCAGTCTCCAACACCCTGAAAATGATTTGGTGTTAACTTTTAGAAAAGAAATTATTACCACAGTATCCATCACTGCCTCAAACAACAACAACAACAACAAACCAGGAAACAGCAAAAGTAGGCCTCACAGCCTTCTGAGATGACCTCTCTATTTTGAACCCTTCAAAGCCACTGTTTCAATGGGATCTGTTTTACAAAGTGGCTATGAGTCTGATCTGACTTGATGGCAGTGAGCTTTTTGAAAGCACCCTAACAAAAGGAAAGGTGCCCTCTTGGTGTAGTGGGCTACGTGTGTGGCTGCCAGCTGCGAGCTCAGCTGTTGGAACCGCCACCACCACTCCCGAGGGCGACAAGTGAGCCTTGCTACTCCCAATAAAGAGTTTGAGTCTCTGAAACCCTCCAGGTCAACACGGGTCTGAATTGACTCAGTGGCAGTGAGGTGGGTTTGACTAAGAGTAAGATAAGCGTAGTAATGAAACACTTGTCTGGAGCCGTCCACTGATCACAGAGACAGCCACCGCTCGAGAGACATGTTGAAACCTCTTTTGTGTAGAATAGCTCCAGCCATGTATGAGCTGGAACGTGGCAGCATTCCTTTGTGACGCATCCTCTTTCTTCTGTTAGCATGGGATGTGTCTGGATGATGTCTCTCACCGCCATGAAGTCAGTCACTGTGTAGGGCAGGTACAATGGCTCCCAGGAGTTTCCGTTACCCTAACTCCTTATGGGAGTAGAAAGCCTGGTCCTTGTCTGGGGAGCAGCTAGCGGTTTTGAACTGCTGACCTTGCAGCTATCAGCCCAACATGTAACCACTGTGTCTTTATAAGTAGTGTGCGTATACACACACACACACGCACATACACACATATTATATATTTTAAGAGAACCAAAGCCACTTGCATCGAGTAGATGCTGACTCATAAGACACCCCTGTGGGTTTCCAAGACTGTAACCATTTACAGGAGTAGAAAGCCCAGTCTGTCTCTAGCAGGGCGAATCACATTCAATTCTGTGCAGAACGGAGGGAGATGTAAGCATTTTTAGGAGAGTGATTCCTTACCAGAAAGTGTGTTTGTGTCCTTAAATGAACATGAAGTATTAGGTTTTAAGTCACTCTCAAGGCTAGGGGTTGGACACTTTTTTAAAAAAAATCATTTTGTCGGGGGCTCTCACAGCTCTTATAACATTCCATGCATTCATTATATCAAGCATATTTGTAATTACGTTACCACGAATAGTATATTGCATCTGAACAAGTGATGGCACGCTGTCAATTGAATAAGAATTTGCACTACCAACATTTATAAAATTATATGTGTTTGAAGTTGGTATATAATAGCATGTTCGTGACATGCTGTGTTAAACACAAACGTAAGTATCAGTCAGCATAGTAGTGCATTTTCCTTTTGTTACCTATCATCAATGTAGTTTTAGAAATATTTGGAACTTTGAAGAACTCTCAGTGAATCTAAACATCCATAATGCTATTGAACCCTTTTGTGAGAAAAAAAATTCGGGGGGTTGTGTGGTGCTAATTAATGGGGAAAATGTAATCAAGTTTTTCAGTGACTTGAATACCAAATAATGCTAGTTTTATCGATCTATCTGCATAGATATGCATATATTCATATAGATTTAAAACTGCCCGAAAGAAGTTGAGTTTTTCCTCTCTATAAAAGTAAGGATGAGGTTGAACAATGTGAACTATGAGATCAAATGATCTCCTTGATTCAGTTTTTTTAAATTCTAAGTTACCATTTGGATTAATCCAATGAGATAAATATGTGATGGAATATCTATTTTTAATATAATAAATATATATTTTACACATGAATAGAGAAGTCATTAAACAACATCATGATAAGTGAGAACAAAATAGAAGTTGTAAAAAAAATTCACTCTACTTGCATAAACAATAAATTTCCATGGAGAAGCAGTCAATAAGTCAATATGATGTATCCAATTGGACAAGTCTTCTGTATAGACCTCCTTAAAGTCACTTTAGCGACTAAGGTGCCACTAAACCAAGGCTCAAGGTCTTTTCATTCACCTCATATGCATGCGGAAGCTAGCTAATGGGCAAGGAGCACAGGAGAAGCAATGATCCATGAACTGTAGTCTGACAGATAACACTGAACGTGCCATGGGCTGTCAGAAGAAGGAAACAAAACCAGTCTTGAAAGAATTATAGCCAGGTTGTTCCTGAGGAGTGAGTGTGAATCCATCAGCAGGAGAGAACAATTTCTAGACAAGGACATTGTGGTGATAATTTCTTTTGTAATGATACCAGATATCATGATACATGGAGACAAGGCTGAAGTTGTCAAGGATTTCGTCTTACTTGGTTCCACAATCAGTGCTCGTGGAAGCAGCAGTCAAGCGATAAAAGTGCACATTGCATTAGATAAATCTACTGCACAAGACCTCTTTAGAGTATTGGGGGGTGGGGGGAGGATGTTACTTTGAAGACTGAGGTGCTCCTGACCCTAGCCATGATATTTTAATTGCCTCATATCCATGTGAAAGTTGGCCATCGAATAAGGAAGACCAAAGAAAATCGATGCATTTGAGTTGTGCTGCTGGAGAAGAATATTCCATGTACCCTGGACTGCTAAAAGGACAAACCAATCTATCTTAGAGGCAGCAAGGCCAGGTGCTACTTGGAGGAAAGGATGACAAGATCTTGTCTTACATGCTTCGTCCGTTGGACATGTTGTCAAGAGATCTCAGTCCCCTGAGAAGGACGTCATGTTTGGTAAGTGGATGGTCAGCAAAAAAGAGGAAAGTCCTCAACAAGATGGATTGCCACAGTGCAGCACCAATGGGCTCAGGCGTGGGAACAGTTGTGAGGATGGTGCAGGTCTGTGGGGTATTTCCTTCTGTTCTGCATATGGTCACCATGGGTCAAAAATCAACTTGCAACATATTAAATTGCAAGGAGCTAGAGATAGACGAAGTCCCAACTGTCTACATCTTTCAAGATATTACTTTGCTCCATCCCTATTCCTCCCCTGAGGATCCTTACTCATGTCCTTGGGTTAGGTGATTCACTGCAACACCCCACAGAAACTCACAAAACGTTGAGGAAAGTTCTCCTGTGCTAGTGGGTACTGTTCAGGCCAACATCTGCGGGTCAGGGAGAGGTGAGTCATGTGCCGAGTCCAGAACCGGAAACCCCAAGTGTCCAAAAGCCACAGAAAGTCTTGCTTCTACCACAGTTCATTCAGGAAAATGGAGGTTTCACTTCCCAGGGCGATGTAATATGGAGAGAACTGTCAGGTGGCACCGTTGTGTATGCAAGGAAAACAGAGGGTGTGGTCTGTCTGACATCCTGTACGAAAGCAGAGTCTGCAACAAGCCCTCAAGGAAACAAAGGATATGGCTTGTCCCACACCCTCCACCCAGTTCAGGTCTCAAGCCCACTCCTGCTCTGTCCATCAACGTGGTAGAGAATTCCCTCCAAAAGGGGACCACAGCTGCAGACATACAAAGTCCAGAGCCATCATCTATCCTAAAAGGAGACATGGCTGGAAGGGTCCTATTCATTGACCATAATTCAGCTATCATGGTGGTCAACACAGAGGGTTAATGAAAATGAGGAAACCTTCCATGAGATGAATTGGCACAGTAGCTGCAACAGTGGATTCAATTATACCAATCGCCATGAAGACTGAGGAGGACTAGACAGCATTTTGTTCTGTTATGCTTAAGGTCACCATATCTTGAAGCCAATTTGAAGGCCACTAATAGCAACAGTCAGATGTTTTATGAGGCATGCAAAATAACAATTCATACATCTGTAACTACCCAGAGCCACTGAGCCAATTCCAACTCTGGGAACCCTTTGTAGGTCTTTTGAGGCTGGAAATCTTTACAAGAGCAGAGAGCCTCCACTTTATGCTACATAACAACTGGTGGGTTCGAACCTCCGACATGTGGTTATCAGTTTGACATGTACCCAAAAGTGCCACCGCATAAGGGGAGCTTATTTTAAGTTTTGTCTTGAGAACATATTTGACACACCAAGTTTGTAGAAATAGATTTCTCTTGAAACTATTTAGGCTGATGCATATGAAGACTTTAATATCTGAGTATATTCTTCCTGTATCATAATTGTCTTTGTTTTCAAAGTGCCTCAGTGCCATCTGTATTTTCTTAATTAATATTATGGACTACAGTGAAGAGAAAGTGTAATAATCAGTGAGTGCAAGTATGAAAATTGAAAGTAACTCAAATCAACAGAAAATAAATTAAAAAGGACTTTTCAGAAAGTTCATTTATTTAGAAAAGTAGCCATGACATGAGTTTATAGTCAGATATAACCAAGAAACCAACTGAAACTTATGACTATGCATGATGAATAATTAGTGTTCAAGTATCACTTCAAATATTCAGATAAGTAATATGAGGGCAAGATTATTTATAATTTCGGGATATATTGTTTTTATTTGGAGACAATTTATGGAAATAAAGACATAGTTTTATAGGTCCAACCCTGCCAGTTGATAGCTATTTTTGGAATGACTATTATTCAGAAACTTTTACCCTTGGTGTACTGGTCTGGAAGATAAACTGTCCTTTCACTTGATAGAGGGATTCCATATTCAATTTTTAAATATTGTAGTGCTTAAGCTAATATTAAATTCGTTAAAAAACTAAGGAACTATGTGAGGATCATTTATTAAGTTGATGTAATAACTCATGCTTTCTTTATAACCAGAATATAAGTAGTTGGATGTTTCATGGTTGGGGAAAAAAAAATCTGTCAAACGGAAAACGAAAGAGGACATTTTAATGAAATTGAACCACATGAAAATTTGAGTCATTTTCCAAGAAATTGTTTTGACCTAACTGTATGCAGCTAAAAAGAGGAAGCCACGTTTTACCCTTTGGGTCAAATTCCCTAGTGCTATCAAATGCCCCTTTATAAACATGAATCCTCATGTGGTAGACAGATGGCCTTTCACCATTGTGTCCCGTTAGTAGTCATCAGTGGATTAGGTCACTCTGGCAGCATATCTAATTTTTAACACAACTTCTTGACGAATTCAAGTCAACAAAAGGGTAAAGGAAATAAAGAATTGAAAATCAGTGGAAAAGGGAAATTGGCCACAAGATTGGTGCTGGAAAGAGGAAACAATGAACTTTCTGGGCATAATGGTTGGATAAAGAAGTACAGATCAGATGGCAAGATGTTTGTTATTCAGGCAATCCCAGCACCATTTATTGATTGGGCAAGGGAATGTTGCATCTGACCTCCATTGTTTCAACCATGTAGCATCATGTGGTAACAAGACATACCCCAGAGGGGGAGTGTATGGTTTGTGTTCTGGTATAGTAGGTCTTTTACCTGCAGTCACTAGAGCAATGGTTCTCAACCTTCCTAAGGCCACGACCCTTTAATGCAGTTCCTCATGTTGTGGT
>NW_022111309.1:7728849-7730211 GCF_000313985.2 Echinops telfairi | reverse complement strand
GATGACATGACTTGGATGCAGAAGATGGAAGAATTAGAAGATAGAAAGGTGGGCAGCAGAGCAATATACCAAGCGGGGTGTAATGGATCTTGGCCTAGGTTTCAAATAAATGTTCAAGTTTGGAAAAATGTGATTTATCTCTCTAAGATTTTCTGCTAATCAAAACTACATTACTACTGCATGGTATAAAACTTTTTCTAGCGGGGCAATAGAAATGAAATAACTCAGTCATATCTTGCCTTTATGTTTCCTAGGAATCTGAGAAAAAGGGACTCATTGAAAGAATCTATATGGTCCAGGATATTGTTTCAACTGTTCAAAACATCTTAGAGGAAATCGCTTCTTTTGGAGAAAGAATTAAAAAGTAAGTTCTAGGTTTTCATTGTGCTGCTTGAACTAGGGCTGTCATCTGCAAGGACAGCTCCCGAGACAGTGGGGGTGAGAGGGGTGGGATTAGATGAAGCAAAACCAACCGTGATGCTTTGCAAGTCCTGCTTGACTTTGGAAAGCTAGCTCTTTGGGCTTGTCAGCTTCACAGTTGGGCAGTGCCGCAGAACTCGGGTGACCAGATGGCCCAATTTACACCAGTCATTCCAGCATAATTATAAATGGTGCCCCCTTTCACTTTCAAAAGTCTCCTCATTTGGTGATAAATTATGGTTACCCTACTCAGAAATGAAAAAGAAAGTAAATATGCTCTGAGTGACTCTTTGCCATCTGAACCATGGGACATGATAAATGCTTGGAGTGAAATTTTTCACAGATCACAGGAACAAAAAGAAAAGTACATTAGCAGTATTATCAGAGCTGTTGCCTTAGGGAGGAGCACTCTCTATCTAAAGGGATGGAGAAGAAACATTTCCAGCATGGGAGCTGTTAGATCTCTCTCCCGGCTACTCGGCTTTGCCATTGGAGTACCAAGGATAGAGGTGTAAAGGAATAAGTGTGTAAAAGTGTGGGTTTTTACAAAAACTATCCATATGTGCTCATGCTATCTGAGGGCATCAGGACTAAATTATCTGAAAGAACCCAAGTTGATAAAGGCTCATTTTATGAATCATGGGTTTACAACTTGTGAACGCTTCGTAACCCGGTCTTCATTGCGTACCTCTGTATAAACCAAACTAAATACATTGCCACTGACTGATTCGGACTCATGGCTTCCTTGTAGCACAGAGTGGAGATGTGCCTTAGGGAGCCCAAGTCCAAAAGCCGGTTGATGTAACTTGATTCTGATGTGCTTCAACTACCACAGAATAGAGAAGTGTTTTATTTATTTCCATTTAAATGATAAGACATAGTTTTACTTCTTTAACTGCAAGCTTGTATCACCATGTTATTACCTTTTTAGTTTAATCATTT
>NW_022111309.1:7696695-7728047 GCF_000313985.2 Echinops telfairi | reverse complement strand
ATTCATAACTGTAGCAAAATTACAGTTATGAAGTAGCATTGGAAATAATTTTATGGATGGAGGGGTGGTCACCACAACATGAGGAACTGTACTAAGGGGTCGCGGCATTAGGAAGGTTGAGAACCGCTGCTCTAGTAGGAAAACGCAGCTGCTGTGCAGTTGATGATGGTAAAGGACATGTGCCTGATGAGATGAGAGGACAGCCATTCAAACAGGCCTCCAGTGCTGTAAAGTACTGGGGGCGGCTGTGCCCAGCCCAGCTGTGGTGGCCATGACTGAGCTGTGTTTTCCACCCATGAACAGAGTACTGTTCTGCCCAGCTGCAATACAGGAAGGCTCACGAGGCTCAACTCTTATTAATTCTTTGGCCATTCATGATTGCAGTGACCTTCAAGTTCCTTGTGGGCATTCAAGAGGGAGGTCATGTGTAACTCTGCTGGAATTCTCTTGTTATTTAGAGCTGGAGAACCGGGGGAAGCTGTGTCCTTCAGGAAATGGACTTAAATAAAACCTTCAAAATACAAGACACCCTGACATAGATTGAATTGTATTACCTTTTTCCTACTTTGCCATCTCTAGTATTAAGCATATTTCAAATGTCTGTATATGTCAGCTTGAAACATTTGTTCATCATTGTAGCATTTATCTGATACTAGGAATACATAAGCATTGGTGACCCGGTGGTAGAATCCTCACATTTCATGCAGGAGACTCGGGCGCTGTTCTAGCCAGTGCCCCTCACGTACAGTGCATCATCCTCAACAGTCTGTCCGTGCACACTTGCCTGTTGCGGTGATGCTGAGCGGATTTCAATGGAGCTTCCAGACTAAGATAAAAGCTTGGTGATACTTTTGATATTTAGCCAGCCAAAACTCTGGTTTGCAATGTTCCAATCCAAAACTGATCGTGGGGGCGGCGCAGGAGCTGGCTGCGTCTCTGCCTTTGTGCATGGAGTCCACAGGCGCCTGGGCTGACTGGAATGCAGCTAAAAATAGGAACCAACAGATGGAACAGGGAAGAACTGAGATCTAAATTAGATGCTCTATTACTAGGGAGTGGTGGCTTCAAATAGTGTGCAGTTGGGGAGTTAGAGAATTAGATCAACCTAGAAGGACAGGGAGCCCTGGTGGTGTAGGGGTTACACATTGTGCTGTCATCCACATGGCCGGCAGGTCAAAACCATCAGCATTGCCAAGGGAGAAAGACTGGACTTTCTACTCCCTTAAACAGTTGTGTCTTGGAAACCCAGACGGGGTTGCTATGAGTCAGAGCCTTCTTTGCAGGTCTGGCCTACACCCATTTAAAGATTCAAATTGGTAGCTGAAACAGTGAGCTTACAAACTCTCTGTACTTCTCAATAATCATTTCTATCAACCATTAGATCAATAACAGTAGTCGAAGGAAGTTAGTATAAACCTAATACAGCCAGATCCTAAGCTCAATTCTTAAAACAGTCAAGTTCAATCCTTATCTGTTTTCTCTTAAACCTTATCTGAGCTTTTCCATTGATACAAAATATGGTCTTAGGACTCTGACTCATCAAGCCAGGCCATTCTGTCAGCCGTTTTCACTGAGCAGCGTGGTCTCTGAGAAATTCAAGGAGCTATTTCGCCCTCTGATCTCAAAATATACATTTATCATATTCATTTTTGCCATTTCAAACAGGAATCACCATAGAGAACCAAAGAAAGGAATCTAAGCTTTAACTTCTCATATTCTTTCCGAAAACAACAGTAAACTGCCAGCCGTATCTGACCCTGGCTAGCCCAAGAGAAAACCTACCCCGAGGCAGAGATCAAACAAGCATCCACTCTTCATTGTCAGGATTGGTTTCTCTAGTGCCCCACTCCCATGGTACCCTAATGTGTTAGTCTGGGTTGACTAGAGAAACAATCTAGAAACAGTCACATGTCTATTAGAGAGCTTTTTACCCAAGAGTAATTAGATGTTATGAAAGCATCCTGGCCCAGTCCAGATCAAGTCCTTATGTTCAATATTAGCCCGCAAGTCTGATTTTAGCCCCTATGTTTGATACTCGTCCATAAATTCTTCTATAGACACACGCAGCACGGGCAATGACGCTGAAACCAAGATCCTAGGC
Organism: Echinops telfairi; assembly: GCF_000313985.2. NCBI lineage: Eukaryota > Metazoa > Chordata > Mammalia > Afrosoricida > Tenrecidae > Echinops > Echinops telfairi. The sequence goes on along the minus strand of NW_022111309.1, from coordinate 7,725,946 downwards.
TGGTGGGTAAAAAGTCTTGTGGAAGCAGCTTAGTGTGGGTGGGGCTCTCCATATGACTCCTTCTGCCTCAGGGCTCTGGCTTCATGTGGCTTGTCAACAGAATGGGAAGCAGAGAGACCGTGTGGGCCACCTCCAAGGAGGAAGATAGAAGTTCCCAGGATCTTCAGGAGAAGGCTCTGCCCACACAGGGCGTTATTGGCTTTGACCTAATTGGCAGGCTAGACTCCACTCCTTCACTCAAGCTGACCGGAGATTATGTAACTGCCACATCTACCTTGATTGGTGTGTTTATTTCAGTTGATTCGTTTTGTTGTGTATTTTTTCTCTTTTCATGTCAAATAAGACACTGTTACTTAAAAAATCAAGCACAGCAAATGAAAGCAAAATCCCCCAAACAAACTCACTGCCATTGAGTCAATGCTGATTCCTAGTGACCGCCAGTAGGTTTCTGAGACTGGAACTGTTTGTGGGAGAAGAAAGCCCAGTTTTCTCCCTCAGAGCTGCTGCTGGTGGTTTCGAACTGGCAACCATGTAGATCCCAGCGCAGCATGTAACCACTCTACCTTTAGGGTTCCTAAATAAAACAAAGCCTTCCCCTTCTCTCTGTCTGCCTCTCTCTTTGTTTGAACACTCAGAGTTTGAAGTATATCTTAATTTTATCTTTCTGTGTAAAGGCCTATCTGTGTGGTATTTAAACATATTTAAATATGTTAATAATCATATGCATATGTACACATATGCATTTATTTCTATAATTTAGTTTTCACTGTAGTTACCGTCAAAACTCTGTTTTCAGAGGGATGTGAGTATGTGTGGGTATTCGTGTTGTATTCCCATTCCTTCTAACAGGTATATGGTGTGGCAGTCAGTGTGCATATTAAGGAGCCTGGTGGTATGGTGGTTACATGTTGGGCTGCGATCCTCATGCTCCACCGTTTAAAGCCAGCGCCTCCACTGAAGAAAATCTGGACTTTCTACCCCCAGTCAACAGTTACAGTCCGGGAAAACCACAGGGGGCCACTATGAGTCAACGGTGACTCAATGGTAGCGAGTTTGGTTTGCTTTATAGTATGGCAGAGCATCATTTATTTATATGCTTTCCACTTGATGCTGTTTCCTTCTTTTAATTATTACAAAAGAATATCCAGGTAGTGTGGTTGCCTCCTTATTCAAGGGAATCCAAAAGTTAAAATTCATATCTGAGGCCGTTGTGATGCCCATATCATATGTCTATACTTGGTGAAAAAAAGCCCTCCAGAAATTTCCAGAAGGGCAGGAGTGGACCTACGTGTATGTAGAAATGAATGGAAACATGAAGAGTTACATGTTAAGACTGGGAGGAAAGTGGTGCTTATTTGCTTCAAAGAAAGCAACAAGTTGCTGTTCAGTGGACGACCCCCCTGGAGCTGAGGGCAGGAGTGGGTCGCACAGGGCTATCAAAGGTGACTTCTTCAGCAGTAGGTCACCAGGCCCCAATGCCCATCCCCATCTTAGGGTCTTTTTCGAATTGTCCATTATTACTCAAAGTGGCCTAGCTTCCATTGCCTGTACAATTCTTAGTTTATTTACCCATCGTTGGGCACTAGATTGTTTCCAGGAGACCTGTGGGCACAGTGGCTGTGCGTTGGCTGCGATCTCAAAAGCTGTTAGTTCGAAACCAGATGGGACGTTCTACTCCCATGAAGAGTTCCAGCTTTGGAGATGAGAAGGGGGTTGTTCTACCCTTTTGTATGCTAGTGAGCTGACATTGGCCCGATGGCAGCGAGTGAGAAGGTGTTTCCTTAAAGAATGCTGCATCGAGCATGGTTCTGGCTGTTGTTAGGTGCCGCCATCAGGTAGTTAGCAGTCACAGCAGCCCTGTGTACAGCAGAACCACACACTGCACAGGCCTGCACCCTCCGCCCAGTTACTGGTGTGGGGGCCCATTGTAGAAGCCACTGTGTCAGTACGTCTTGTTGAGGGTCTCTGGCTGTTGTCTTCTGCCGCAGACTGGTCCCTCCAGATAGCCTGTCAGTGATGTAAGACCAAGGCCCAGCTTCCTCTCTGCCAGGAACATTCTGACTGCAATGGACAGGAGTGTACAGCTACATGTCCGTGATCCAGCTTTTTTTCTTTAGCATGTCTACCGAGTCTTGTGATTGCTGGAAGAAGTAATAGCTCTATTTCCAAAGTTTTAAGGAAGCGCTTTCATGTGTTCCAAGTGGTTGCAGTGTCTGAGCGTTATGATCCCTCCAGACTGTCACCAGGATTTTCGTTTTGTCTTATTACACTTTTCTGTTATTGCTGCGATGAGATCACATCGATTCATTGTTGGATCTGCGTCTCTCTGATGGCTAGTGATCACTAGACTTCTGTTTCCTGACCCACTGAATATCTCCTTTGGTGAAGTGTCTGTTGATGTTCTCTGTGTGGTTATTAATTCGATTGTTTGTCTTTTGGTTGAGAAGTGGAATTGTTCTGTGCATTTTGTAGATTGCCCCTTTTTCAGACATATCTTTGATAAGTATTTTGGTTCCCAGGCTGAGGTACTATTTAACTCTTTTGAGAAGTCTTTCCATGCAAGAAAGTGTTGACTTTTTAGAAAGCCCCAGTCATCTAATTTATCTGCTACTGTGTCTGCAGTTTTGGTTATGTTTTATAGGTTATTCATGCCATAATTATGGCTGCTAACTTTGCCCCTGTTTTGGTGACCTTTATAGTTTCAAGTTTTATATGTAGGTCTTTGATCTTCCTGAATTAGTTTTTGTGTATATTGTATATGTAGGTCGAGTTTCTTTTTTCCACCTTGTTTTACAAATGGATAGATGATTTTCAAGCACCATTTGTTAAAGAAACTCATATCTCAGTCTAATGGATTTCAGCCCTTTTTTCAAATTTCAGATGGCCAGAGGTAGATGGTTGGTTTTTTGGTTGTTTGTTTCCTTCTGGATTTTCAGTTCTGTTCTGTTGTTCTTTGTGTCTGCCATGTGCCAGCACCAGACTGTTTTGACTACCATACCTGTGCAGTGTGTTTTGAAATCCAGGACAGTAACTGTGACACCTGTCTTGTTCTCCTAGAGCAGTGCTCATCTGTGGTGTCTTTCTTTTCCACGTAAGGTTAAGGACTGGTTCTTGTTTCATTTTATTATCTCCTGAAAGGATGCCGATGGACTCTGGATTGAGATTGCATTGGATCTATATAACTTTGGGTAGTGTTAACATGTCGATGGTGTTAAACGTCCCTATCCATGAGTTTAGTTTGCTCTTCCATTCATGTCGGACTCTTAGGTTCTAAGAGTTCTACCAGTTGTCGGGGTACCAGCCCCCAGCAGTCCTTTGGTGCGACGTTGCAATTATGGAAAATAATAAAGACAAGGGGCACAGGGGCTCCTTGTCCTTATGTCAAGCTCAAGAGAGAGAGCAAATATATCTTTCAACAGGATATATAATCGTGGAATTGACAAATCTTTCCAAAAGTGTGCACATCCCATAGTGAATATGTAACATAGTAAATGGGTAATATAAATGAGTAACATAATGAACAGGTAATGAAGTGAGTCAGCTTCTCGACCTGCACCTTTTCCAGGGGAGCAATCTATGATCTGTATCAGAAAGTGAGGTCAGAGGAGGGTTTGCTACGCTTTAGGATGGGACAGGACCTCGTATCTGATTACTCTTATCTACAGATAACCTTCAGCCACAGTGAATAGCCAGATGCAGGTATGAAACATCTTTGATGGTAGCTCCTTCATGACAATTCCTTATGGGGGGTTATTGGAGGACTGCGTTCAGTCATGAGACTGTGCATTAAGATGCATTTATATATCATAGCTGTCAGGGCCTTCCCCTACTGGAGCCAGCTTTGCAAACCTGTATTATGAGCATGGAGGGTCTCGCTGTGAGGCTTGTCATCAGTCCCTCAGTCTCCCCCAGCAGTGTGTTGTGCTTTCCTTCTCGTGTCTTTTGTATCTCTGGCTAGCATTTCTATCTCTTTAGAGTTCATGTACATGGTCTTGCTTTCCATATTTTCTTTTCAGGGTTATCTCTTTGGCGTAAAGCAATCTGAGGACTGATCTTTTTGAGCTTTTTCTTGTGAATTAGATCTTGCAGATCAGATCATGATTTTTGCAGTCAACAACTCATCAGACCTCCCAATGGCTTGCATTGTTCTCCAACCACGCTTATTTTTTTGAGTGTTGATCTTGTAAAAATCACCAAAAAAAATTGAAATAATTAAAATTAATGATAAGACATAGTTTTTCCAAGCAGGTGAGGTCACAGGCATTCTGCTACTGTTAATGGAATTGTGATGATTAACATTAGTGAGAGTAGCTCTCTCCGCCTCAATTTATTCATCTGTATCATTTTACTTGGCGAAATTATTTTAATGACAAATGTTATCACAGTCTGTGCTATGTATATTAACTATCAAATAACTGGTATATGTTATTAGAGGCCATCTAGTCAGGTCCAACCTGCAGTGAACCTATGAATAATTGAACACAGCTCTGTCTTGTCCTGTGTCATGCTCCTGGCCAGGCCTGTGTTCAGACACTGCATCAATCCATCTCTTTCTCATTATACCTCTACTTTATCAAATGCGATGTTCTTCCTCAAGGACTGGTCCCACGGGTCCCAAATACATGAGATGACATCTTGCCATCCTCACGTTTACATCTTGCCTCCTGGTGTTACTTCTTCCATGACAAATTTGCCAGTTCGTTTAATAGAACATTTGATATGACTTGCCAACACCCTAATTCGAAAGCACAAATTTCCCACTTTCCTTATTTATTGTCCAACTTTCGCGTATGTATGAAGTGACTGAAAGTAACCTGACTTGGAGAAGGCTCACCTTACTCCACAAAGTGACCTATTTGCAACACTTCCTAATGTTCCTCAATGTTTCCACCCACACAAAAATGTCCTAGAAGACAACAGGAACAAAGGCTTCACCTCTTTTCATTTGTAGCGCAGTGGACAGGGTCAGCACACAGAGATCTGAGGGAAAATGAAAATCAGTGCTCCGTGCACTTACATGTCCTTAACAGGACTTTGGATTTGCACAGTGTTTTTCCAGAACGGTTACAAAGATGTTCCCAGTGCATTCAAACCCATGTCCCACCCCTATGTTCTAGACCTTCAAGTCCACCCAAGGCACAGCAAGCCATAGATTGGGTGGGAGGAGCTAAGACTGGAGATAAAATATTGTATGGTAAAACCATCCATATTATCTGTCAATGAGGGGTAAAGGTTTCTCTCCCAGTTCAAGACGCTGTTAGCTTTCCACAGTACGTCTGTTGAGAAGTTCTAAATACAAGTCATGGGAAAACATCACAGCCCTATAGCAATATCTCCCCTTTTCTAAATCTTTATTGGTAACTGTGCTAAATGAGAGAGAAATATTAGGGACCTGATTATTAGTTGTAAAGACTGCTGTGCACAGAGCCACCATGGCAATGTTGCAGTTTCTAATAACTTTTACAAGCTGAAGTTTTAAGAACTTCCCTTTCCAGAATTCACCAACATTCAGACCATTTGAATGCTCCTTAAGAAGAAGCATTGTCTCCTTAAGAAGAAAAAAAACTTGAGCTGATGCCAAGGGTTCAAGTAGAAAGAAAATGCTTTGAAAATAATCATGGCAACGTTTGTACAAACGTGCTTGACACAATGGATGAATGTACGGGCTGTGTTAAGAACTGTAAGAGCCCCCAATAAAAGTATGCAATGAAATTTTTTTAAAAGAGTGTTGTTTCCAGTGCTCCATCAGTTTAGCTTAGACTTTTATCGCCTGGTTTTAGAAGAAGCTTTTCCAATGGGTCATTTCATTCATCAAACTAAGAAATAAATGTGGCAAGATGACTGTGGCCGTTCTTGGGCAGGAGGAATTGATATTTATGTGGTTTGCCTGCAGCACATTCAACTGGACTGTCCCGTTCCTTTCATTCCTGGCCTGCTTGATCCTGGTGGTCACCACCATCACTTTGTATTTCATCCCTCTGCGGTGCATCGTTTTAATCTGGGGTAAGTTTGACACGGTTCCGTTGCTAGCAAAGTATTGCAGGTAAGAAGCAAACGCTTATTTTTAAAGTGTGAAATAAACTTTAAATAGGTCCTTGTTGGCAATTAAGCATGAGCTCTAGCAAATATTTGAGGAACAAAAACAGCCAAGACCTCCCAGAAAAGGCCAGTTTGGGTGAAAGATCAGCATAGATATTTTTATAACTCTTGCATAATTGTGCTAAATAAAAAGATGTTTGTGTATGTGGTTTCCCTTGGGGCCTTCATGGTTAGAAATACCCTGGAAAATACATTGCTGTGGCCCAATAACTTTCAGAAGATGCAGTTGCTCTTCAATGAGCAAACCCCTGCATCTTTCCCCTTACATTAAGGAGGTTTTGCCCAGGCCAGGTTACTCCTGACATTGTCAACTCTCCCGGAGGAAGGGGAAAACATAATAGTTACATGACCCAGTCCTTAAACCCAGAAGCAGTGGTGGGAAAAGGAAGGGAGGACTCAAGGACCCTGGGACCAGAACCCTGGAGAAGAGGAAGGTATTATTCCCAAGGGAAATGGTGTACCTCTACAAAGTGTATCTGTTTTTAAAAGTTAGCACAAAAATGTCCCAACGTCATGTAATACATAGCATTAGTTCGCAGTTGAATTAAAAGAACAACATCTTTGTGACTATCTATGTCTGTCTAAGGATAAGTGGTTGGTGTGGGGGATGCATAATATAAAGAGAGTGCACTGCAGTAGAAGAAGTCAGCCCTTTTCCAGAAGGTTCTGTCAGTCCTGACTTTCCATTACTTAGTTTGTATGATAACTTAGTCACATGACTGCTGAGTTCTCAACCGCGACACCTTTAGGGATCTTCAAATGTTGAGATATTCGTAAAAGTTGGCATTCACCTTAAGATAATCTGTTATATGAAAGCAGAAAGCTTGGAAATGCTGATGAAAAGCAGCAATCTTTCCATAACCATGAAATGTACTCATTGTCATTGTTTATTTTGACTCAATGACAGTGAGTCAAATTCTAATCTGTGGTACAGATTAGAATTGCTCTGTAAAGTTTTTGAGGGTGTATATCTTTACAAAGAAAACAGCTTCATCTCTCTCCCCAGGGGCGGCTGGTGAGTTCAAACCTGCCTTTAGGTTACCGGCCTATCAGTTAACCCACTGGACCCCTAGGGCTCTTCCATTCAAGGTTCAAACCCACTCCCATCTAGTCAGTCATGACTCAGAGTGCCGTTATAGAACAGCATGGAACTGTCTCTGTGGCTTTCCAAGACTGTAAACCTTTATGGGAATAGAATACCTCATTTTTCTCCCTGAGAGAAGCTGGTAGTTTCAAACTCCTGACCATTGTGTTAGCACCTAAATACATAATCCACTACCCCTTTCCCTTCAATAGAGACCTTTTCAAGGAAAATCCACGACGATAGAACTCTGGTGACAGGAAAGGCGGCGCTGGTTATTCTCAGGCATGACACGGTGACGGGAACCCATGTTGTGTTCGTGGTTCGGTGCCTTTGAGTTGGTTCTCACGCATAGCAACCCTGCTCCATCCTCACGATGGTTGCTATGTTCGACCCCATTGTTGTAGCTAGTGGGTCAGTCCATCTCTTGGTGTCAATCCATCTTTTTAGGGCTCTCCTTTTTCACTGCCCTTCTACTTTACCAAACATGATATCATTTTCGAGGAATGGTATCTCCTGATACCACCTTCACAGGAAGCAAGACAAAGGCTCACCGTCCTCCCTTCTAAGAAGCATTCGGGCTGGGTTTCTTCCATGGCCAATATGTTTGTCCTTTAGCCAGTCTGTCGTGCTTTCTATATTCTTTACCACAATGCAAATACATGGATACTTCTGTGCTCTCCCTTATTCAACTTTTGGGTGCATGTGAGGTGATTGCACCATAGCATGGGTCAGTCGTACCTTAGTTCTCCAAGTAAGAGCTTTGCTTTTCAGCGCTTTAAAGAGGTCTTGGGCTGCAAATTTACCCAATGCAATGCAGCTTTTGATCTCCTGCATCCATGAGGATTGGTTGTGGATCCAAACAAGATGAAATTCTTGACAACTCCAGTCTTATCTCCATGTATCATGTTGTCACCCATTGGGCCAGTTGTGAGGACCTTTTTTGCCCCTCTCCATTGAATTGTAACCCATGTTGAAAGTAGCAGCCCTTGATCTTCATCAGCAAGTGTAAAGGCCTGCTCACTTTCAGCAAGCAGAGTGGTGTCATCTGCATATCCAAGCCTGCTACCAGGTCCTTCTTCATAGTCCCAACTCCTTAGATGTTCGCTCTGCATACAGCTTGAATAAGTACAGTGAGAGGATACAATCCTCTCACAAACAGAAGTGGGATCAATGGGAGGGCGTTGAACCCCTTCACTCTCAGTTTTGTCTGGCAGGGGAAAGTTCCACATAAAGAAGCCTCTCTCTATAACACAAAGAAAGAAAAACAGACTATCTACTCACCTTCCTGGGTGATGTCCAGTAGTTAATGAACCTCCCCACAGGCAGTCCCAGGGTAATAGATACAATCAGTTCCCAAGTATGACTTTAAAACTTTACAGGTCCATTGGACCAGGTGCGTATGGTGCTTCTTTTAGCTCTTTATTTACTTCTTCTGAATGTTGTTCTTAGTCTTACTGTAGTGCCAGAAAAGGCCAGAACCTTTTTCAACCATTTCAAAGTTGCACATTAAGGTGATTGTGATCAAGAATGTGTTTGTAGTCGGGGTTGGTTCAGTTGCCTCACAATGAAAGCACAATGGCATAAACTACACCTTGAGCTGAAAGACTGCGGCCTCCCTCAAAGTGATGCATTGCTCAAAGATGGTGGCTGACCGCAACCTTGAATGTGTGTGGTTCTCCAGAAATCCAATTCCACACACCAGCCTCCTGAGAGGGCTCGCCCTGTCTCTTCAAAGTCTCTCATTCCAGGCCTTCAACCAATTTTTTTTTCCCTTTTGATTACCATGTACAATCACCCAAATTGTAAAAATTCAGATCTGTTACTATTTTGCTTTTATCTAGGAGAGACAGAATTGGAAGCCCTGCTTAAAGGCCAATAGGAGCTGTCTATAAGTTGGACGTCTAGAACATAGGGACTGCCTGTGTTGGGAAAACTCTTCTCATACCACTTGTATTTGCTTCCGTTTCTTTTTTTTACAACAAATTGCATATCGGTACATAGATGATCAAAAGAATGGATGGGACTCTTCAGGGCCTGTTGATTAAGAAAACAGTTTGCTGTACTCTATCCCTGAATGCCATAATATAGTCAACAGTGTCTGTACAGGTTGAATATTGGCGGTGGTGGTTACTACGAAGTAGGCTGCAGCTCCTAGCCAGCTGTGCACCACCCTTAACACAGCAAGGGAGAGAGTGATCCCTCCTGTCTACTCCTCACAGCTATTGTTATATTTGAGCCCATTGTTGCACCCAGTTTTCCCCTCCTTGCAGGCTTTCTCACATTCCTCTGACCCTCTGCTTTCCCACGCACGATCGCCTTTCTAAGGACCACTCTTTTCTAATAACATAGGCGTACATGAGACCAAGTAAGAGCACCCTCACTTCTCAGGAGCACTTTGCCAGTGCTTTCTCTAACTCAGGACTTGCTTGTTTTTCTAGCCACCCATGTGACTACCAGTATTCTTCATCAGCACCATAATCCCCATGGATCCATTCTTCTGCTCTCCACCTTATTCCTTGTTTTGCTTTCTCATGCATATGAGGCAACTGGAAATGCCATGACTTGGGTGAGGTGCCTATTAGTCACCTAGAGTGACATATGTGCTATCTTTTTCATTTTCCTGTCATATATCTTTATTCCAAAATTCATTCATTGATTATATTTGGAATACAAAATATCAGAGACAGACTGCAATTTTAACATGATTCAAAATTATAATCCTTTAGCCATTTTTAAGTTTGTACACATTGACGACTATGTTCAGCTCAGTAATTACTCTTGCCTCATGATTATTTTTTTTTTCAGATATGAGTATATATATTTCAAGATATATTAGAAAATATTCCAAGATATATTTAGGAAATATATCTTGGAATAGTTTTTTGAATACTTTTGTTAGGGGTTCTTACATCTCTTATCACAATCCATCCATTCACAATCTTCCAGCCAGTGTGTCAAGCACATTTGCATATATGCCACCATCATCATTTTCAAAGCATTCTCTTCCCACTTGAACCCCTGATATCAGCTCCCCATTTCTTCCCGCTCCCTCCCTTGCCCACCCACCCTCACAAACCCTTGAAAAGTTATAGATAAATTTTTCCATATCTTACATTATCCTCTGTCACCCCTCACCCACTTTCCATTATTTGTCCCCCTGGGAGGGGGTTCTAGCTGATCCTTGTGATTGATCCCCCCCCCCACTCCCACCCCTAATCCTCCTGGTATCTCTACTCTCATTGTTGGCCCTGAAGGGTTTATCTATTCCCTGTGTTGCGGGCTCTTATCGGTAGCAGTGTGCATGCTCTGGTCTAATCTGATTTGTTAGGTAGAATGCCTCATGATGAATTTATATTTCATGTTCTTTTATGCATCTTTTTTGCCACAAAGTATACTATACTGTTTTCCCTCCTTCGACTGACAATTTGGGGATTCAACCCCTTCTCCTGTTTATCCAAATCATTTTGACATCTGATCATATCCTCCAAGACCCTCGCTTCCCAATGTCAACTTTTTTCATCTACTTAAGGGGCTCTGGTAGTGCTATTGGGTAGACATTGGACTGCAATGTTGGCAGTTCAAGCCCACCAGCCACTCAGTGGGAGAAACATGAGGCTGTCTGCTCCTAGTCAGATTTACAGCTTCAGAAAACCCATAGAGAGTGGCTGTGAGTTGGAATTGACTCTCTAGGAGTGGGTTCATAATAATACGTTGCTCTGTTTTTCACTCTGTTTATGGATGAAATGATTAAACAATACGGGATTTATTATGCTATCATGGGTCAATATTGATTCTTTGAGCTTTATACTTTGTGTGTGATTCTTTGGTTTTTGTATTCTAGGCAAAATTTTACAATTGCTTATGACATTACCATAGACAATATAGTTCAGTATGGTCTGTTGTTTTATCTCATCATATATAACTGCCATGTCATTATGGAACATGTTCTACAATTTTATTAGTATTCATTCTTTTCTGAGGTAAGTATGTTATTACCTCATATGAATCCAGAACATTCTTCTGCACATTTTATTATTGTATCCTGTACAGAGACTTTCTCATGTAGTAGAATAAATAGATAAATAAATAGAATAAAAAGATAGTAAAAATATAAATTGATTGATTTAAATACCCATCCATATCAAGTCCTTAGTGAGGACTTAACAAATATTTTTGTGAGTCTTTAATACCTATAATCTACTTGGATAACTTTGTATTAGAACTTCCACTTGCTTTCAGAGATTCCTTCATTTTAACTAAGAAGCAGGTTTAAGAAGAACATCTTCGGGGGTTTAAGTGGAGAGAAAACGTTTTGAGAAACGATGTACAAATGCGCTTTACACAATTGGTGTGTGTATGGATTGGGATAACAGTTGTATGAGCCCCTAATAAAATGTTTAAAAAAAAAAAAAAAGGACATCTTTAGTGTCCTTTAGTAAATGTCCTACAGGGTTGGGTTATTTAACTGAAGCCGAGTCTCCCTGAAAGCAGAGCATTCTGGATCAGAGCACATGAGGCTGAAGTTGATAGTGTTCCTCTTCACTTGCATAAAAATTAGAGAAACGTTGCCCATCGTAAGCCATCTCCTCATCTCTAAAGTTGTACATGAGATCCTAGAATTACTTGTCCCAAGCTTTCACTCTTTTTGAGCAAACCTATTTAACTTTATCTTCTGTATCATTCACTGTGCATCCTGGCAATATATTTGCATGAATTATTTTTATGGTAAGAATCATTTGACGTAAACACGCGGGACGCCCTCATGGTATCATGAGCATAATAGTCTTGGATGAACTAACCTCAGTGTGAGGTAGTGAAGAGTAAGGTGCTTTCTTTCCTTAATTTCTCATTTTGATAAATAGATGGACTGATTGATTTAAATACCCATCCACCCATATATAGAGAGAGAAGTAAGGTACTTCATGAAGACTTGACCAATATCTTTATGAATCTTTAATACCTACAATCTACCTGGATAACACTGCATTGGAAGTTCCACTTGTTTTAAGAGGTGATTCTTTTTAACAAAGAAGCATGTTTAGGAAGGACATCAGTCGCTTCCGTTAGTGAACTTCCTGCAGGGCTGGGTTACTCATTTGAAGTAGTTCCTAGAAGGCAGAGCATTCTACATCAGAGCACCCGTGGCTTTCTGTCTGTTTGAGAAGACTTCCATCTTCCTTCCATTCTGCTCCTCTTTGTAGGTATCTTAATGACCATTATTGACTTTAGTTCAGATCTGAGATTCTTCTACTTTTGCAAGGCGATGTGAACTCTCCATGCTGGATTTTGACTTTCTTGCGCGAAAATGGCACGCCATCTTTCCTTTACACTGAAGTCACACTGTGTCTTTGAGGACCATGTAAGGGAAAGGGCCCTCCTTCTCCCGTGGGGGCTGCGTGGCAGCAGCTCCTGTAAGTATCACCAGGCAGTCATGTTCTAATTGGTTTCACATGGCTCTTAACGCCAGCCATCTTCACAGAGCAGCCACATGCCTACCTTCTCTCCTAACTTCCTCCAGTTGTTGACTCTTCCTGCCGGCTTCCTTCTACCCCACTTACCTATTCAATTCATGATCTAGGATCATTCGATTATAGCATCTTCCCTAGGGGTTTCCCACCAGTATTTGTATCTCACTTGTTTGTTACATGCTTTGAAGAAAAAGGGGAAAAAGATTTTCACAGCAGATCATACTTTATGACTGTCTATTTTACTTAGAATAAATAAAATTATATATGATGTGCTACTGGATAAAGCCACGACTTTGAAATGGGGGGGCATATAATTACATACCCGATGGTATAAAGACTCTTTCCTTTGCCACATCCGTTGTCTCTCTACCTTGTCAGCATCAGTCGTAATGATAATAGCCCCCTACATTCTTGTGGAAATTCAGATAATAGAATCCTCTGGCCTATATTGCGCACATGATTCTCCCCGCAGCCAATGAAAATATACAGGAAGGTCTTTTCAGCCTGGAGTCCACAGCTCCTTTGTGGAAGGTTCCATGACTGGAACCAGGCATTCCTGCTCCAGGAGCCTGGTTCTTTTCCCCTTGCCCCACTGCCCCTTAAAGATGACCAGGGCTGAACGCTCTCCTCTCGACACTTGTCTCCACTGGACAGTATGCACTACACGAGGTTGCAGAATCACTGAAGTACTGGAGCCTGAAATACCTTAAACAATAGGTGTGCTTCTGAAGCACGCAATCGTCAAGATCATTTTTATCCAAACTAAGTTTTTCCAAAGTCTCAGTGCATTGTGAGCTGCTCTTGCCCTTATTGGTACATTTGAACGACTGTGCAGGTTTCCAATCTTCTCGGTGACTAAGAATGCGCTGTTTTGATCAGTCGTGATATTATCCTGCCTTGCCGTGCATTGTAAAGACTCCAGATGCGCACACTATATATAATTAACAATAGAAGATATATCTTTTCTCAATATGTCTTTGTTTCCCTTCGTCGTTTTGTCTCATCTGTTTTCTTTTGCCAAGAAGCCCGCGCTGTAATTAAGTGTCTTTAGAATAGCACAGTGAATGTAGTTTACTTGAAAGGGACTTGGGCAGGGGCTAGATTTTTGACTAGCAACCAGCTTGCTGTGGGTGTAGAAGACAAAAGCCGAGTGTAGCTCTGACTAAAGGAAAGGGGGTCCTTTACAGGCAGCCTTTTCTAGCTCAACCGCCATGCCAGTTTCTCATGGACGAGGGCCGGGCTCCCGTGTCAGGGCTGGTCTGTGTAAATCTGACCCTCCCCATGTTGCTGGAGCTTGGCATGGTGACCGGTATAATGCCATGTGGGAAGTTCTGTCCTTAGATGGAAATTGAATAAGGTTTCTTGCAAGAAGCGAAACATCAGACCTCTGATGTACTCCTGACTGTAGATCAGCTGAATGCTCTCTTAGCTTCCATGTAGGAGCTCCGCAGAGCACACCAAGGCTCTGCCTTCATCCTGTGCCCCTGCCGCTGAAGGGGTTTCAGAAATGATCCTTGTTAACAAGGACCCGCCTGCACAGCTTCACAGCCACCTACGCATTCTGCTTCTAACACTCAACAGGGAAAAAGGTGACATTTGGTTTTAAAAAAAAGGTAGCTACAAGAGAGCAGAGCATGAGACACAAAGTGGTTGTGTGACATGTCCTCTACGGGGGAAATGGGTGCCGTGTGGACATGCTCAGGGGCGCAGGGGGTCCCCTTCGTGGGATGCACTCCAGCACTTGGTCATCATCCACGTCATACCCTGTCTAGTGATCATTGCCACCCTCCAAATTAGCATGTGCTACTGTGCTCAGAAAAACCATCACCCCAAGACTGCGGTCAACAAATCAAGGTAGCAACCATCATACGATAATTTTCCAATAACGACGTTTCACAGTTCCTTGCCGCATCAAAGTACAATCCGCATGTCAAGTTCTGCTCCGTGGTGAGAGGAGAGAAACCTGTGAAAATGAATTGAGGGCTGGGGGGAATTGATTTCTGCAGTTTCATCTAACAACAACAGCATAGACTCCCACCGTCCACCTCCCCCGGCTGCATGTGGTCTAGATCCTCCAAGTACGGACTTGTTTGGGCTAATGAAGGCCTTTTCCCATCTGAGACACTTGTTTTCATAGCGGAGGAGGCTGTTAATCAGTGTATTCTAAAAAAGCCCATGAGCGACCCAGTTTTAGCATGTGTCTCTGCGCCCTGCTGCTGAGATTGTAATGGGATTTTCACCGCTGAAGGAGGCAAAGCTCCTTGTCCACAGTCTCCATGTCCTTCCCTCAAGAAACAGCATTTGTGAGTGATTCCACATGACAGCAACGTGTGCGTTACTTGCGGTCTAGTAACTGTGTTCACACCAATCTTTACTTGTGAATGCCCACCCCCCTCCCCTGCCATCACCCAGGCAAGTCTCTAGGATACGTGAATGAATGAAGAAATAAATGGATGGATGGATGGATGGATGGATGGATGGATGGATGGATGGATGGGTGGATGGCTTGATCAATCATTCAAGCGAGTCTCCCATATTTCTCTTCTTTTTCAGGCATAAATAAATTTACTAAGAAGCTTCGAAATCCCTACACAATCGACAATAATGAGCTCCTAGACTTTCTCTCCAGGGTACCATCTGATGTTCAAAAGGTACATAATGAAGGTCACCACCAGCAGCTATGGCAGTGCTACTGTTTGGCCAGCCCAGAGCCACAGAAGCACAGACTGGGCCTACGAGCAAATGAGATAACTCATTTGGAAACCCTTACACGGGCCTGACTTGCGGGGAGGTGGCAGGAAAACCTTTGTCTAGTGCATGAAATGTTTGGGAAAATTATGCTGACAAAGAGCTACTTAAGGGTGATGGGGAACTCTCACCATGAGATTACCACGTGGTGGTGTTTGCCACCTTTCTGCAGGCTTGGCTGCCCCCACAGAGTAAGATAGGCTCAGCAAGGAGAAGGGTGGTGGCCCAAAGCTGGGGGGTGGGGGCTAATTGCTTACTGTCCTTCTCTTCCAGATGACAATCACTTTAGCGGAAATAGAAGACAAGTGGATTATTCTATTTTTGTTTGTTTTATTATTCTGTGCCCCTATTATTCTTAGACTCCCTTCTTCCCGCTACATCTTGGAGATGCCGAGGGCAAAGCCCCAGTTACTGTTGGCACACACCGAGGCAGAGACAGCTTGAAACAATTCAGGGTCAAGCCGAAGCATTACTCACTGGTAATGGTCACTTAGTCCTGCGGACTAAGGACAGCACCATCAGAAGGTGACCTGTCCCGATGCCTGCACATCAGGCCGCCATAGATGCAGTGGAAGATGGGCAGGCTGGGGTTGCTCCATCAGAGCAGATGGGAGGCAGTGGCTTGAAGGAGCATCAGAATGATCCGAGACATCATCCCTTCTCTGAGACAACCCCAAATCAAGTATCAGTCCCCATCTCTAGGCAACAATAACACGACTGGTTCCCCAGGAGCCCTGGGGTGCACTACAGAGATACGGGGCTGAGCACTTGTTGATTGCTCTCCCCTCCACTACACGTTCAGCACGGCATTTGTGGATTTTAAGTCAGGCACCATGATCCCGTGCTGCTTGAACCTTCCCTGGGTGATGTCCTGTCATAGGCACCAACTCACTCCTTCACAATTGGCATGAGATGGTTTCTAAAAACTAACAACCTGGCCCTCTTTGTGTTACACTGAAGAATGGCATGCAGCCCATCCCCCATCCCCTAGAGGAACTTCCCAAGGTCCTCTGGGGAAAAGGTGTTTTTTCATTTGTCTTCTCTTATGTGATGGGGCATACCACTCGGGGAGTGTTGGCACAAACGTGAAGAATAGTGTACGCATGTGGCCTGTCACTCAGCTGTTTACATACAGCCAGTCCCTGTCAGACTAACAAATATACACTCCAAAAGTTATATGTTGGTGGCATATCATCACTGAGGTCACACCTGTATCCTTCAAGGGCGGATGGGAACCATCAAGCCCCCTCCCTACTCCCCGGGTACCAGCCCTGAGGGTGGCCCCCCAGTTGGAGTTGGTGCACACGTAAAGAAGCCCAACAGAAGAGCATCTAAGAAAGAGAGACAGGGCCAGGGGGTGCACTTGAAGAATCTTCCTTGTATGGCCGGTACCGCGCAGAGCACTTCCAATGACACCGTAGAGCGTTTGCCACTGCTGGCGAGAGCCAGGGCATTCATTTTGCTCGCCGGTGTTTTATCCATTACATTGTAAATTAAATTCGTGTTTAAGAGAAATCTATATGTTTGAGGCCCAGTACCAATGTCAGCATTTTCTCCCTTTCAGGCAAAATAAATGAATATAATTTGCTCAGACTGTTCCCCAAGATTTTAAATATTTTTAAATAAGTAATTTTTAGTAAGTTACTGTATCGTATACTCAACATTCCCATGGGGGTGGTTATTAAGCTTGCTTATGGTTGAAAAGTGGCATACGCAAAACTCAAACCATCTCACAGTGCTGGGAGCAGGTAGAAACCCAGGCAACTCATTAGAAAGATCTGCTTTTAATATTTTGGTTTCAAGAAATGATGCATGACTTCTCCACTCCTTCCTGCAATTAATCCCTCCGTGTTCCTGTGTTTAGAAAATGATTCATTACCTTTGAACCTTCCTTCCTTTGCCTTGGTCCGTCCTTGGGGAGCCATTAACACACACTGTGGTGAGCTAGGGTTACCTAACCGCCAGCCTCATGACTGTCTGTTTTCACAGGTGCAGTATGCAGAACTGAGACCCTGCAGCAGCCAGAGCCCCCTTCGCAAGAAGCGCAGCGCTCCCTAGGATGCAAAAGACTTTGGCAACCAGCCCCCAATGTTGTGATTGGTTGATTAGACCACCATCATCTCAGTGGTCAGTGTGTGTTGGTCTGAAATGTGTGCTGTGTAGATCCCCCTTAGCCTCCCTGTCTTCCACATACACAGACGCAAAGACGTGTGCACACATGCATGAGTGAGTACACTTCCACATGTGCACACATGCCCATGGTCACACCTCGGCACGCACCAGTATCCTAGGTGCAAGGAGGGTCAGCCCAGCAAAAGGAGACACAATCTGGGGCTGTGGAAGACTAACATCTGATCTCCAATAGGAGCTCGCTCAAGGTTGCAGGGGCTCTGAACACAGCCAGGAGGGAGACCACTTGGATTTGGCAGTGACTTTGAACTTGTTTTCACACCTCCAGCAGATTCTCATTAAGATTCAGTTATTTCCACTCCCCAGCCCCACACTCCTCTCAGACTATTCATCAGGATTTTTCTCTTGATTAACCATTCTTGGCCACCCATTAACTGTTGAAGGGATGTATGTTTTAGAAAAATAATTTTTAATATAATTCCTGGAATTATGTAATGATTCTGATGAATCATTATATCTCATGAAGTGTTTCAGTGAGGACCTCTTGGGTGAAATTCTGTCAAAGGCTGTGTCTGGGTTCAAATACATGGTGAGTCCCTCACTGATCCAAGGAAGGCCCGATAGGATTGTCCATTTGGAGAAGGAGGGGAGTCATGATGGCCCTTGCTTCCGACTTTACGTTTTGCTCATTTCCAATATGAAATGCCACTCCTGTAGCAGAGCGATAGGAAAAGGTATTGATCAGTTCTCAGAGTATGTATAAAGATTAAGACTAGGGATAGATAAATGTGAATGTTTGACGTCTCATTATAATAAAATTCTTTCACCAAATATTCTGGATGGAAAGAAAAAAAAATACTTAGCCTGTCTAGATGTATCATTCATTAGATTTTGCTCTTATGGTAAAAGAAACGATACAAAACAAAAATTGATCTCAGAGTCCTGCCCCTAGAAACTTACACCCACAAGCTCTCGTTTGATCTTGTCTGACTTCTGCAGAGCCCTCTACTTGTAAAACACCCGCCTCAAGTAAAAAAACCCAGGTTTTGTCCAGATAGAAACGCTATTTAAGTTTCAAAGACAATTTCATTGCACACTTTCACGTGTGCAGTTTTGTAGATATGTATAGGCAGAGAAACGTTGAGGGAAGAGAACTGATTGCATAGTGAGTTGTACTATTAAAACTCTAGGTTGTAATTTAATAATCTTCACACAAAATGTTTATGAAAAATGCCAAAGATTCTAAACCTTATCATGTCGCGTCTGTTTTTCTTCATATTGTATCTTCTCGGTTTGCTTTCTGGCTGAGCCAGATTTCTGCATGATTTGATTTACTTCAAGTTAATGAAGCTGGTTGGAAAAGAGCCTTGCAGAAATGATAAAAGCTTCAGTAAATCTTTTAGTTGTACATGCAATAGATACCCAGGAACCTCTTTTGTTAAACCAGTTACTCAATCTTCTGTGTAAACAATGCCTCATTGTCTCACTCCCAGCTATCATCTAGTTTATCATAGTCTGTCATTTTGTAACGACCTGAGTCAGGCAGTTTTAAACAGACATGTGAGATCGGATCAGTCATTTGAATGAAAACTTTCAGCAACAAAATAACCCCTTATTTATTTAAAAGTGGAACCAATACTTTATTGTTCTTTTGCTATAGAATTTCGAAATGAAATAATTTGCTCAACAAGAAGGCATCATTAGTTAGACTTATTTCCCCTGGAGCCTGACTGTGGGCTTCTCAGCAGTAAGTTCAGGACATAAACACCAGCTAGGATACAAGGCAGGACCGGAGCAACCTTGAATAAATTGTATATGGAAAGTAATTGCTAATTAAGTAGACATCGAATGTGAAAGAATGAGTATTTATTGTTTGTGAAACGTTAAAAGATTTATACAATTATCAGAAAATTTTATGAAACATCCCAGGGTGTTTCAGATAAAATTTATGAATTACGGATTTACAACGTGGTCATTAAAGACGATTTGGTAGGACCGTGAAAGTCTTACTAAGCTTTCCGTATTCTACCACACCACGCCCCATCCGTCCATTTCCAGCCATGCCTGAATATCTGGCTGGTTTCTACACCTGACGGGTCAGAGATGTCCCCATCATCTTTCCCCCAAAGTTCCCAGAATGCACAAGTCCAGAGTCTTCTCACTTCTTTTCCCTTCGTGCCATTGGTATCCGCTGTCACTGGTACCACTGGGCTAGAATTCCGATGGGCAGCCTCTTTCTCGTGACTCCTCCTCTTTCATTGTAGTCTTCTCTCAGTCTCCCAGCCTGTCAAGCCTTCCCTGGGCTCTGTTCTTGTCCCAATTGCTTCCATCCCGTGGGAGGCCTTTGAAAAGCAATTATGGTTTGGGCGAAAGCTTACACAGCAAGTGAGGTTCCCATGTAAAACGCTGAGCACGTTGATGGGTGACAGTAGTGGTGTTTTTCACACTGTGTAAACACTCTCATTATTTCCACTCCGGTTGTTCTAGTTCTGTTGGTTTCTGGGATGGTTTCCTTCGGTTCTTGCTTCGCCACACTGAAAGAATTCATGCAGGCGACGCACTTTTGTAAATCCAAGTTCACTTCTACGTGGGAAAGGGAAGTGTCAGGTTATACATTCTCACATAGCACATGCTCTCTCTGGAAAAGCATGCAAGGCCGAATGGCAGGGACCGTGAGAGAGTTCGCGACTGAAAATGGCCACTTCAGGAGAGCATGACAAACCTCATGGAAAAATGGCCCATACGAACCAAAGGGGGGAGTCTGGACCCCCAAAAAGACGAGAGGGTGTCTGGGCTGTTAAAGGCTTGAAGGTAAACAAGGAGCCATCTAGCTCAGAAGCAACAAAGCCCACATGGAAGAAGCACACCCGCCTGTGTGATCACGAGGTGTCGATGGGATCAGATATCAGGCATCGAACAAAAAATCTTATCATTGTGAATGAGGGGGAGTGCGAAGTGGGGACCCAAAGCCCATCTCTAGACAATTGGAGACCCCCTTACTGAAGGGTCGCGGGGAGGAGACGAACCAGTCAGGATGCAGTGTAGCACCGATGAAACATAACAACTTTCCTCTATCATGATCCAAATTCTACCTTTGCTCATTTCCAATATGAAATGCCACTACTATAGCATAGCACCCCCCACCCCACCCCCCACTATCATGATCCCAATTCTACCTTACCAATCCGGCCAGACCAGCGCATGTACACTGGTACAGTTAAGAACTGGAAACACAGGGGATCCAGGACAGATAAACCCCTCAGGACCAATAATGAGAATAGCAATACCAGGAGGGGAAGGGGAAGGTAGGGAGAGAAAGGGGCAACCGGTCACAATAATCTACATATAACCCCCTCCCTGGGGGATGGACAACAGAAAAGTGGGTAAAGGGAGATGGACAGTGTAAGACATGACAAAATAATAATAATGTATAAGTTATCAAGGGTTCATGAGGGAGGGAGGGGGAAAAGGAGCTGATACCAAGGGCTCAAGTAGAAAGAAAATGTTTCGAGAATGATGATGGCAACAAGTGTACAAATGTGCTCGACACAATGGATGTGTATATGGATTGTGATAAGAGATGTACGAGCCCCCAATAAAATGATTTTATTAAAAAAAAGAAAAGAAAAACAACACACTGAAAAAAAGACTAAGCTCTGAGAGGGAGCGTGCCTGCCCTCTGCACACAAGAGAGCTCTTGCCCTCCGACATGAAAGAGCGAGCAAGAGTGAAAGTGTGACCTACCAGCTGTGTGTGCTATTTATCCCCTCCTATCCTCACTGATTAGAAGTGTGTGGGAAGTATAGTTGAGGGTATTGACCGTTCTCAATAGCTGGGTTTAGGAGCATGTGTGACGATGTTGTTGGGGACTGGTGTGTGTGCCCAGGTTGACCTTCACCTGTGTCTAGATGACCTAGGCCTGCAAAAGCCCAGCTTTGGATTGTCCCCTGAGGTGTCTATGGTATGCCTGATTTCTTTCAAAACCCTTTTATTGTGGCATGGCCAGCTAATGTTTGTTTAGCTTGGGCATTCTGTGGAGATGACCCCCTTTATCCCTAATCTTTCTGCCTCTCAGCTCTGTGCATCCGGCTTCCCTGGTCACAGCCACCACCTTCTCATTTTTGCTTTAAGGGAAATGGTGACCATTTGACCCTTCATGTGCTGTCTTAAAGGAGCACATTATTCATAGGTGATATTGTTTAGTTCATGATCCAATCTGTTATTGTGCTGCAAGGTGACCTCAGGGGGTGATCTCAGGACTATGGTCTTTGATGTTCCTCTGAGACCCTCCTGGTCCAATAAGTCTGTTTCATTTGGTTTTTAAGAAGTTGAGTTGTGTTTTACACTGTTTTTCCCATTCTAACAGGGACCATGTGTTATGTCTCTGGTCAGAGAAGTCGGCAGTCATAGCTAGAGACTAGCTAGTCCTCGCCTCAGGATAAAGGAGGTCTGTGTTTCAAGTAGAGGCTTTGTGGCTTCTGATCAACCATCAGAATGGTGCCAACGGCATTATGCCAAGTTAATCCTCAGTCAGAATATGCCTTTCACTTCGACTAGTCTGTACGCAATTTCTGTCTGAATAAATTTGCCCTCAAAACTTTCAAGGTCCCTGGATGTTAGAACTATGAAGACACTTGACAGCTACCAGAACGTTTGGAAATTTAAATCAACCGTCCAAACCAAACCAAGCTCATGGCCATTGAGTCCGTACAGACGTAGAGAGAACTGCCCCTGTCTTTTCCAAAACTGTCACTCCTTAAGGGAGTAAAAACGCTTTCTCCATCAGAGGTGGCTGGTATCCTTGTACTGCTGACCTGGTGGTTAACAGGCCAATGCATAACCACTCACCACCAGACACTTCAAAAGAAAGCCCTGCCTGTCTGCCAACAAGAAATCAGCCATGTAAACCTCTCAAGAACACCTTTGTTCTGAGACTCATGGGGTTTCAATGAGCTTGAGTCTACTTGATGGCCACTAGTTTTCAAACTGAAAAGGGCCCGTGTCCCCGAAAGCCTTCCTTGATTTCTTGGGTGTATGATATCCTATTCCTCATCTCTTCCAATGGAAACCAGAACTAGAATGAGACATTTCATTCTTGCGTTTATAAAAAAAGATTTTTTTTTTAAATTAGAAGATACTTTTATTGGGGGCTCATACAACTCTTACAACAACCCATACATCAACTGTATCAAGCGTATTTGTTGCCATCATTATTTTTTAGACTTTTACTTTCTATTGAGTCCTTGGTATCAGCTCCCTTTTTTCTCCTTTCCTCCACCCCCACCCTCGTGACTCCTTGATAAATTACAAATTATTATTATTTTTATACCTTACACTGACCACTGTCTCCCACCCACCCCCACCCACCCCCAGTTTCTGTTGTTCATCCTCCTGGGAGGGGTGGTGGTGGTGATGTGAAGATCTTCGAGATCAGCTCCCCCTTCCTCCCCTCCATTCCTCATTTTTCCCCTACCCTTCCGGTATTACTACTCCCGTTCCTGTTCCTGGGCTCCATGTGCTCTGAGCTCCTATCTCGTATCTGTACCCATTCCTCTTTTGTACTCCCCATCTTTTATGCATTTCTGGCATTTGCTGTATTCAGTCATGAGTCATACTTACCAGAGGACTGGTCTGGAACTACCCTCTACTGGCTATTTCATCTGCCAACATCTAGCAGACTATTAGAGAGAAAATATATATGACTTTTCTCTGAACCCTTTCATGTCCCATGCAGAAATAAATGAGCTGCTGAATTAGTGGTCTGTGCTAGAAAATATTTATTTTCATTAACTTCCAAGCTTATAAGTCTGGTCATATCAATTATAAACTCCTCGTGTTAAATGATATCATATATTTAGGATTTTTATATCCATGGCAGAGAAACTTATGCTCATCTTGAGTGATTATACCAATCTTTTCATTCTGTTTCTTGTCACTTATTCTCTGACAACATGACAAACTTACTATGTGCCAAACATAAATGACCATAGAGCTGAATGGGTTGCATTCCCTTGATTGAGCCAGACCTTACCTATGTTCAAGCAATGACCTGGCATCCTCAGAATCAAGTTTTTAAGGTTCTTCTGGCTACAGCAATTCTGAATTTCAAAGAAGAACTATAAATCTATTGCAGTACTAACGCTAAAATGATGACGGCCTTGATTTACAAGTGGAGGTAGTAGAGAAATTAAAGGGGGGGAGGAAATGAAACAGAGATGATGAGAAGGGAAAGTGAGCAGGACTTAGAGGAATTGCTTGAGCATACGGTGAGAAAGGGGAAAGGTAAGGAGCATTATAACTTCAGAGGTCTCTGTGGCTGAATATCTTTAGCTGTCAGCCTGTAGCAGGGGAAAAGAGACCTCTGTTAACACCGTGGGAGGGGCTACATGAGCTCAGCTTTAGACAGTGTTAGATTCAGGGTGCTGTATGCCACCACACTGAAAGGTCAAGGGGACATTGAGTATGATCTTGAAGAAAGATACGCCATACTTGGGGCATGTGGCATAGCCAGTGGTGAGTAGAAAAGTGATTGGAGCTGTATGCTTTAAAAGCTGAACTGTGAAGAACTCCACACAAAAAAGCACATGAAGATTTTAAATGCAGTTTATGTTTGAGTAAATAAGAGGAAAGTGATGAGGGTGTGTGTCACTTACCCTCATATATAGGATGATTTTAGTCAGTGAAAAATGTATCTTGATTTTCACATCTGTCAATTAGCTACTGATAATGAGTATGAGATGGAATTACATACATGTGGTATTTAAAACTCTGTTCTATAAAAACCCGTCTTTCCTTTATACTCTATAAATCTAAATTTATCTGAACAAGGACCTGATTATGTATCAATACATAACTCACTGAAAGCTGAAATCACAGAGTGACTTCTAAAGAAATGGCTTGAAGCATATTGCCAGTAGATTATTAATGTAAGGGTTTGCATAAGTAAATTGGATATTAAGTACTTAGGAAAAAACAAGCACCAATCTTTTACAAACTCTTCCAGAAATAGCAACACAGAGGACATTTTCTTACATCTTTTATGAGGTAGGCATAACCTTCATAGAAACACCTAGCAAAGTGCTACAAGAATGGAAAATATTAAATAGGATATCATATACATATGATATAATGAAAGATAAATGCAAATCCTCTATACTGAATCTATTAAAGTGAAAGGAAATAAAAGATTCAGTAATTTAAAAGATCAATTTATACATTAAGATGTCAGTAGATTAAATTCATTCATGGGTTTGCTTTTGCAAAAATTGAGTAACTGGTTCTAAAATGCATATCGACATGGAAGTGTCCAAGAATACCTACGTGACTTCAAAGGTCACATTTGTAGTGTGATGGAGACAGGGACCGTTTTTTTAGAATGGTGCTGGGTCATTTAGACTTCAATGGATTAAATTAATCTTGGCCCTATCTTCATGCTGTACATGAAAATCAACTCCAGACAGTGGCTAGAGGGCATAAGCAAGATGGCAGTGGCTTCTGGCCTGATGTGGAGGTGGAGGTTCCTGCAACAAGTATTCAAGCTGCTAAGGAGCTGCTCCCACGGTCAACTACCAGTGCTACAGGTGAGAGTACCTGTTGCTATCAATGAAGGAATGGAAGAAGAGTGGAAAGAGATGGGAAAGTTTTGATCTTGGGGAGGAGGTTGCACATAATGATGGTGCCCACAAGGTTAGCCAAGGCCTGTGAGGAAGTAGACAAGAGGATGAGAAACCCTCCCGTATCCAAGAACAGCTTGATTGGAGTTGGTAGGTGCTGCTATGGCTACCTTCTGGCCCTTTTTTGAATGAGTGACCTTTGATTTCTCTATACACGCTATTGATCAAGTTATTAAATCAGCTGTCAAGACAGCTACAATCAGCTACAATTTGGGGGCCTACTGTCTGTGCCCATGATCTCCAGAGCGTCCCGTGGGCCAGGCAGCCCAGCACTGCCAGTGCTTTGCCGACTGGTATGGGCACTGCCCAGGCATAAAGGTCAGTCCCTGGAACTCAGAGGATGCAAAAGGACTTATTAAATCAGCGGTTCAAGATTATAATCCCGTAGTAATGCCCAAGAATGAATCAATGTATGCAATTCCTTTCAAATTACGTGCTGCAGCTCAATCAAAAGATTTTTGTTTATTTTTCATGCCTATTGTAAAAGCCAAAATCAAAAGGCCAGAATCACACATTAACTGGTTTCCCAAAGTGCGCAACTAAACAGTGGGTCACTGCTTAAAAGCTACAACAGGGCCATTTAAAGAGGGAAGGAAATGCGGAGTGATTAATAGGGATACCATCAGACCAATGGACATTGAGACCGGAAGACGTATCATTTTGTAACCCTGGAAGGAGGCTGACTACCATTTGAAGCTAAAGTCAGTGCTAGGATCGTGGAAGATCCTGTGTTCTATCACCTGAACAGTCTTGCCATTCGGGTTATTGCTGTTGTTGTTCCTACGTCTTATGCAAAGATTCTTGGAGACAATTATGTCTCTCAACTCAAGACATCATATTTGCAGTCCGGTAAGGATTGAGAATCTAGGTCTGACTTAAATTCAAAATCATTGGGATTTTTTCTTCAAAATACTGAAACTGTACTGCAAGTTCTTATTCATAAAGTTATCTATAAAGCAATCAGCCCCCTGGGAAGAAATTTAAATGCTCTTACATACAAGACTATCTCCATATTTTCTTTACTTTTCTTTTTGACTGTTACAGTTTTCTAAGTTTGAAATATTGAAGGATTCTGTAAATAAAATATGAATGATACAGGAAGCATCAAAATAAGATAGAAGGAATACACAATGTCATTGTTCCAAAATAAGTTGTCGGGACTGCCGGGAAGACGGTGCCAATGTAGGATCTCTCACATGAAGAGCTGGCTGCGTGATCACAGGATTTATGGTTGAGAGCGTCAAGTTGGGAAGCCGGTACATGAAACAGGGTTTCACAGCACTGCAGGGTTCTCGTCAGTTCTCCTGCGGAAAACACAGCTGTGCTCTTCACGTGTGCATCCTTTTTCACAATGTTTGCTCATGCATGAGGCCTTACTTGTCAGTGGGCCGGCAACTCTCAGCCTTGTCTCCATTCCCTTCAACTCCTGTTTGGTGGTTCGCCAACAAGGGGAGGTGACCCGGGACACCATATCCCTTAGACCTTTCAATGTACACCTACGTGGCCCTTGGTGCTGGAACCCATGGCGGCCAACAGAATGGGGTTCCCATTGGGAATAACCCCTAGCCGAGACTCAGCTCCCTCCTCTGGTGGCAGCAGAGTAACTGGGCTCTGCAGATAGTTGGAGAGGGACCTGACACCAGGGAGAAAGGGATGAGGCTGGAACACACAGCGCAGTAGGCTCAAGGAGATTGTTAGAGCTGTTCCTGTTTTCTTTTGAGAAAGGAAACACAAGACTTGATCCCGCCAGAGGAAACATAACCCGGTATTTCCAGGTTTCTTGGCAGTTTCCCTGCTGCTGGCTAGGTAACCTGTGGAACAGGGGCTGAATTAGATTGCCTTATGATCAGAATCCCCCTCTTCCCTGGGGCATCCACTACAATCGCCAACATCCACCCTGGAACCACACAGAAGGAGTGGATAGTTCTGAGGAGTGCAGGAAAACACTTATAAGCACAACAATGGAAGGACTGCACTCTCCCTACACAATATACAGGGTTGACAGGAGACTCTGGTAGATTCAATATGCCCTCTATGCCAACCACCATAACCTCTGGAAGCTGTCCCCTCCACCAGAGTAACCAACTTTACTTGCCACATAGTATTGCATCTTCCATAATTCTACAGCTCATTAAAGATTA
Source organism: Echinops telfairi (assembly GCF_000313985.2). Lineage (NCBI taxonomy): Eukaryota > Metazoa > Chordata > Mammalia > Afrosoricida > Tenrecidae > Echinops > Echinops telfairi. Next base: position 7,698,603 of record NW_022111309.1, on the reverse strand, counting down.
GTATACTTAACAGGAAGGCGTCCTATGATTAATACCCCACTTAAAACCTGTTTCTTAACATCTATACCCTAATCCCTCTAATCACCCAACTAACACTCCCTCCTCATCTAAACACAATACGTTTTCCAGCACCTATCTGATCCTCCCCTAATCTAAAGTGCCAGCTCCTACCCCTACATGTGCCAAAACTATGTACCTCCTTCGGCTAAACCAAGATGTGATGCAAACAGCCAACACCAGAAGTTATTATAATAAATCTAGAGAAACAAAAGTCACTTACTGATGATAACCAAACCCAATGGTTTATAGACAAAGAAGGCATAAGGATGCTGTTTAGTGCTTTACAAAAAATTAGGGGTTCAATCCTGAAAATTGATGGAAAAAAAAATAGAGGTACTAGACTCCTCATATCAAAAGGAAATCCAGTAGTTAAGCAATAATGTAGCACAAATGAGGAAAAGGGTGAATGATCTCATCAATATAGTGGAAGAAGTGGAAAACCAATGTAGCGATCTCAAAGATAACCTAGCAGAATGCAGCAAACAAAAGAAACAGTCAAAAAAGCAAAACAAAAGACAAAAAAAACCGCAAAAAACTGAAGAAAGCCTGAGGAAGATGTGGGAATCAATGAAGGGAAACAATATTTCAATTATTGAGGTCCCTGAGATGAAGGAAATAAATAAGCCTACCGTTAAAATAGTAATGGGATTCATGGGGAAATTTCCCCTCAGTATCACAAAGGAGAAGACAATAACCATTCAAGAAACACAGAGAACACCAATAGATTAAACCCTCCCCCAAACATATCAAGATATAGAGTCGTCATATTTACCACTTTCAAGGAAAAGGAGAGAATCATGAGAGCAGCTAGAGAGGAGAGATCAGTTATATATCATGGGAAACAGGTAAGAATAAGCTCAGGCCTCTCTGCAAAGATCATGCAGGAAAGAAGGAACTGGAGCAAGGTATTCTGGAAGTTGAAAGACAACAAGTGCAATCCAAGAATCCTTTATTCAGCAAATCTTTCAGTTAAATTTGAAAGAGAAATTAAAGTTTGCTCAAACAAGGAAGCATTTACAGAATTCTTAAAAACAAAACCAGCATTACAAAATATATTTTTCAGTTATTTAAAGGCAAAAAACCAACAACCACAGCACACAAACATGAGAGCAATACAACATAAAATACCACCCAAAAACCAACACACTGAAAACAGTGCCCAAACCATTACAGATCCAACAGAGCTATGAAGACAAGAATCAATCACTCACACACACACACACACACACACCTTATAAAGGAGAAGAAAGGAAAATATCAAACCCAAATAATGAGATGACAGCAACTAATCTACATTTAAATTTAATAACACTGTATGTAAATGGTTTAAATGCAGCTATTAAAAGAGAAAAAATAACAGACTGGATTTGACCAAAAAAAAATCCATCAATCTGCTGCTTTCAAGAGACACATCTCAACTCACAGACAAAAATAGTCTGAGAGTCAAAGGATGCAAAAAATTTCCAAGCTAATGTCTATTTGAAAAAAAAAGTAGGGGTGGCAATATTAATCTCTGAAAATGTAGACCTCAAGTTCCATGACATAACAATAGATAAGAATGGGCATTATGTAACCCTCAAGTGATCAGTAAACCAAGAATGGATAAACATAAGAAACATGTATGTGCTCAAAGAAAGACCCTCAAAATCTGTCACCCAAATACTCAAAGAGTTGAAAAGAGAAATCTCCAGATCAACCATTATAGTAAGTGATTTCAATACACCACTCTCAAAGATAGATCAAGAAGTAGGAAACTCCATAAAGAAACAAGATGTGAATGCAATATGGCGGCGTGGAGTAGGGAACCAGTGCAGAGGTCTGAGGGGCTGGCCCAATCCCAACTTTTAC
>NW_022111309.1:7689718-7691145 GCF_000313985.2 Echinops telfairi | reverse complement strand
GGAAAGTTGGAGATCCATGTGCAGAAGAATGAAACAAGACCCATATCTCACTCCATGCACAAAAACAAGCTCTAGGTGGATCAAAAACCTAAATGTAAAAGCCAAAGCTATCTGGATCATCAATGAGAAAATTGGGACAAAGCTAGGGGCCCTAGTGCAGGGAATAGACAGACAAACAGCAATAACAAAAGAAACACTCCATGGAAGGTAAAATAGATGAATGGGTCCTATTAAAAATAAAACACTTGTGTACATTTGAAAGACTTGACTAAAAGAGTAAAAAGAGCCCATAGACCAAGAAAAGCTATTTACAACAACATAACAAATAAAGGATTAATTACTAAAATCTACAGAATCTTACAAGCTTACAACAATAAAAAAACTAATAGCTCTCTGAGAAGATGGGCAGTATATCTGAACAGATGATTCACAAACGACGACACTCACATGGTAATCAACACATGAGGAAATGCTCCCCGTCACTAGCCATTCGGGATACACAAGTCAAAACAAGCATGAGAAATCACTAACACCGGTAATTATAACTCAATTATAAGAAAAAAATTGAGAACCACAAATGTTGGTGACAGTGTGGTGAGATAGGAACTCTTATCCACTCTTGGTAGAGTTGTAAATAGGTAGAGCCACTGCGGAAGGCGATATGGCAATACCTAAAACAGATGGCAATTGGAGTACCATATGATCTAGCAATACCATTACTTGGCATAAACCCAGAAGAAATAAGAAACTGATCACGAGCAGAATTTGCTCCCCTGTGTTCGCAGCACAGTTCACAATAGCAAGAATTTGGAAACAGCCTAACTTCACCTCAACAGAACAGTGGAACAAAAACAAAACTCGAGTACATACAGTGGAACACTACGCACCCCTAAAAAACACTGATGAAACCATGAAACACCTCAACTTGTGGTGGGTACTTGACGACATTATGTTGAGTGTAGTTAGTCAAGCACAAAACACAAATACTTTAAGGGTCCACTGCGGTAGGGACAAGCAGCTTAATGGGCACAAGCTCAGGCTTACAGGGCAGCCAGTCTTCTGGCCCAGGACCAGACAGCCTGGTAAAGAGCCAGATCAGTGCCCAGGAACCACACATCATCCACTTCATGTAATTATAGTATAGGTCACTTGGCCAGAGGGCACCACAGGACAGGTAGGATCAAATGGATAGAGGAGAGGGGAAGAAATCTGTCTACTGGGTGGTAGCCACATGGGTCTGGGGTGAGGCCCCCCCATAGAGGGATGTGGCCCTGTCAGAGTGATGATGCTGACTGATGGAAGGGGCAGAGCAGGAGAAGGGAGAAAAAACAGTCAAGTTTAGGGGAACATAGATGCATGTCTATTGAGGGGAGAGGGGCTGACTTCAAGTGGGGAGTGGAGAGACCGAGGATGCTCTTGGGAACATT
>NW_022111309.1:7686867-7688303 GCF_000313985.2 Echinops telfairi | reverse complement strand
TATGGGCTAATATAGGACTTATGGACTTGATCAGGACTGGGCTGGGATGTTTTCTCAATGTTCAATTGCTCTTGTATATAAACCTCTTTCTTATACACATATGTGTGTCCATGGATTTGCTTCTCTAGTCTACTCAGACTAACACAATCAGCCCCTGAAATATTTGAATCCCTATGATCCAAAGTCGAAGGAAGGATCACTATCAGAGCCGAATCTGTGAGAATATGCTTTGCAGTAGGCTATGGATGACAGTGGGAGCCCAAGATACATTTGGAAGCTCTACATAGGAAATAAGCCTCCAGAGAACTCCCCCAATCTAAAACTGAGGGAAGGGAGGAAAGTGGTCACTAAGCAGAGTATAAGAGAGAAGAGTATAAGAGATCAAAGGCATACATCTGACTTGAACAGTTAAAACATTGTCAGTAGATTTCCCCTTATGATGCGGGCTGGACCTGATCTGGTCTCCAAAATGTTCATAGTTTTAGTTTGCATTGTTTTCTTCAGCTTTTGTTTGTTCATATTAGAATGTATCTCAGAAGTCTTATGGCAATGGAGGTCACCTTCTTGAAGCTGTGTTATATGCTTGTCCATTTTTCAATAGATGAAACCTAAGATAGGTAAACCTAGAGGAACAGCAAGTAGAATAAAGGGTTGAGGGATACAGTGGTGAGGGTGGGGCAAAAGGGAGATGATGTCAAGGAGAAAAAGAATGTTAGGAAATGGATTGTGGTAGCAATTGTATATTCCACTTGACGTGATCGCTACTTGGGATGATATGAGACATGTAGTAAATCCCAACTAATAATAATGATAATAATTTGTCAGTGTTCACCATTTCAAGAGATATTACATGATCAAGAATCAGCGCTACTGAAGGAAGAAGTGCAAGCTACACTAAAGGAATTCTTGAAAAGCTAAGTTCCAGAAATTGATGGAATACCAATTGAAATGTTTTTTTCAACAGGTTTATTGGCACATAATTTACATATCATGGAATTGAATAATTCAATCATTCAAACATACCAAGGGGGAATTGTACAATCACCAATACATCTATCCTAGAGCATCCCCTCCCCCATGTTTGATTCGTCCCCTCAGTGACCTGTTCCATCATGATCTGCTCCAGTTCTCCCTCCCCCTTCCTGTCTTCATTATTTACTCCGCAACTCCCCTTCCTCCCTCTATTGCCCATCCTCCCCTTACATTCCCTGTAACACCTTGCGTCAGTTTTTATCATTGTACGGCCACTCCTCCTGCAATTCACAGCAGGGAAACCCCACAGAAGACAATGAAAAACAAAGTGCACTACGGTGGTAAAGATAAAATCATATTGGAATAAAGGCAAAAATACAAATAATCTGTGAAAGGGAGAAGACCCTCATCAACATTCAAGAAGCCAGGGAAGAAGTTTTTGTCATGGAACAGCTAAGAGATAC
>NW_022111309.1:7680917-7686034 GCF_000313985.2 Echinops telfairi | reverse complement strand
TCTTCTGTCCCCATTGCTCTATATCATCTGTCCCCTAGACCCCTTGTTAGCATTTTCTTTTCCTATAGGCTTCACTCCCGGTTGTTTTTTCATTTACCAAAAAACCCAGAGAAACAAATCATACAGCTTCAAGAGGGTGTCCCCCAATGGCGGTGTGCGCCCGTGAGACACACCCCAATGTACACAAGCATAAACAAAATAGAGCAACATGGCTGCCACGGGATCGCCAGAACCGTAGGCATCGCACTACGGCAGACAGGGCATGGACGTAGCAAGGTCTTGCTGGTCTTCCCGGGACAGGACTCCCGGGACAGGGGTCTTCTGTCTCCTCAGACACCACGTGTTTTCCGGCTTAAGCCATCAGGCCACAAACGTGTCTGAAGTGGAGTCCAGTTCACCCAGTGGGATTCCGGCAAGGGGTCTCCACGTGCAGCCTCTGGAGGGCCCCAGCATCTCCAAGATAGTGGACTCAGCGTCTCCGCGTTCCACAGCCCTCCTGGGACACCCCCAATGCTCTAGGTCCATTCTGCCTACCCGCTGCATGCCGCCCCAAATCGTCTTCAACTACTGCTCCCAAAGGCATCCCAAGTCTCTCCTTCCCCCATCCTTAGGGCCGCTTCCCCCTCCCCTCAGTAGACATACACCCACCCAGGTTCTCCCCAAATTTGATCGTGCACTCTCCTCACTCGTGCGCTGTTGCTCCCATCAGCACTTCTCATCCCTCAGATAGGGCCATCTCCCTCTACGGAGGGCTGCACCCCAGTTCCACTTGGCTACCACGCAGCAGACAGCATCCCGCCACCCTTCAGACACCCCCATCCCTCACCTGTCCATTTGATCCCAGCTGTCCTGAGGTGCCCTCCAACCAAGTGACCTATGCTATCATTACCTGGAGTCGATGAAGTGTGGTTCATGGGCGCTGGGCTGGCTCTTTACCAGGCTGTCTGGTCCTGGGCCAGAAGACTGGCTGCGCTGCAAACTTGAGCTTGTGCCCGTTCTGCTGTTTGTTCCTAGAGCAGTGGACTCCTAAAGTATCTGTCCTTTTGTGCTTGACTAACTTCACTCAGCAAAATGTCTTCCAGATCCCTCCACGAGGTGAGCTGTTTCGATGCTGTTTTTTAGGGATGCGCAGTATTCCATTCTGTGTTTGTACTAGAATTTTTGTATCCACTGTTTTATTGATATGAACTTAGGCTGTTTCTATTGTAGTTCAATTGCGATCTGTTTTAGGTGGCTGTAGGTATTTACAAGTCTACCAGCAGTGAAAAGAGTTCCTTTCTCACCACACCCACTCCAACATTTGTTGTTCTCAGTTTTTTTTAATTTTTTTCTTTAATTGGGCTACAGTTATGGGCTTTAGGTGGTAACTCATGGCCCTTGGATTTGACTTGCATTTCCGGATACCTAATGACCTGGAACATTTCCTTATGGGCTTATTAGCCGTTCGATTGTCATCCTTTGTGAACTGTCTGTTCTATTACTGGTTTTTTGTTGTTGTTGTTGTTGTAAGGTTTTAAAATTCGGTAAATTTTAGTAATTAGTCTTTTGTCTGTTATGTCATTATTGGACATCTTTCCCCACTCTGTAGGCTCTATTTTTACTCTTTTAATAAAGTCTTTCAATGCACACGAGTGTCCCACTCATCTATTTTGTCTTCTGCAGAGTGTTATTTCTGATAGCCCATGTATGCCCTGCACCAGGGCTCCGAGCTTGGTCCCAGTTTTCTCAGTGATAACCCTGATGGCTTTAGGTTTTACATTTAGGTCTTTGATCTACCTTGAGTTTGTTTTTGTGCATAGTGTGAGATATTGGTCTTGTTTAATTTTTCTTCACATGAATATCCAACTTTTCCAACACCATTTATTGAAGAGGGCATCTGCTTCCCATTAAATATTTTGGGGGCCTTTGTCAAAAATCAATAGTCCGTGTGCAGATGTTTTTATTTCTGGATTTTCTCTCCTGATCCATTGGTCCATGTCGCTATCATTATGCCAGCACCAGGCTCTTTTGATCATTGTAGAGGTCAAGTAGAGGAAGACCATATACTTTGTTTTTCTTTTTAAGGAGCTCTTTTCCTATCCTGGGCTTCTTCCCTCTCCATATGAAGTTGGGGATCATTCCCAGCTCCCACCCCCCATTTCTTTGAAGAATGATGCTGGGATTTGGATCGGGATTGCATTGAATCTGTATAGTGTTTTAGGCAATATTGTTATTTTCACAATATTGTCTTCCAGTCCACAAATATGGGATGTTCTTCCATTTATGTAGATCCTTTCTGGATTCTTGTAGTAATATTCTGTAGTTTTCTTTGTACTGATTTTTTTTGGGAGGGGATTAAATTTATTCCTAAGTAATTCAACTTTTGCATGACTATTGTGAATGACATCACTTTCCTGATATCTTTTTCAGTTTTCCCATCACTGGTGTATGGGAACACAATTTATTTCTGTTTTTAATATTGTATGCTAATGCACTACCCAACTCCTCTATTGTGTCCCATAATCCTGTTGTGGACACCTTGGGATTCTTAATATATAAAATCATATCATATGAAAATAGCAAACAAACTGATGAAGCAAGGAAAGTACTCCCTGGGTCTGACTGACTGGAAGAGCTCTGTAGTGGTTTCCATTCCAAAAAAGAGTGACCCAATGTAATACAGAAATCATGGAGTCATATCAGTAATAGCTCATGCAAGTAAATTTTTGCTCAAGGTAATGTAGCAGTAAATGAATAGGGAGATGCCAATAATTCCAGCCAGATTCAGGAGAGGACAGGAAAGATGGATATCATTGCTGACATCGGATGGATCTTGGCTGAAAGTACCAGAAAGATGTTGACTTGTTTTTCATTGACTATTCAAAGGTATTCGCCAAAAAGCTTTGGATAATATTGAGAAGAATGAGAACTCCAGCACACTTAGTTGTGATCATATAGAAGCTGTGCATGGACCAATAGGCAATTGTTTGAACAGAACAAGGAATAATACATGATTTAAAATCAAGAAAGGTGTGCATCAAATTTGTATCCTTTCCCCACCCATATTCAATCTGTATGCTCTGAAATTAAGAACAAGAATCTGGATTTATGAAGAAAATTGGGGCAACAGGATTGGAGGAAGGTTTATTAACAATCTGTGAAATGCCGATGACACGATATTGCTAGCTGAAAGCAAGGAGGAATTAAAACACTTGTTAATGAAGATCAAAGCCTAGCCTTTATTATGGATCGAAAATCAATGTAAAAAACAAAAATCCTTACCATGGGACCAATAAACAGAATCATGATAAATGAAGAAAAGATAGATATTTTCAAACATTTCATTTTATATGCATCCAGAAACAACCCTCATGGAAACAATGTTAATAAATCAAACAATATACTGATGCAAGACCTCTTTAAACTGTTAAAGTACAGCAACTCCTGAAGAACAAGATGCACCTGACCCAAGCCACGGTATTTTTAATTGGCTCATGTGCACATAATAGCTGTCCAATGAATGAGAAAGATCAAAGAGGAATTGATACATCTGAATTATGGTGCTGGCAAAGAATATTGAAAGGACCATGGACTGCCAGAAGAGCAAATCCACTGTCTTGGAAGAAATAACAAGCAGACTAGTGCAACATTACTACAACATGATGGTAATACTTCACCTCACATTGTGAGAAGGAAAGACCAATCCTTAGAAAAGGACATCATGCTTGGTAGAGGGTCAGCCAAAAAAGGAGACTCTCAAGCGAGATCGCTTGACCTTGTAGCTGAAACAATAGATTCAAACCTAACAACAATGGGAAGATATCACAATACTGGGCTGTGTTTCCTTCTATAGGGTTTCCTTCTATAGGGTTTCATGGGGTCCCTATGAGTTTGAAGCTAGACAGCTATATAGAGATAGAGATATTTTTAACTGGTAGTTTCATTCAGAACACGTACAAAATTATTACAATGGAATGACAGACACCTCAGTAGACAAAGGGGAAAAGACTTCACCAAAGAGACTGTAGAAGTCACCAGTAAACATATAAAAATATGTACAACACTTTTGTTCATCAGCAATTTCAAATTAAAACCACAAACCCATAGACATACACACAGCCAGCAGGCTAATACTCAATATCAATTGTTTTCAAATATATATAAATATAAATTGGGACGTCCACCTTGAAAAACTTTTTGTCAATATTTATTAGGCTGATCATAGGCATACGCTGTGACACCTCTCCAATTTCTTTCCTCCGAATAAAGTGGAGAGAAGTTTGCATATGCTCAATACAATACAGATCCAAGAATATTCATAACCATAGTACTTGCTTATTCCAAATCTGGAAACAGCATATATCTATCAATATCCAAAATGAACATTAAATTTTAGTACAGTCATATGGTGGGATCCCATGCAGAAATCCATCAAGGCCATATTTAACACACTGACCTCCAATGACACGGACTACCTTACAAGTTTTGGGAGGACATCAAGAAGCTCATAGAGGAAGAAGGCAAAAGGTCATTAAAAAGAGACGGAAGAAACACAGATTAAAGTGGATATCCGAAGAAACACGGAAACTTGCTGGTGCATGGAGAGTCACTAAAGAAAGGGGAAGACAAGATGGAGTAAAAGAGCTGAGTAGAAAATCTCACAGGGTAGCTCAAGAAGACAAAGCATTATGGTGTTGGTGACGAATATTGAAAGTAACATGGACTGTCAAAAGAACAAATACATCAGTCTTGGAAAAACTACAGTGAAAATGCTTATTAGAAGCTAAGATGGAAAGATTTTGTTTTATGTGCCTTGGACTTTACAGGAGCAAATTTGCCACTAAGAACACAAGATCTGATAGAGTTCCAGAAATTTTTGAACTTTTTGCAGGTTATACTTGTGTTCATTTAGCCTGGTATTCTTGGACTACCTCTCTGACGTGAGTAAATTGTTTCTCTTCATTTTTATTTATTTATTTTTTACACTAAGAATTGTAGGTCAAATAGGTCAGGGAAAATTTCTAATTTCTAAGAAAAGTCATGTGTCTTCTCATTGAGAGGGAGAGAGTTGATAGAGATGAATGTAGACAAAGCCATTCATGTGTTAGTCTGGGTTGGCTAGGAAAACAGATCTGTAG
>NW_022111309.1:7654533-7679566 GCF_000313985.2 Echinops telfairi | reverse complement strand
AATCTTCTGAGCTGATCTAGCTGCCTTGAATAACTGGACCCGCAGATACTCTCCGAAGGCAGTGTTTTGATTTGACTTTTTATTTGAAGGGACCTTAGGAGACTAAGCACAGGGTGTTACTGAGAGAAATTGTCTGCGGTCATCTACTGATCAGAGAAGCACGTTAAGTACATTTCATTTGGAATAAATCTCTGTATGTATGAACTGGAAGCCCAGTCACAAAGCTTCAACTTAACCTTGTGTATACATATTTATATGTTTTAGTTAGCTTTCACAGATATCTGGTTGTATAGAGAACCATAATGGGGAGCAGAGCTTCGTCAGTGAAGTCTATTATGCTCTGTGTAGTGAAGTGTATTGTGCTCTGCCTGTTAACTGCAAGGTCAGCAGTGCAAAGTCATCAGCCTTGGGGAAAAGACGAAGCTTTCTACTACCATAAAGATGTACAGTCCCAGGAACTCAGAGGGACAGTACTACCCTGTCCTATAGGGTCACTATGAGTTAGCATCCACTCCATGGCCCTGAGTTTGAGATTTGAAGGGGCGTACAAGGTGGTGCAAATGGTTGCTGTGCTGGGCTGCAAACCAAAAGGTTGCCGGTTCAAGCCTACTAAGGGGTGCCTTGGAAGAAAAGCCCGGCATCTACTCCCATTAAATCAGTTACTGAAAATTGTACAGAGAACACAGTAATACTGTGATATGTTTGTGTTCACCAACCAATGGTAAATCTTAACCATTTTAACCAAGCACACAACCATGAGAAGAGGAAAAATCCCTTAACATAGAATAGCGTTTCTCTTTTCCCCATACTGTCAATAATATATATCCGTTTTAAAATTCCTGAAATTTCTATTCTGTATTTTTCCTTCTAGCACAGGCCAGCATATGACCGTCAGTTCTTTGACCCATTGGCCAGATATTTCACTTTAACTAGATTCAGTAACTTTAATCTCTCCCCGCCCTTAAAAAACCTAAGTGGCTTTTAATCAACCAGTCTATATTTTCTTGTCAGCTGTTTACATTCAAAATTGGACTTCTGAGATTATGCTAAATTGACTGCGAATGTTATTTCTAGATTCAACTCTGTGTTAGACAGGGTTCTCTAGAGAGATAAAACCAAATTGATGATAATTTAATATATTTATTTATAAAGATAATTAGATATATAACAAGAAATAAACTGTTAAATCATATACAGATAAATATATAATACAAGAAATAAACAGTTAAATTAGAAAGCACTATGAATGGCTCAGTGCAACTCACATCCGTGAGAGAAAGTTGAGAGACTAGCAGTCCTTCAAGTCCTGTCTGCTGCCAGATCTTCCTCTATTTGTAGAGAGAGCTAGGCTATGTGAGCACAGCAGCCAATCACAAGGCAGGTCACCAACCGCCAGTCCCCAGCTCCAGAGATGTCTTAAAGGGACCTCAACTTATAGCGACACAGTCCACAGGCTAGGCATCCCACAGGCAGTGTAGCCTTTAAATTGAGGCACAGAACAAGCAAGGCAGCTGCACACTGGTCCGATGATCACAGAGCGAGAGACAAGAAAGGCAAGGCTCACCAAGCCATTTATCTCTCTGCCCTTCAGTTAATCCCACTTGTGTTTATCAGCCAGGCTGGCACAATAAACTATCTCAAACTCCTTCTCCATTATTCTCCTGGTTAGCCTTTATAATTTTTAGCATGATATCTGATTTTAAGAGTCTGGGTCCAGTTGCACCCATGTCAATGGGTTATTTTTACAGTGAATTGGGTGCGTTGGTTAGCAACTTATTAACTAGACTCACCTGGGTAAGAGTAAAGGCAGAGCCCAACCTTTCAATTGGGTTGCAGCATGACGACACCGATTTGGTGCAATAAATCTTTTTGTAGAAGAAGAAGAGTTGGATGTGCTTTGGCCCTTCACCAGAGGTAGACCTTACATCTGGTTACTCAATTGTTTGCTGGGTCAGCTGTGAATTCCAAGAAGTACCAAAGGCAGATTCATTTGTCCGACTTCAGTTCTCTACCTCCAACAGTCTGTGCTCACCGCTGTCTCTGCTTCATCAGCTTGCTTCCTGTTAGTAAGCTTCCACAAGGCAAAAGAAGCTGGAAATGAACCAGACTGGACTTACCTATTTCTACAATTGTAGAAGACATTTCTGGACATTGTTCTCTTTCTATGTATAAACACAAATGTCACTAGTTTGCTTCTCTGGAGCACTCAGCCTAACACATTTGAGTGAAAGTTTGCAAAGCAGATCATTTTCCAAGACACCGTTTGGTAGTAGTCATTTAGTCCTATGGAAAATATAATTGTATTCAATTACTAAAATATTTCCCTAAGTAAATTATTTGTTTGAGCTATGGTGCTTGATCTGAACTTCAATTATTGATTGTACATGAACCACCTGAGAAGAATCATGATTTGGGGGGCAGGCTTATTTTGGGCTTGAACAATTAATAGAAAAACTGATTTTTGAATAATGAGGTTTCCTGGCAGCCTTCTTATAAATGGTCACCTGTCAAGTTTGTGATTTTCCCCTAGATTTCATATTACCGAGTCCTGTGAAAGAGCTCCAAAACGAATAGTTTTTCATTCATTTTAATAATTAATGTTCTTCTTTCCTCAGCCCTCACCGCTTAGCCAAGATTTAGATTTTTCTCAGTCCACCGGGAGAATAGATGAATGAATCTGTCTGCCATCGTGCACACTGCTACTGTATTTGTCATTGTTATAGAGTGAAATGTGCTCTCCTGCCCCTCAATATGTGTATTAGAATCCTCACCCCCATATCTTAGAGAGTAATCCTATTTAGGAATGGTGATTTCTTCTGTTATAAGGGTGTGTTTTAAACTCCATTTGGACATATCAAATGAGCAGCTTAGAAACAGAGCTGCAGGTCCCACTGGAAGAGAGGATCCATGCCTTGAGTAGCTCACCAAAGGATCCAGGAGGGCTGGCTTTCCCCCAGAGAATCCAGAGAGCCTTCGCCTAAAGCCAGTACCGTCACGTCCCACAGTTCTCTAAAGTCATTTGTGATAGAGCTTTTGTAGCCACATCAAGAAACTAACAGAATCATTATTTCTAGGCCTTTTGGCTAGATAGAACTAGGAAAATATATTTGATAAAACACTTCATATATTTGCATACCGATATTCTAAATAATGGGTTTCACTTAAATTATGTAATCTTACTGTTGTAGCTTATTTTCTAATATAAAACACACTGCCATCAATTGAGTTGATGTTAAGTTCTAGAGGTCCTATGGGACCAGGGGAAATTACCCCTGTGGGTGTCCAAGACTGAAACTCTTTCTGTGAATGGAAAGCTTCGTATCGGGTACGCTCCCCAGGGGCGGCTGGTCGTTTCAAACTACTGACCTTAGGGTTAGTATCCTAACATGTAGTCGCTATCCCACCAGGCCTCCTCTTTTCTCAGATAATGAATCCTAATTTTCAATGACACGGTTGCAATATTGCATAAGGATTTACTTGTTTATTCTACAGCAACCAACTCAGAAGTCTCAGACTGGCCATACCAACACTGCAACCACCAACGCTGTATGGAAACCAGCTTGTTTTTGGCTGTTCTGCGGTTCTTTGAAACAACTTGTCTTTAAGTCCCTTGCAAGAGAACCTCTCTGTGTGATGACACCACTAATTACAAACACGCTTAGACCTGTTTGTTTCATATTAGTCTTTTTGTTTTTACAGTCGCTCTTTAAATATTTGATTTATAACAGATAAAATATATACACTCTTCCAAACTCAAATTTATAAACAAACATAAACAGAATTCTCACTTTTATTCCTGTTCCTTCTACCATGTTATTTTTTTTCTTATAAGAAACCTTCTTTTGAAAAAGTGTTTTGCTTCATCTGCCGTACTTTAAAAACATAAGCAGAAGCCCCAGTAGATACAATTTTTCTTCCTTATCCTTACAGAAATGGTAGCTTACGATAAACACTTTTCTCCAACGTACTGTTTTTACTGAACAATAGATACTTTTCATTCTGTTTTGCAGCTGTGGATTTACTAAACAATAGATATTGAGGCTCTTTTCATCTATTTTAACAAATGATCCTACAATTAATAGTTTTGCACATATGTTTTTATAATTTTGCCAGTAGATCCTTTGCAGATTTCTACAAGTGGGATATTGGACAAAGACATTTGTAACTGTAATTCTCGTAGGAGTTTTACCATTTTGCATTCTAACCAGTGACAGAATACACATTTCTCTAGCCTCATCCAGTCAGTTGGTTGGTAAACATGAATTATTTTCAGTCTGATGGGTAAGAAATGTTATCTTCTTATAGTTTTAACTTGAATTTCTTTTATTACAAGGGAATATTTTTTAAATAAATGTTGTTTGTTTTCTTTTTCTAGGAATTCATTAACCATTTTTCCCACCTATTTTTATATAAGATTTTCAGAATATATTTTCCAAGACAAATTTGATGAAGCTCTTAGTCTTTGCCTATGATGTAATTTATAGATATTTTCCCAAATATGTAATGTTTTAAATTCTTAGAATAATGTCTTTTTAATCCCCCTATTTCAGTTTGGATAATTAAGTTATGTATAGTTTTTTTTCATATTGTTTCTGGATTTTGATTCACAAATAGAGAACATTTTCTTAATCAAGGGTCATAGCGAAACACACTCATTTTTGTTTATTTTGGTTTTTTAACATTTGATAGATTTCCTTTGTACACTTAAATTTCTAATCTGCTTCTTCTGACAAAGTGTGCTGTTGGGAAAAAAAGTCCAACAGTTGGGCTTTCTTTCCTTCTAAATGGCCAGCCCCTTTTCTTGAGAAACGTGGGAGTTTTACTAGAAAATGAGGTGTCTCTATGATCATCCTGCATCAATTTTTCCAGGTATATTGCATTTTTTTTAACAAAAATTAACTTCAAATCAATATACGGTTTAACTGCACATATCCTAAAAGTATAATAGATGGGCCATATACAAAAACTTAAATTCATTGCCACTGAGTTAATTTTGACTCATACTGACTCTGTAGGACAGATTAGAACTGCACTTGCGGGTTTCTGATTCTGAAAATCTTTTTTATTTGTTTGTGTGTGTGTTTTTTTTATATTGGCATATAATTCATATATTATACAATTCAATAGTTCAATCACATCAATAAGAGTTGTACAATCATCAGTACAATGAGTTTTAGGACATTTTTCTCCATTCTTATACTCATCATTGTTTAGTTCTTCCTCCCCATCCCTCCCCTGCCATTACCCAAAGATGTAGTTACTGTTTCTGTAGACTTACCTCTCCTGGACTTTATATACAGAAAAATATTACACACAAAAAACCTAGCAATAATAAATAAGACAGATAAAATCCTCCATTGAAAAGAAAGAAAGGGGGAAACGATTATAAGGATCTACATATAACCTCCTCCCTGGGGGATGGACAACAGAAAAGTGGGTGAAGGGAGATGTCAGACAGTGTAAGATATGAGAAAATAATAAATTATAAATTATCAAGGATTCACGAGGAAGGGGGGAGTGGGGACGGAGGGGAAAAAAGAAAAGAAAGCTGAAAATATAAAATCTAGAACAAATTTAAATGGATCATAAGATAGATCAAATGATGAGTGCTAAATGTTAACCTAACTGCATCTACACTAATCCACTTTATGGGAGCAGAAAGCTTCATCTTTCTCCAGTGGAGTGGCTGATGGGTTTGAAATGCAGCCCTTGCAGTTAACAGCCCAATTCACAACCCAGGACTCTTACATGAGCCATCTCACTGCCAGTGAGTCGATGCCAAGTCATAACAACCCTGTAGGGGTGGGTAGGACTGCCTCTGTGAATCTCTAGTACTGTAATCTAATGTGTAACCATTACTGCCAGGGCTCCTTATATGAGTCAGAGGGGGTGTAATTTCCCGTTTTACTAAATGTAGCCAAGCCATGTTTAAAGTGGTTGTACCAATATTCATTGCATACAGTGCTGCATGAGAGTTCTAGTTGCTCCACATCCTTTATAACACTTGATATTTCATTACACCTAGTCAGATCTGTGTATACTCGTTTGTCATTCTGGCTTTAATTTGCAGTTCCTTAATGAACAAAGAAGCCGAGTTCCTTTTCACACATGTCCTGAGCACTTAAATATTCTCTTTTGTGATACGTTTATTACCCTTCTGAGATAGTTAAGGTTTATTGTGCCAACCTGGCCGATAAACACATGTGGGATTAATTGAAGGGCAGAGAGGTAAATGGCTAGGTGAGCCTCACCTTTCTTGTGTTCTAGCATCTCTTGCTCTCTGATGGCCAGACCAGGGTGCAGCTGCCTTACCCAGTTCCCTGCTTCAGCTGGCAAGGCTCACTTCCTGCGAAACATCCCTGAGGAGAAGCCACATGGACCTACCCTGCTGCAGCCCTGGGTGCTGGAGCAGTGCGTGGAGACTCCTGCCAGCGCTGAGATGCTTACACACTTACTGATTCGGCTGTGCTCCTGCATTTTGTGTTTTGTGAGATTGTGGAGGACTTTGTAGATTGGTGTTGGACATATGGGCTAATGTTGGACTATGGGCTTGGACAGCACTGGGTTGGGATACTTTCTTAACGTACACTTACCCTTTATATAAAACTCTCTTATATACATATGGATTTCTGTGGATTTGTTTCTCTAGTCTACCCAGACTAACACACCTTCCTTTCCATTCTTAAAAATGGATTATGCTGGTTTTCTTTCACTGATTTATAGATCTTCCTGTCTTAAATGAATGAGTTATCAGCCTTAATTACATGTAATCTGCATCTAAATAATTAGCTGTATATATTACAAAGATTTTGCCCAATTGATTACTTGCTTTTTCACTGTGTTAAACCAAAAACCAAGCTACCTGCCATGAAGTCTATGTCTACATAGGGTATCTGAATTGATAAATCTTTATGGTGGCAGACAGACCCTTCTTCTTCTTTTTTTTTTTTTCAGAGTAGCTGCAGATTTGAATCCTTGACCTATACTCAGCAACCTAGCACCTAATTTACAAAGATATCACAGCTTCTTTGTGTTATTGATGGTGTGTTTTAAGGAAAAGAGTTCCAAATTTTAAAATGGTATAATGAACAACTTTTTGTATTTCTTTCTCAAACCGCTTGTATATTCTGTGATCAGGAAGAGGTTCTCTTACGTTTCCTCTGAAAGCTTCATGGTGTAAACCTTGTGCTTGGTTCTAACATTTAAGTCTGCAGTCAATCATTAATTAAGTTTGGTGTATCATGTGAAGCAGAGCTCATGATACCTTTTTTTCCCTAAATGGATATATGTTAATACTTTTATTATCTATTTTTAACATAGAAGTATTTTCCTTGATCTTTTTGGAAGGATACATGGGTCATTTTAGCTTTATATCTATTTTTTGCAAAGGGATTAAAAACATCCTTGCACTTTAAATTCTTCCTCCCCTCCACGCGTCTACTAAACAAACAGCATCTAGTCATCCTTATCCATTGCCCTATTGCCGTTTCCTGCCCAATTTGTATTTCAGTCACTTTTTTCCTCATTATAGAACTTAGTGAGTTCTATTGACACAATGTGTAAGTACTCAGCTGCTAATTAAAAGGCAGGCATTACAACCCCACACAGTGACTCTGTGGGAGTTAAGAGCCAGTGGTCTGCTGTAGTAACCCTTACAGTCTTGGAAACTTTATTGGGAAGTTCTACTTTGTCATAAAGAGCCCCTGTGCATCAGAAGCGACACAGTGGCACATTACAACAGCATGGGACTTTGTCCTGGAAGAAACCATTGGACTATTATTGGTTCTTGAGATTGAAGAGTCCATAATGGCTGAACTGCTTCTGTCTCTTTAGACCTTGCCGTACAATTACCTGCAGACGGGAGCATCCATAAGTTATTCCGTCAGTAGGCTGCTGTTCTCATGCTGCATTCCATCCTTATGGAAGTACCTGATGCAAATTTGGGAGTTCTTTTAATCACAGGTCCATCAAATGCCACTTTCCTCCTTCCTGTTTGCTTTCTCTGTTGATGTAGGTTTTCAATGTTCAAAGTGGTTGTCCCAATATTCATTCCAGAGTGCACTATAGGAGAGTTCGTTATTCCACACCCTCTAGAACACTTGATATTTCACTTAGTCAGATCTGTATGCACTATCATGTCATTTGGGCTTTAATTTGCAGTTCGTTAATGAATATCAGTAGTTTGAGGGCACCACTTGTATTATACTTTTCTTGGGGATACAGTGAACCAGATTTCAGTGACATGTTGGGAATGGGGTTTTACTTAAACTACCCATTTCTCTGCCTCTTTCTGATGAGAATATTTGGTAATATTAAAAAGACTATCTGTGCTGCTTCCTTCACCACCTTTCTTGAATACTCCCCCAACAATTATTACTGTTCTCATTTTGCAATGATAGGAAACCAACCTCTTAGAGAGTCTTGGTCAAGGCCAGAGGATTATCATGGGTAGAATCAGGATGTAAGCTTCTCTCTCAGATGTCTAATTTAATTCTTTTACTTTTACTCTATAGTCTTGATATTTTTTATCTCATTTTTCAATTCTCCTTCTGATATATTTCATAATGTTTAATCCAGTAAGTAGCACATTTGTAAAATTATGCAATTTCTAAATAAAGAAATCTGTAATTATGGGGAACCATTAACATATTTTAACTCTTTAGCTACAGCAATCAAGTCAATTCCAATTCATAATGACTACCTCAGATTTCTCTCATAGAGGGATTTGTGGATTCAAGCAGACAACTTTTCACTTAGCATTTCAGTGTTTAATCCACTGCACACGGTATGCACTACTTACAAAATTGAAACAAAACAAAAAGATCTGGTAATTCCATCACTGTGCACTAAATTATGTAAAAGAAGAATATTTGTGTACTGCTTACAATGAAAGAAAACAAGAATCTTTGTAAACGAATCATTTTCATTTTCTTTATAATAGCCAGTTGTTTGAGAGAAAACAATAAAAATATACAAGGAATAATAAACAACTGCTTTCATATTGGACTCCAATGGTGTTGATAACCAAGTTTCAGATGGAAATATGAAGTATTGAAATTTTCTATCTAATTAGCTGAATTGGAAAAACAACAGCTATTTAAAGAAATAAGCATATGATGTCAATTAAAACACCACTAAGCGCCCAAACTTGTTATCCTTTCCATATTCTTTGGTTAAAATATAAGGGAAACTGTCATAAGGATCTCTAGAACTCTGTTTCCTAGAATAATATTTTTAAATGTTAGTGTAACTAATAATCAGAAATATTTAATAAGGCTTAACTTTGGTTCAATGTCTTCAACTCAAAAAACACTAGGATGCAATAAATGTAATAGCACTATATTAGCTTTCTATTGCTGCTGTAGCAAATTATCACAGACTTTAAACAATCTAAGTTTATTCTCTTATAGTTCTAGAGCTCAGCTATTAACTGAGACTTTTTTCTTAACGTTTCTCCTTGCCCAGGATCCATGATCACTGTTCATGAAAGCAGCCATCAAGAGCTCAAGAGACACCTCTCATTAGGTAAATCTGCGGCACAAGACCTCTTTAGAATATGGAAAAGCAAAGATGTTACTGTGAAGACTAAAATTCACCTGCCCCATGCCAAAGACATGTTTCAAAACAGTATTGTCATAGAGTATAGGTATACATTCACATATGTTACATGAACATGGTTGTCTTCAAGTTGATCCTGACTCACGGAGACCGTATGGGCAATAGAATTCAAGGTTTCCCTGTCTGCCATCATCCTCACAATGGCTGACATGCTTCAGCCCACTGAGTCCATTGTTTCAAGGATTATGCCAACCCATCTCATAAAGTCCGTTCCCTGTTCTATTGGCCCTCTACTTTTCCAAACATACTTCACCAAACCAGCCACATCGCTTCTGATGACTTATCCAAAGCAAGTGAACAAGGCAGTGTTCTGTGGTGATTAACAAAGTCTTCATAGGTTGATGTTTGAAAGTAGATAACCAGGTTTTTCTTTAGTCTGTCTTTGTTGAGAAGCTCCCCTGAAGGTTGTCTACAGCGGATGACCCAGCTCATAGTTGAGGTACTAAAGTCATTGCTTCCAGCACATTAACCACACAGAAGTCACCACAGAACAACAAATGGACAGACAGATGGCAGACACATACATAGATACACTTGCAATTCATTGAAAGCATCACTGAAAATCATTAGCATGCGAAAAACACATCCCCTTTTTAAGAGAAAACTTTATTAGCGACTCAAATGTGGCATGAGATGATGTAAATGTATTAGTCTGGATACTTTAGAGAAACAAATCCACAGAAACTCATGTATAAGAGAGAGTTTGATATAAAGGTTATATGCACATCAAGAAAACATCCCAACCCAGTGCTGCCCAAGACTACAAGTCCAACATTAACCCATCTGTCCAACACCAATTCACAAAGTCCTCCTCCATCTCGCAAAACACACACTATGATGCTGACTGCAGGAGGAAAGCTGAGTCAGTGAATGTGTAAGCATCCCAGCGCTGGCAGGGGTCACCACACAGCTGCTCCAGCACCCAGGGTTGCATCGGGGTAGGTCTATGCGGCTTCTCTTTGGGTATGTCTTTCAGGAAGTGAGCCTTGCCAGCTGAAGCAGGGAAGTGGCTAAGGCAGCTTCACCCTGGTCCAACCATCACAAAGCAAGAGACCTGAGAACCCAAAAGGTGAGGCTCACTGAGCTATTTCTCCCTCTGCCCTTCAATTGGCCCCACATGTGTTTATCGGCCAGGTTGGCACAATAAACCAACTACCTCAGTAAACAACAGCTAGACAATACATAATTTCACCAGAACCTGACCTTTTATTTACCTTAATATAAATCATTGTAATCATTAATAATTAAAAGAGTTGTGAACAAAGTCATCCAACTCTCATTTCTCAATGTGTCAGGTTTTCATCCAATGGGTAATGTTCAGTCATTTCAGAAAGTCATATGATCAATAAGTGAGAGGATTAAAGGAAGAATTATAGGCTGCACTGCAGGTGTTGGCCAAAAACAAGGCTCTGGGAAATGACAGACTACTTATTGAGATGTTTCCACCAAAGTAAACAACATTGTAAGTGCTCTCTTTTCTGTTCCAAGAAATTTGCAAGATGACTGTCTGAAAAATGGTTGTGAAGAGTTCCGTAGTCATGCCCATTTCAAAGAAAGGAGATTCATCAGAATGTGCCAATTATCAATCAATAATATAAAAGTACAATTTTATAATGATAATGATAATAAACTGAAAAAATATCTTGACGATAACTACCAGAAATTCCAAACTTCAGAAAAGGGCATGGAAAGATAACACAAGGTATATCCTTGTGATACCAGAGGGTCTTGACTGAAAGCAGACAACAACATAACGATGTCTCTCCGTATTGTGTAGATTGTGTTAAATTATTTTATTGTGTGGATCATGACAAATTATGGATAACGTTGCAAAGAAATGGAATTCTATAACCTTTTTTGCGGAACTGGTACAAAGACCAACAGGCAGTCATAACAGAACAAGGGGTTTTTGTGTGCTTTAAAATCAAGAAAAGTTCAGCTAGGTTGTAAACTTTCCTTTCAACATATTTATTCTATCTGTATGCGGAGCAAATAATCTGAGAAATCAGACTATCTGAAGAAGAAAGGCATTAGATTTGGAGACGGGCCAATTAACAACCTGTAAGACTCAGGTGACTCAGCCTTGCTTGCTGAAAGTGAAGATGTCTTTAGGCACTTAATGATGGAAGCTTGCATGCTTCAATATGGATTGCATTCAACATAAAGAAAACAAAAGAAACATAAAGAAAGCATAAATAAAACAAAATCTTTATACTTTGGCCAATATACAACATCATGAAAACTGAAGAAAATATTGAAATTGTCAAGTATTTCAACTTGGATCCACAATGTGCATGGAGACAGCAATCAGGAATTCAAACAAAATATTACAGTGGGAAAATTTGCTGCAAAGACCTCTTTAGGAAAGGAGAGAGAGAGAGAGGACCCACCAAGCCCCAAGGATGACATTCCTGCTCAGAGCAGCCAATGCACAGAGAGGACCATAGGTCTAGCCCCAGCACAAGACATGGTGTCCCCTCACAGACCCATAGTGCTGCAGGGGACAGTACAGAGACACGGGAGAAAAACAGGAAGGGAGTGCAACAGAGCAGCAAAGTAAAGAAGTCTCCAAAGAATCCCCCAAATAGACTTCCGGGGCAGGGCTTGACACCTCATTGGACTCGATCGGAAAACATTCCTAAGGGTCAACAGACAGATGCTTTTTTTTTTTAGCAGACGGATGCTTGCTTTCTTTCTTTTTCTTTTTTCATGTCTATCTGTATAAGACAGGCAGGATAAACGATCCTGAGGACAAAAAATAATGGGGCTGACAGTTCAGGTTGGGGGGCATGGGAGAGGGGGAGGTGGGGAAAAGGAGTCAACAAACCCAGGAAAAAGGGAATATCAAGTGATCTAAAATTGATGGCAAGGAGGGTGAGTTAGTTAATTGTGCCAGCCTGGCCGATAATCACATGTGGGTCTGGTTGAAAGGCGGAGGGATAAATGGGTGGTGAAGCCTCGCCTTTCTAGTTCTCGGGTCTCTTGTTTTGTGATGGTTGCATCGGGTGCAGCTGCCTTAGCAGTTCCCTGCTTCAGCTTGCAAGATGGATTTCCTACAAGACATCCCCAAGGAGAAGCCGCATGGCTCTATCCCGATGCAGCCCTGGGTGCTGGAGCAGCCATGTGGAGACCCCTGCCAGTGCTGAGATGCTTATTTGTTCACTGACTCAGCTTTCCTCCTGCAGTCGGCATTATTGCCTCTGTTTTGTGAGGTGAAGGACTTTGTGGACTGATGTTGGGTATGGGTTAATGTTGGACTTGTGGGCTTGGGCTTGGGCAGCATTGGGTTGGGATGTTTTCGCGATGCACATTTTCTTTGCATAAAACTCTCTCTTATGCGTGAGTTGCTGTGGATTTGTTTCTCCAAAGTATCTAGACTAATACAGAGGGCATAGATGCCTGGCGGAGCTTGATCAAGTACAATATAGGCGAGAGGAATTACTGAGAGCCAAATGAAGGTCAAACATGATAGTGGGACAAGAGGAAAGTAAAAGGAAATAGAGGAAAGATCTAAGAGGCAAAACACATTTATAAAGGTATAAATATGGGCATGTGCATATGTAAATATATGAAAACATAATAATATGGGATTAGGTCTATGTACATATATTTATATGCTAAGTATCAAGGTAGCCGATGGACTTTGGGCCTCTACTGAAGCACTCCCTTAACACAAGAACACTTCGTGTTACTAACCCGGCATTCTGTGATGCTCACCTTCCCTACATGATCACTGAAGACAAATGGGTGCATAAGCAAATGTGGTGAAGAAAGCTGATAGTGCCCAGATATTAAAAGCTATAGTGCCTGGGGTCTTACAGGCTTGAAGATAAA
This sequence comes from Echinops telfairi, assembly GCF_000313985.2. Taxonomy (NCBI): domain Eukaryota; kingdom Metazoa; phylum Chordata; class Mammalia; order Afrosoricida; family Tenrecidae; genus Echinops; species Echinops telfairi. Next base: position 7,666,114 of record NW_022111309.1, on the reverse strand, counting down.
AAATGACCATCTAGCTGGGAAGCAACAAAGCCCTCATGGAAGAAGCACACCAGCCCGTGTGATCATGAGGTGTTGACAGGATCAGGTATCAGGCATCAGAGGACCCCATACATACAATCTTATCGATGTGAAAAAGAGGGGTTGGAGTGGAGACCCAAAGCCCATTGATAGACAATTGGACATCTCCTCACAAGGAAGGGACGAGCCAACCAGGGCGCAGTGTAGCACCAACTAAACATACAACATTTTTGTAGTTCTTTAATGCTTCTTCCCCACCACTATCATGGCCCCAGTTCTACCTTACAAATCCAGCTAGACCATAGCATGTACACTGGTACAGATAAGTGCCCTCCACACACGAAACCCGGGACAAATAAACCCTCCAGGAATAGTATTGGGAGAAGGGATACCATGAGGGAGGTGAAGGGAGAAAAGGGGATCCTATTGCAATGATTGATGTATAACTCCTCACCCCACCCCAGTATGATGAACAACAGAAATGTGGGTGAAGAGAGACAGCGGATGGTGTCATATATGAAAACAATAATAATTTATAATTTATCAAGGGTTCATGATGGTGCGAGAGTAGGGGAAGGAGGGTATAAAAGGGATTGATACCTAGGGCTCAAGTGGAAAGAAAATTTGAGAATTGATGACGGCAACATACATACAAATGTGCTTGATACAATGGATGTATGGATTGTTATAAAAACTGTAAGAGCCCCAATAAAATGATTTATTAAAATTTTAAAAAGGTTTCTTTCAAGTGTTAAAAAGAAAATGGTACTTCGAAGAGGAAGCTGTGACTCAAGCTATGATATTTTCAATCAACTTATATACAGGCACATGCTGGACAATGTGATTTCCAATTGCCTCATATGCACGGGAGCTAGGACAGGGAATAAAGAAGACTAAAGAAATGATGCATTTTAATTAAGGACTGGTGAAAAATGTTGAAAGTTTTAGAGACTGCTCAAAGTACAAACCCATCTGTTTTAGAAGTAGTATGACCAGAAGGCTTCCTAGAGGCAAGGTTGGCAGGACCTTGCCTTACATACTTCGGACATATGGTGAGGAGAGACCAGTCCCTGGAAAAGGACATCTTGGTGGGTAATGTAGAGGACAGCGAACGAGGAAGGCTCTCAAGGACATGGATGGACACCATGGCTGCAGCGATGGGCTCAAGCGCAGGAACAATTGTGAGGATAACACAGGACCAGACGGTGTTTCCTTCGGTTGTGCATAAGATCACGATGGGTCAGAACCAATTGGATGGCACCTAACAAAGCAACGACGAAGAAGGAGAATTAAGGCCCTCAAATTCTGGGCGTGGTAAAGAATAATGAATACACATCACATAGACCACCCGAAGATTGAGCACATCTGTGTTAGACATACAGACAGAAACTCTTAATGTAAAGAAGGTGAGACTTCGACTGTGGACATTTTATAGAGACTTCAACTTTGGACATTTTGTAAACCCTGGAGAAGGCTATTATGCTTGGTAAACTAGAGGGTTGCAGAAGAAGACAAAGAAGAAGAAGATGATGAAGACGAAGAAGAAGACAAAGAAGTTAAGGAGGAGGAGGAGGAAGAAGAGGAGGAGGAGGAAGACAAAGGGGGGATGATGAGGAAGAGGAGGAGGAAGAAGAAGAGGGGGAGGAGGAAGAGGAAGAAGAGGAAGAAAAGGAAGAGGGGGAGGAGGGGAGGAGGAAGAAGAAGAGGAGGAGGAGGAGGAGGGGGAGGACAAGGAGAAGTTCTTCAACTTGATTGACACATGACTGCAACTTCTCCAACGACAGCAATGATTATAAGGATAGCCCAGGACCATGTAGTGGACTCTTCGTGGATCATAGGGTTCCAGTGTGTCAGACCCAACCCTACCCTTTGTTTCAGAAGATAACAATGGCTCTTTATAAACTTGTATAATGTCTGAATTTCCCCTTAGGCTCTCTGCATGCACATTCCCTCCGTGGAATCTGTAGGTCTCCAGAGCTTCGGGCTCCCTTCAGAGGACCTCCTTCCAGCTGTTCTGTATGGAGTCCCAGCACGGCGGCCATGACCCTGCAGCTCGTCTCTCAGATTCTCCACACACTCCACGACCTACATCATGTCCAGCAAGGCATCCACATCACCGCTTTCTTCACACCGGTGTCTCGTCCGGGGTCACAAGCTTGTTGGCTTCCTCGGCGGTGACAGAGCTTCCAGAGGCTTCAGGAAGCTGTGCCAGGAGCCGTGAGCTGCAGCAGAGGACACTGTCAGAGAGAGTGGCACCAACATTATTGTCTGTAAAATTCTGTCCAGTGGTTCAGCAAACATATAGAATTTTAAAATAAAAATATACTTATAATTAGCTATGGTGCTAAAAATACTATGTAATTCAAATATATATATCTAGATTAAAAATCTGAACGAATTTATTTTTGAACCTTCTAATGTGCATGGTTCAGGGCTGTCAATGTTATTACCCAATTATGACAATGTTTTGAAACGTGTTGTTGTTTGTGTTGCTGCAATTGTTTTTCTAGTCACTGATTTTGTAAATTTTTTGATATCTTAGCTACAAAATGTGTGAGCCTTTCTCAACAACTTTTTTTTTTTTGAGACTGAAGTAGTAATTGGAGAAAAAGAAAAAGACAAGACTCCTGCTCAGTGCCTAATAATGTCCTATTCCGTGTCAAAAGATTTTGTGAAGCAATTTTGGTGTTAGTATTCATCCAAAATTGTCAAATTCAAGCAGTTTACTATATTTGGAACGTTCTAAGATTCTAAGATTAAAATTGATACCAGATATTACTAAGGATTCTATGTCGTCTGGCAAGTGCAGAATCCCATTGTACATGAGTTACTGCACTGGGTAATCCCAACCCTAGGGACACCGCTGGCTGTGGACATTTATTTATCTCATATGCATGTGCCACCATTGAAATTTCATTAAGGGACCTCAACCCAACTAACAGGCAATTCTGTTACGATGAAGGAAATAAGGACAGTAATCTTGGTATACACTTAGTAATGACAGAATGTTATTAAATGTCAACAGGTCTGTTCCAACTCCAGTAAACCCTGTTTCCCCGAAAATAAGGCAGTGTCTTATATTAATTTTTGCTCTCATAGAAGCGCTAGGTCTTATTTTTGGGGGATGTCTTATTTCTCCATAAAGAAGAATATGGGTACACATTTATTGTTTTATTAAAAGAGACCTTGCACTTTCTGTCTGCTTTGGCTGCGCTGCAGCCAACAGTGAGCTGAGCGGCAGTGCCTGCCAATACGGTCCAGAGTCCAGAGTTATGGTAGCTTCGAGGGGCTTTATTTTCGGGGGGATGCCTTATATTTCAGTGAGAGGCAAAACTGTAAGTAGGTCTTATTTTCGGGGGATGTCTTATTTATAACCATGTATAACCGTGTGTATAACAGTGAAATATTACTTAGGGCTGTGCCGTTTCAGTGCTGCGAATTACTTGGGATGGCTCTTCTATCTTTGGTCTTTGTCACTCCCACAAAATGACTGGGTAGACTATGCAAATGTGAGGGGCTTGCTTATGTAAATCAGGTACTTGGCACCCTTGTGGGATAGGCCCATGCAAATAAAGTGTATGGAACCCTAATGTGGGGTTTGGTCCATTTTACTATACTGCTGGGCTTAAAATGAGCAATCCCCGAGGCAGAAAGGGAAGCTCTCTTTATAATCCAGGAAGAACCAGGACTAGCGCATGCTCTTTAGATTCCAGATCCCTGCACAAAACCACTTATCCAGGATCCAGAGAGCTCAGACACTGGAGTCAGGAGAGGTAGCAAGAAGCAGGAGGCGAGAAGCGACAGAGGCAGAGGCAGCTAAACCTAGATACTAGTAGGATTTCTGGTCCCCAGGTTTTCTGGCTCACAAATGCAAAAGCTTAGTGCCCATGAGCAGGAGGTTTGCTGGTACAGTGGGGGTGCCACTAGCGACTTACTGAAAGAGTTTTTTAAAAAAGTTTTGGAATACTTACCTGGGCAGGATGGGAGCCCCGCTGTGTGGGCTATGCGTCCTGGGTGTGCTTCAGGACACAACTGAAAAGACTTTCTTTATCAACGATGTATTCCGCTCATTCCTGAATCTTCATTGTCACCGTTTGCTTCCCTAATAAACCCCACAGCTATGCGTATGGTTTGTGGGTTCTGTGCAGCCTTTGCAATGATACTGAGAAGCAGGAAGAGCTGTGGGAGGAACCCGTGGAGGTAAGAGGTAACTCTAAGGTTAGGTGAAAAAGGTTGGGGTGCAGAGATATGTCTGCCTCCTGAGAATCAATCGTGGATGGTTGGTGCGGAGGCTAGTGATTCCTCCTCCTTTTGAGGGGTCCAGGAAGGTCAGATGCTGACTCACTTCTAAATGCCTGCAGGCATCCTCACAATAGTAGGTCTATTTGAGTCCATTATTACAGGTGCTGTCCCAACCCGTCTTGTTGAAATCTTCTCTTTTTTTTCCTGACCCTCTGTCAAGCATCATGTCTTTCCCGGGCTCCTCCTGAAAACATGTTCCTGGTGTGTGAGATGAAACCTCAACATTGTCATGTACAAGGAGCTTTTAGGTTGTAATTCTCCCACGACAAGTTTGTTTGTAATTCTGGCAGTTGGTGGTAGATTAATTATTCTTCATGAACATGATCATGGAACTGCATCCATTCCTCAGTCTTCCTCACGTGTTGTTCAGCTTTCCATGCTTATGAAGCGATTGAAAATACCATGATGTTGTTGCGATTGGACAGTTTTTATATATTCAATACAAGACAGGAGGCTCATCTCAGTAAGGTGAATAGAAGTCATTCTTCAAAGTTGTACTTTTTAACTCCATCACGAATTGTTGACACTTTGAGTGAAAATAGACATCCATTTTTACTTTGCTTTCTCCACTGAAGCAATAGGAGGAAATATTGATGGACAACCAGACCAGTTGTCTACTGGATTCCAACTAAGAAATCACCACATGTGATAGTAGGCCTCTATCTGATAGCATTTTCAGGGTTCTTCCGGGCGGATTTGAATCTTCAACTCTTCAGCCAGCACCAGTTACGCACCATGCAGGTACTTCAATAGAGGAATAGAGCCCTAAAAGGGCTCAGTGTGCACAGTGTTTCATTCTGTGGAGTTATTACAATTGATTATTCCATGTTGTTCTATACAATGTAGCCTCAGTGTTCACTGAGAGTGGACATTGGAACGCATCTTTAGCTTGAGCTTCTATTTCTCCAATATTGGGTTTTAGTGATCCACATTCTACTTGTTAACCATCATTTTAGAAAATCACAAGCTGGTAATCATAATGACATCATTCTTTCTGAACCACCTGTCAAAAATAGAATCTTAAAACTAAAAGTGTAAGCCCATTAAATTGAATGCTTTGAGGAATCTTTTCTCTGGCTTTGTTTTGGAACTGAATTGAAGGTATTGATAATTTTAATAGTATATTTAAATTTTAACTGAGAGTTGAATTATTTTCAACTCCCTTCCAGAAATGTTTACATCAGAACCTTAGCGTTAGAAACTGCATAATAGAGTTACCAATTCAGCTGGTGTGTTGCAGGTGCAGAATTGAATGTTCGCTAGACTGCAAACAACCAGCATCTTGCCGTTGCGTTCTGACTCTGCAGTGTGTTGTTGTCAGTGTTATACTGAGGTGGGATTAGGAGTGCACATTTGGAAATGTGCATATGCTTTGCAGCAAATAAACAAGTCAGGCCAATAAACAATTGCCTTCCCTAAGAATCCATCACCTTTAATAGGTTTGTCATTGATATAAAGGGCTGAGTTCCATAGAATTTGCCACCGAGTTGGGACCCCCTCAAATGGACAGCAGTTTTGTATATGAATAATTGATGGATGGAAGTTTTGCTGTGGCATTGATTCTTGCCACATACTATTTTTCTGGGCTCACTGTTGTAAGAAATTATGGAACACTGGATGAGGAGTTAGTTAACTTTCTAGCTATATAGCTTTACCCCACTTACTCTCAAAGTGTCTAAGTCTCCTTCTCAGTAAAATGGGGGAAATGTGGTTTAAGAAGTTTGTGCATACAAAGAGGGAGGGTGCACTGTGTGAACACTTTGGAAAAAATGGTGATGGGTATTTCACTATCAAAATGAGCAATTTAATTTTTTTCTCTTTTTATTATTTTTTATTTTTATTTATTTATTTATTATTTATTATATTTTATAATGTATGCTCACCCATACATTAAAAATTATTAGTACCAATACAGAATAATCAATAATGGGTTGTGTGCAGAGTTCTAGATGGGAAGTACTTATAGGTTTATATAAGAATGTGTCAAAAAAAAAAAAAAGAATGTGTCTTTAACATGACAGGTGTCTCTATTTCATGTCCCATTAGCTTTCATCAGATGGGACTTTCTACTTCCATGAAGTTACAATCTTAGAACCCCCCAGGGACACTTCTCCCCTGTCCTACAGGGTTACTGTGTGTGGGCATGAGCTCGATGGCAGTGAGTTTGGTTCTTGTTTAGCTTTAGCCAGTGTCTAAGTGCTTCCACATTTGAGATCAGCAGCCCCACAAGGAGCTCTGATGGTGCAGTTGTTAAGTGCTTGGCTGCTGCCGGAGGCTGATCATTGAAACCCAGCCCCTGGTCTAAAGGAGGCAGATTGACACTCTGGTCCAGTCAAGATTACTGTCTTGGAAGCCCTAGGGGACGCTTTGTACTATGGGTTAGTAAGAGTTAAAACCAGCCCCATGGCAGCAGATTTGGATGCTTGTGGACTCCCCTTTCTCAGCCCTCCATTCATACATGTGACAACCTTGCTTTCTTCCATCTTTAGTCAATTATTTTAAACCCATCTGTGTTGATTAACATGCTGCCAAAAATCGTTCTAAGATAGCAATTGATGTTCATTAAGCTAACTTCCTCTAGCGATAAAGATGAAAATATATTTTACTCTTTTGAATATGTCCATGTATGTTTAGGCTAAGGTAGAAGAGGGAAGGAATACAGAATCGCTGACCCAAAAGGAATTGGTCGATATTCAATTATTTCAAAATGATATGATCAAAAACATAATATTGGAGAAAGAAGAAGTTCAAGCTGCACTGAAAACACCAGAGAAAAACAAGGCTCCAGGAACTGATTGATCACCAAATGAAATGCTTCAATCAGTTAACGAAGCCTGGAGCCACTCACTCACTCACCTATGGCCTCAAATTTGGAAGACAGCTACCAGGCCAGTTGTCTGAGGACATCCATATTTGTACCTATTCCCAAGAAAGGCGACCCAACAGAATGTCGCAGTTTGGGACCATTATCATTAATATCACAAGTGAGTAAAATTGTGCTGAAGATCAGTCAGCCCTGCTGGCAGCAGTACATCAATAAGTTGCTGCCAGAAATTCCATCCAGATTGGGAAGAGGATGTGGAATGAGGGACATCATTGCTGATGTCAGACGGATCCTGACTGAAAGCAGAGAATACCAGAAAGATGTTTATTTAGTTTTATGGGCTTTGTGGAGCTTTTTGACTCTGTGGGGCATAACAAACTAAGAATCACTTTGAAGAGATTACTGAATTATTGAGTAATAAACTATAAATCATTCTGAAGAACATGAATTCCAGAACACATCACTGTGCACATGACGAACCTATGAAGTGAACAGGAGGCAGTGATTGGAACAGAACAAGAGGCGTACCGAAAAGTTTAAAAGCAGAAAAAGTGTACTTCAGCGTTGTATCCTCTCACCACACTTATTCAACCTGTGTCACGAGCAAAATAAACGGAGAAGTTGGACAATATGCAGAAACAAGGGGCATCAGGACTGACGGAAGGCCTATTGACAACCTGCATATGCAGGAGACCTGAGCTTGCTTGCTGAGCGAGAAGAGGAGGTGAGATTGCAGCCTCCAGTTGGGAATTGCAATTCAATGAAAAGATAACAACAGCCCCCATGACTGAACCAATGGATAGCATTGTGATGAATGAAAAAATAGGTTGAAGTTGTCAAGGATGTACTTTTACTTGACTCCCCAATTAATTCCCAGGGAGGCAAGAGTCAAGAAATCAAATAATGCATTGCATTGGGCCGATCAGCTGCCCCAGACCTCTGTAAAGTGTCAAAGAGCAAAGACGTTTCATTGAGGGTTAATGTGTATCTAGACCCAAGCAATGGCATTTTAGTTACTTCGAGTGAATGTGAAAGCTAGACAAAAAAATAAGAAAGGCTTCAGAAAACTTGACGCAGGTGAATTAAGGAATTGCCAAGGAATATCGAAAGTACCATGGACTAACATAAGAGCAAGAAAATGTGTGCTGGAAGAAGTACAACCATAAGGCTCCTTAGAATTTAGCTTGACAAGACTTTGTATAAGGTATGAGGCCGTCAGAAGAAATCAATCTCTGGAAAAGGACATCAGGCTTGATGAAGGAGATGGGCAGAGAAAAAGAAGACCCTCAGTAAGATGGCTTGACAACGATGGGATCAAACGTAACAGGAAGTATGAGGTTGGTACAGGACCCTATGTTCTGTTGTCCACAGGGCTGTCCATAGGTTATATATGTTCTGTTGCAAAAAGAGTTTTCCATAGGTTATATATATTCTGTTGTACATAAGGTTGTCCATAGACTATATGTGTCCTGCTGTCCATATCTTATATATGCTCTGTTATCTATTAGGTGCCCATAGGCTATATACATTCTGTTGTACATTGGGTTACATGAGTTGAAGTCAACTCAAGGGAACCTTGCAGACTCAATGGCTTTGACATATAGAAAAGCCTACATGTAAAACCCATCTCAAGACACTTAAATGAAATCTTATTTAACAAATATCTTAAAGCCCTTAGATTCAAACATGCTCTGTAGAGAGCCTTTTCTTAATCCTTAAACAGAACATACAGAACATAAATATAATAATCTAAATGAGGAAAACTGTTCGCACTGTCATAGTGTGAACCTGGTGAGACAAGCATGCTAGCTGAAAAGTATTTGTTTCTCCCAGGAGTTTCTAAATAAAACTCGTATGATGTCCCTTTTTCTTCCCAAAGTAAATCTTTGAGTAAAACAATAGCTTGGATTTAGAAAACAGTTGTTATAGCCTTGGAGCGCCTTGCATACAATAGAAAACAAAACGATGCCGCTACAAGGTCATGATTAGTAGAAAGTCATTCCATCACTGCTGTAAGTGAGACTTCAGAAATGGAAAAAAAAAGACCATGGCTGTTGGCATATGTATACAACTGCAGATCAACATAGGGTGTAGGATTGGTCTTAGGGATCAGCTACCTGGCTATATATTGGTCAAGGTATGACTTATGATCCCATATCTGAGTAATAGCCAGGTGGTGGTGACAAAAGAATAACGGGACTCCCAATCTTTAACTTCAATTAGATGACATGCATTTGGTTGGCAGATTTTAGTTCATAGGTAAATGCCCAGGCAAGTCACTTAGTTCTTTGTGTGAGTATCTTTCTGCACATTAGTTAATCTCTGTTTCATCAAACTCTTCTATGGGGCCGACTCCCTTCTTGAGGGCAGACTTCCTTCTCCTTCCTCCCAGGGCTTGACTTGAACTTAACCATGGCCACATTATTAGTTTAATAGTCAACACGTAGTGAGGAAGTCACACAAAGAACTCAAATGACAATGAAATTATGTCAAGACTCAAAATGGAGTTAGGGATGTTGATTGCCAGCTTCCAGAAACCAAGTGCTTTAGAATTTAAGCTCTAATGTATTGAATATGTCTCTAATTTGTACCAATTCTGTCCATAAGTTTGAATATTAACCATGGCCTAGGTGTTTAGTGAGTCATGGAGATTTAAGCCAAGAGAAATTCTCTGCCTTTAAAAATCTTCCAATTTTGTGGAAAACTTTAAACTTTAATTCTAGGTACCTTTTTATGCTTTAAAAATGGGCTGTCATCACATAAAAAATAACATTTTCAAATGTACGCTTCCTAATTGTTCCTTAAACTTGAACCACTACTGCCTGTTTTTAGTCGTTTCAAGATTCTGAGTATTGTTCTTTGTTCTGTGAGAAAGTATCAGCAAAGGACTTTTCTGCAGAAACTTTACTGGATATCAATGCCACCTCTTTGCTTTTATCATGGCCAGGCTTGCTCTGTATATATGTATTTTCTGTATTCTCCATGCATTGTTAACAGTGATTGTCATGTAATTAAATCACTGCTCATCACAGGGGCCTGGTTTTATGCTGAGATAAGCATCCGAAGCCTGCTGCTGGACCTCCAGATCAATAAAGATGTTCCCAGTAGGATTACAAAGAGGCTGGGGTTGAGCAGGGCACCAGAATTAATTAGGAATGATTTCTCTTTTTCTTTCTACTTTCAATATATTTTTAATTGTTTTTCCATTTCTTTAAAAAAAAAAAAAGAAAGCTCTATTGATGCCCTAGTCTACACTTGTGTCCAGAGAGCTGTGGAAGGCTGAGTTCTCCCGTCCTCCTACTTTCCCAGACATGTCCTGAAACTGTAACGTAGTTCAGTCCTAACGATTTCACATTTTAATCATTTTTAAAGAAACTCTGGTACTAGAGTAGCCATCAAATTTAAGAAAGCACCATGTTTTATTCTGTGCATAGTTGTCTTGGTTGAGTTGCCATGCTCCTAATAAAAACGACACTTCTAGCCTTCAGAAATCACAATATACTGAAAAATGAGATGAAATCCAATCAGACCCGGAGAGAGAAAAAAACTCCTTAATCTTTACATAACCGTATACAACATTATTGTGATGAGTGGTATGTGGAAGAAGGAAGAACACTGGCTTTAACTGTTAACAGCAGTCTTCTTCTAAGCAAGAGGTTATGTCCCTGTGCAGATGGGGATGCTTGGGGGGAAAAAAGAGCTTTGATACTACTTTTAACTTCCTTTCGTTAGATGCCATGAGCAGGTTCCTACCCATAGTAACCCTATGGCCAACAGAATGAAACACTACACAGCCCTGCACCGTCCACACAATCATCCCTATACTTAAGCTCATTGTTGCAGCCACTGTGTCAAACCATCTCCGTAAGGGCCTTCCCCTCTTAATACTCCCTCCACTTTACCAAGTGTGATGTCCTTATCCAGGGACTAGTCTCTCCTGAAAACATGTCTGAAGTATAAGATGAAATCTCTCCCTCCTTTACTCAAAGGGACACTGTGGTCCTACTACTTCTGAGACAGATTGGTTTATCCTTTCCAAAGTCCCTTGTATTATCAGTATTCTTCTCCAGCACCAGAATTCAATTGCACCAATTCTTCTCTGGTCTTTCTTATTCAATGTCCAACTTTCACATGCTTGGGATGGAATGGAGACTACTAAGGCTTGGGTCAGGCATATCTTTGTCCACAAAGTAATATGTTCACTCTTCAAAACTCTTAAGAAGTCTTGTGTAGTAGATTTACCCAGTGCAATACACCTTTGGATCTCTCGACTGCTGCTTTCATGAGGATTGATTGCGCATCACACAGACCTTGACAAAATCCCAGACAAGTTCAGCCTTTTCTCTATTTATGATTTACCTATTGGTCCCGTTGTGAGGATTTTGGTCTTCCTTACAGAGAGTTCCAATCATACTGAAGGCTACAATGCTTAATCTT
>NW_022111309.1:7651072-7653002 GCF_000313985.2 Echinops telfairi | reverse complement strand
TCTCCACAGGAAAAGAGGGACCAAACTTCAAACCAGTGCTCCAAGGTGTGAAGACAACATGCCGGTGCAGAGTAGGGAATCAGTGGAGAGGTCTAGGGGGCTGGTCCCAGCCCCAAATACTAAGTGGATGCCTGCCCCTCCCCTGAGAAGAATGTATCTCAAACGATGGCTTCCTCACTTTCAGAAAGCAACATGATGTCATCTGCATCTTGCAGGTTGTTAATAAGCCTTCTTCCCATCCTGAAGCTGCACTCTTCCTCATGTAACCCAGCTTCTGTAATGATTTGCTCGGGGTATAGACTGAAGAAATGTGCTGAAAGGATACCATCCTGGCAGCCACCTCTCCTGTCTTCCCTTGTTTTGTTCACACAACTGTCTCTTGATCCATGTACAAGTTCATCATGAGCACAATCAAGGGTTTTGGAATTCCCATTCTTCTCAAAGTTATCCACAGTTTATCATGGTGTATAAAGTCCAATGCCTTTGCATAGTCAATGAAAAAAATATACATCTTTCTGGAACTCTCTTCATTAAGTCAAGATCCGTTTGAAATCAGCAGTGATATCACTTGTTCCATGTCCTCTTCTGAAAGTCTGGCCTACATGTCTGGCAGATCCCTGTCAATTTACTGCTGCAAACATTGTTGGATGGTCTTAAATTTTGCTTGCATGTGCTACCAATGATAATGTTTACAATTTGAGTGTTCTACTGGATCACCCTTCTTTGGAAGGGGTACAAATATGGATCTCTTCAAGTCAGTAGACCAAGTAGCTGTCTTCCATATTTCCTGGCTAGATGAGTGAGTGCTTCCAGTGCTTCTTCAGCTTGTTGACACTTTTCAATTGGTATCCCATCAATCCTTGAAGCCTTATTTTTGACTAATGCTTTAACAAGTGTATCTTCTACTTCTTCTTTCAGAACCACTGGATCATGCACATAGGCTACCTCCTGAGAGGATGGAATGTTCTAAATTACTAAAATTCCTGGCTACAGAAATGGAGGCCAGATCTGGCTGGAGCAACAGATGTAGGAGATAGTGTTGGGGAGTAAAGAGAAGTGAGTGTTCAAAAATGGACATGGGGCTATTCTGAGAAACTGAGAAACATTTCCAATAAAAGAAGACAATAAGTAAATAAATGTCTATTTCAAAGCACAAAAGGGAAAGTGATCTCTAATAGTGCTTATATAAGTGACCCATTGATAAGATCCCATTGTTAAGTGCGCATGATCAGCCCTGGACTTTCACAAGACTTTAAGGTAACAGGACAGTGGCTTTCATGCTTCTAGCTTCCACTAGTCTTCAATAAATTAATCATGTATTCTCATTTCCATTCAATATAGTCCTATGACTTATTTGGGGGGTTGAGGAGGGGTTGACACCTTCTTACTCTTCACACAGTAGCTTCAACAATTGCCCAAACATGTCAATGATCATGAAAGTGGTATAGGACAGCTATTGTTTTGCTCTTTGAGTCCTCTGACAGTTGCCATGAGTCAGAGACAATTTGAGAGCAACTAATAACAAGAACAAATGGAGAAATAGGTTCAGAATTCACGTAGATGGAAATGAAAAAGTTGAGAAAAGACCATCCACTTTGACAAATGAAAACACGGTGGCGGACGTCCTGAAGAAGATTACTGAAGTGCTAGCTACTGAAGATGGAAGCTCACATCATTCAGCATTTTCCATTGGCTCCAGCAAGCATTGCATGACCAGCTAACTCAGAGAGCTGGCCCTTCCATTTGACTTTTAAGAAAGACTGAAATTACTGAAGACCAGTTTATGGAACAAATTATAATAAGGAAGACTCTGGTTTACCAATATGATTCAGGGAACATGGTTCAATCCAAACGGTGACTTCTGAGAGCTGGAACGGGTAAAGTCAAGGCAAAGCAGTCAGATCCGAAGTTCATGGTGTCTGTTTTTTAA
>NW_022111309.1:7647964-7650070 GCF_000313985.2 Echinops telfairi | reverse complement strand
CTTTTAACCATATCCCCTTAATTCCTTTCCACTGGCAATTGTATCCTCCACATTACAAGGATTTGTCGGTTCATCTCATTCCCTCTTGTGTTGTAAGATATGCATCTCTAATTCCCTCCAAACTTCTAACTTAGATACTTTGTGGGTGCAAATTCAGAGATTGTGTTATGTTAAATGGGAATAAGCACTCCAAAAAGTGTGTGGTGCCTAGATGTAATTGCTGCATCTGTATCCATTCATTCATTCAGCTATCCATTCTCTGGATATGAAATTACACTATATATATCATAAACTTAACTAGTTTTGCTTCTCTAGAGAACTCAGCCTAAGACAGAGGTATTCAAAAGGCAAAAGACAAATGTGATTTAATTCTGCCATCGACACAGGAGAATACATATCCAATATGTCACCTTCTTGCTAGTGCTAACATTTAGTAGTAAAAACCTTGGTCTATTGATGATTTGATTATACTTTCTGTTATGGATTGAGTTGTATCTTGCAAAAAAGGTATATTGAAATATTAAACCCTGCCTGTGCATTTTTAAGGAATAGGGTCTTTGAAGATATTAGTTATTAATATGAGGTCATATTTAAGTAGTTGTGCCAGTTATCATGGGGTTGAGTTTGACTCATGGTGGCCCTCTATGTATCAGATTGTAAGTGTGTGCTCCTTAGGCCTGTTAATGGCTGGGTTTTTCAGAAGTAGATTGATTGCCAGACCTTTATCCCAAGGTTTTTGGTTTTAGCAGCTGATTGAATTAACCATTTTCCCTCCTCACACATTATTTTTAGTCATGACAATAGATTCTGAAAATGTTGAATTGTGCTTATATATGTGTACATATACATATATCCACATATTGCAGGTATCTTAAAAACTAGAATTTTACCTTTACCATGTCAATATTTTATAACACCTTGTAAACGAGCCCGAGAAAGGAACACTTCTATTTTATGTTTCATGTGAGAGATACTTTGATAAAAGACATGAAGGGACCCAGAGGCAGGCAGAGTAAGGATGGTTCAATAGCCAACTCTGGGAGAGACCAGAAAGGATCTTCCCTTAGGGACTTTGAGATGATATAACCGGATGAAGACATTGATTTGGAAATATAGCATGCAGAACTGTTAGATAATACATTTCTTTTCTTACAACTTCTGGGGATTTTGTTACATCAGCTCTAGGAAACTAATACACTCCCCCTGGAACTCAGAACCCTCAGAAAACCAGTGGAGAGAAGTCCACGCAGCTCCTTGCCTTCATGTCTGATCAAGCTCTGATCAAGTTCTCGGCTCTCCCCCTGTGTTTTCAGCCCTATGCAAATCCAGTAGATAAAGAACAAGATGGCCAAAGCCATTTCCCTAACCTTGTGTTGACCTCAACCCTCCCATGAATTACTTTAGGAACCATTTGCCTCCTGCAAGCATTTATATCAGGAGAGGTGAGATCTGTGGTCAAAGGGAATTTGGGGTTTCTGACAGGTTCATGGGAATACAGGATTTCATTATCTGCTTTCTGCAATTTCACATCAGTCCCTTGTGGGCTCAATTTTCCTTGAATTCTGTGTTTTTTTCATAAAATGAAACATTTTCCCTTCATTGTTGAAACGGTGAGTGACCTTTGTGCTATTTATTGCCTCTCTGGCTGTGTTAAATCTCCAAGCTCTGCAGCGGGATTTCTAAAGGATGTAGACCTCAAGTCTGCCAGCCTGTCAATTTAGTTGGGGGGGAAAGGGTTGGGGTGCCTATCAAACGCTTGAGATTGTATTTGTAACTATTGTTCAGCACACATCACGTGGTTCCCTTAAAGAAACCTCCGTCTTGCAGAGTTTAGGTCCCTTGTCCCCTTTCCATCCCTATTTTAGACCTCGAAGCTTGAATTGCATCCCTTCTTCCAGCAAGATCAGTTTATCTCCAAAGACCATGATGTAATGTCTAAAGCAGGTCACTTTGGTCCCCAAGTCCCTGCTAGTGGTTGAGGAGGTGACTCTCAGCTTAATGAGGTCTTGCTGTCACTAGGGCCCTCCAGAAATTACAGAGTTCATTTCTAGCCTTGACAACTTCCTAACTCACACTCCTTAGCCAATCGGTTTATTGATTTTTGTT
>NW_022111309.1:7643996-7647649 GCF_000313985.2 Echinops telfairi | reverse complement strand
GCTTATATGGTCCAAGTTAAGGCATTTTAATATGCCAAAGGTTTGCAACAGTGATTCCATCAGAACTTATAAGTGGTTTTCCAAGGGTGGTTACGTGTATAGACATTGAAAATGAAAGAGGACTGTTAGGTTAGATCTAAATTTGCTGGGTTGGAATCAATTCTTCATAGCCATCTTGTCCATCATGTGGCAAAATTCAGCCTACGAATACAGACGTTTAATGCAGAGCAGAACTGTGTGATGTGGACTGTGGGACCTGAGAGTGAAGGAAGGCCATTTGTGATGTCCCAGTTAACTGACCAATAGCCTCCCTGTTTGCATAATCTAAATAGTGTTGGCTTGCTGCCAGTGCAGCATGAATCTCGACAAATGCATGTGATAATGGAAAAGCGTTTTCTTCTACTTATTTGCAGTGATTGAAATACATATACGACTACTTATTCCTGCTTGGCAAATATTTCCATTTCTCTCTGTATTACAACAGTATCTGTACCATCATTTTTTTAGCAATAGTTTGTTTTCTTTGAGGCTATACCAAATGTTAGGTATTATCTAAAGTGTTTCCTGAATGTTAATACTTAAACCTCTCCTTCAGCCCAGGCAGTGGTATCATCAAGAGCATCAAAGGGGGATATTGGTAGGTGGGTGACGCCCAGCAGGAGGAGAATGGAACTTATGACTAGAAAGAAATAAAATTTAAAGAGCAGTATGTTGTGCTGATCAGTGGGTGATAGTGAGCCATGACTGGCTGCTCCTAAGGGCTAAAAGCAAAGAAAGAACAAACATAAAACCTATATTATAAGCTACTAATCAGGAGATCTATTTTTATTTAGGTATGAACTGCAAGAAGACATGGAAGTCACCTGAGTCTCCCTACCTCCACTTCAAAAAGAGAATTAGCTAATTACTTAGACAACTTTTATGAACAATCCATTCTTTACTATTATTTTGTAATACCATGCTTATTTTATAATAATAAGTATGGACCCATTTCTGCTATTTTTCTCCATTTTCTTTTTATTTATTCATTTTTAAAAATAGATCATTCTATTGGGGGCTCATATAGCTCTTATAGCAATCCATACATCAATTGTATCAAGCACATTTGTACATATGTTGCCATCATCATTTCCAAAATATTTTCTTCCTCCTTGAGCCCTTGGTATCAGCTCCTCTTTTTACCCCTCCCCCCATCCCATCCTCATGAACCCTTGATAATTTATAAATAATTTTTATTTTTTTATTTTACACCATCCACTGTCTCCCTTTCCCCCACCTCCTCCTCTCCCTTTTCCCTCCCCCACTCCCCCACAAGAACCAGAGGTCTTGGTTGTTTTCTCCTTGGGATTGTTTATCTTGCTTAAGTAAATAAATTGTAGGAGCTACACAAAACCTCATCTTTAGTCCATTTATTATTAGAGCCAGTATTCATTTTATTATTTAGTTCCATCAGGTATTATTTTGTAAAAATGGAAACATTGCCATTTAGCCTATTGTGACTTATGATCACCCTGTAGAACAGAGTAGAACTGTCCCATTGGGGTTCTAAGGCTCTAATCTCCATACAAGGAGATTGCTACATCTTTTATCTTCAGAGCAGCTGACAGGTTTGACCCACCAATCTTCTGGTTAACAACCAAATGCTTAGCTATTATACCAGCAGGGCTCCTTAGTTAACACACAATAATTTTAAATCATAATATTTAAGTTGGGTTATCTTCATTATGTTTATAAGCATATAGGGAATATAGTTTTTATCACTGTGTATGATGAAATTGCACTACAGGAAGAATTTTTTTATCTTTTTCATGTTAAACAGGAATATTAAAAAAAAATTAGGTTGTGTTGTATTGAATTCATCTGAACCCCTGATACGGTGGAGTATATGGAATGTAATCGGGAAGACAGAGTTGTGCATGTGCGAGTTTACATATGCTCAAAGGCCCACTCACAGCGCTGTGCAGG
The DNA here is from genome assembly GCF_000313985.2 of Echinops telfairi. Classification (NCBI taxonomy): domain Eukaryota; kingdom Metazoa; phylum Chordata; class Mammalia; order Afrosoricida; family Tenrecidae; genus Echinops; species Echinops telfairi. The sequence continues at coordinate 7,645,684 of NW_022111309.1, read as the reverse complement.
CGACTTCCTTGACCTGCCATGACAAGTTCTGATTGACTTCATTATTTCCCGTCTTGGTCTTCGATGAGACTTTCTGATTCTGCCATAATGGGGGCGGGGGGTGCTGTTCTAATATGGTCATTTTGCAAATGGAAGGGCTTAGAGAAAACAGGGTTGTTGCTAGCTGTCTATCCAGGGGCCCCCACACTCATGGCACTCCTGTGTGCAACGGATGAAAATGCAACTCAGTCCTCCGCCGTCTTCAGGATCGGTTGCACATCACAGCGATGCAAAAACCTTCACGGACATATAGGTGTAGGTTTACCCTACGGAAAGTGAGAATTCTACCACTGAACTCCGATCAAGGCTCTTCAAACGATTTTTGAGGTTATTTATTTTTGATTCTGACGTGTATCTCTCTGTTTGCTAAGTCTTCTGCCCACCCGCTGTCATGAGTCTGTCAATTCCCAGTGACCCTAGAGGACAGGGTTTCAGAGGCAGTGAATCAGGACAGAAGCAAACTGTCTTACCTTTCTCCTGCTGGGTCAGCAATCAACCTCGTCCCCTGGGCTCCAAGGTCCTCGAAGGCCTTGTGAAATAACAGGAACGTTTCTACGAAAAAGAAGTGACTTGGTTTTGATGTTGCTTTTTGTTATTGTGCACACGTGTGTCAAAATATATTCTGAAAATTATCTGGACAGGTACAGCGCCTTCATGATTTTGTTAGAAGGTGCTCTTGTTTCTTATGAAAGATGCGATTTGTGTGTGTGTGTGTGTGTGTGTGTGTGTCTATGCACAGATGTTGGAAAAAAATAAAAATGAAATGTAAGAGCCTCTTACATTTTCTCTAACATTACAGAATCTCCAACCTTACGGGCCTAAGGGAAGTCGCAAGTCATGAGACCCCCCTACCCCCAATCCTTCTTGCTTGTGTACTTCCTCTTCTTCATCCCTGGAAACCTTGTAGTCATCTCTTCCTCAGCCTCAGGGGTCTGCCAGTCCAATGGCCGCCACAAAACCACTCCTGACTTTCCCCAAACGGATTTCTGTTTCAGGAGCTGCTGGTTTCTGCTTAAGGAACGTTCCTGGGCCAAGCGCGCCCTGAGAACCAAGCCAGCGTCTCTGCTGTCGGGGGCTTTTAGAACTAACACCCTCCTCGCAGGGAGTTAGAACAGCAACAGGAAAATAAGTAAAACCTATTATAAAACAGTTGTCCAAGAACCTGGGCACGGTGTGGGGTAGCGATCGATACGCCGGGAAGGTTAAATCTATTTTCACACTGTGTTCTATTTCACAGTTTAATGGTGTTTTAATGTGTCTGTCACCGGCACGCAGGTAGAGCCTTTACAAAGGAGAAAGAGCCCGGCTTTTCAAGCTTCGCTGTAACATCTTATTTACCAGCTGTGATCTGACGCCTCCCTTTCCCTTCCAGAGACCCAGCAGGCCGGCTTCTTCCTCCCTGCCCCTCCAGCTCGCCTTGCCCCCTCTCTCTTATCCCTAATTTTACAGGAGGCAAAGTTGGCCCCCTCTGAGTGACTCCTCAATATCTCTCTGAAATGCTCTCCGGGAGAGAGACCAGTATCACAAAGAAACACGACTCAAACATATCTGACCTATACACCCTGTGGCCCTGCTGGCAACCTTTTTTTACAGATGTCCCCAGCTGGTTCTGTTTCATCTGCCTGCCAGCCTTCTTCTGCCAGGGTCCT
>NW_022111309.1:7636111-7638496 GCF_000313985.2 Echinops telfairi | reverse complement strand
AGTCCAGGTTGTCTGTAGAACATAGCCCAGGTCATCAAGGGCAGGATAGAAGTTAGATCAAAAGTATCTTATTGGGGACATAGTACTGGGTACTATTATTAGTATAATATGATACAACTATTCTGCCTACAAACAAAAACTTGACAATGCTTTCCACAAAGATAATGCAAATTACTTGGGTAACTGTCATACCCTCTAACTTAATTATTTTTATGGAATACATGTTATGGTCCACGTTACAGCACATAATAACAAAAACATTGTTAAATTAAAAGAGAACAGTTGGGCAGAAAAAAGATAAGTTGGTCTGAAAAGGAGGAAATTGTCATATGTATGAAAGTCCTTATTGTGGAAATCGGCTTGTGGTTATAAATAATATTTCTAGCTAACCTTCTTTCACTACCCGTTGCAAATTCCCTTTGCACTCATCAAACACCTCCAATAGTCATTCTTCCTGACCTGGCGTGCTGACCTAAATTTTCATTCCTGAATGATCTCTATCTTCGGCAGTCCTGCTTGATTTGAGTTTTTGCCATTTTATTTTTACTTTACTCAGAAGACTTAGTTGTACCAAGAGACATCCTAATGGATCTTCACCTTGTGGTAGCAATCCAATTTCCCCTTGGCAAGAGATTGGAGTCAGGATTGACTCCATGGCGGTGAGTTTAATCAGAAACCACCTTTCCACCTAGAGAGTTAGCCCGCTCTTTGTGTTTCGATTCAGAGGCACAGTGACCTCAAAATAGAGATGACAGGTAGAGAGACCATACTTCTCTGTTCCTAAAATAAACACTTATTTTGAGTATGAATTTACCCTCCCGATTTTCAATGCATCCAGAAAACCCATTGTTCTGTATGTCATCTGACAATCTTTCTTCGTGTTGTGATTCGAGTAATGGACACTTAGGGCAATGGAGCAGAGGAAGAGAGGCATACTTGACAGTTGGTTAGGTGTCTGAGCTTGATACTGCCTGAACAGGCCAGAAGCAAAGACAATCATTTACAAAACATCAATATGTAGAAGTTGTTCAAATCAAGGGACTGGAGAACAGAAAAGGAGGAGGTAGCAGGGAATGGTACACCATTGTGGAGAGGTAGTATGGAGAGGAAAAGATCAGTCAACCTTGTAGCTGGTAATGTGACAAGATCATAACATGCATATGTCAGAGGATGCGGACTATCAGTGTTTTTCAGTGCAGTGTGTTTCATGAAGAGAACCATGCTTTCTCCTACTCTGACATGTTAACAAATGGAGAAAATGTGGTGCCTAATGTGCTACAAACCAAATAGTTAGTGAACCCTGCTTTAAAGAAAGGATAAAACATGAATTCATCCGTTCAACAGGAGCATGTCAGTCAGAAAAATTAAGTGAATGATATTAATTTAGGGACTGAGAATAACAATTTAATACTTAAGGCTTCTAACTTCTGATAATGAAGTAAATTTTTTGGCAAAGTTTAGGCCTGGGTCTGGGCATTTCACATTCATGGGTGCATGAAAATGCTGAGAATTACCCAAAAATAACACGTTTAGATTTAAACATCTTACCTCAGAGTTTAACGATGCTTAATGACTGTGAATTTGCTAGAATTAGGAAACACGGGGCAGCTCAGTTAACTCCAGAGACATCAAGAAACATTATAATTTCTCCTCGAATTGAGACACTTTTTATCACCGTTTTGCACTTTCCCCGTGAGGTTCTGAACCAGCTGCCTATAGAGCAAAAATATTGCCATCCAATTAATATTTTGGAACCAATGACAGAGTATTGTAACCTCCTGGCTTAGCAGTCTGTTCTGAGAGTCTGATCAGACAGGATGTAGGATAAACTCTGGGCCGGTTCTTGCATCAGGTCCTCACCCCCAAGAGCAGAGGCCATTGACTGAAGTCGGTGACTCACAGAAGGCTGCAGCCAGGGATTTCCCATTTGAATTATGAATATTTAAATGGGCTTATTAAAAGTGTGTCCACTGAGAATGAAAACGCATCTGCTTTTAAAACAATTAAAAATATAAGGGGCAGTTTGGAACAGTCAATGAACGCATAAAATTTGGAATCAGATAAAGCTGAGTAAATTCCTGCACATCCCAGTTTCTGCACTTCCCAGTTTCTGCCATAAAATAATGAGTTTTTATTTAGATCTTATCCATGCTCCCATTCATTGATTGACTCTCAATTGTTTACTAAGCCAACAGTCCTTTACAACCTGGGCTCCCTAGGTTTGCATCCTGTCTTTGTCATTTGCTCAATGTTTATACACATTACTTAACTTCTCTGCGCCTCAGTTTTCCCTTCTGCAGATGGGCACAATACCAGTAATTACCTCAATTACTTAACTTTTCTGAGCCTCAGTTTTCCCTTCTGCAGGTGGGCACAATACGTCAC
>NW_022111309.1:7633494-7634745 GCF_000313985.2 Echinops telfairi | reverse complement strand
CCCTATCACCACTCCCTGTTATTGGTGTAATGTCCAATCACTTTAATTTATAGAAGTCAACAGTTCATATATTGCAATTCATAGCTGGCCTATACTTGTATAATTTCATTTTCTCAACCGTGTTTTAAATTCTATAGGCTAAACTAATAACGCAATCAGTGTAAAGTGGGGACACATTGGGCTGTTAGCTGAACGGTCAGCAGTTTGAAACCATCAGCCAGTTCTGCAGGGGAAGGATGAGGCTTTCTACTCCTGTGAGGATTTCCAGGCTCAGGGACTCAAAGGGGCTGTTGTCCCTTGCCCTACAGGACCTCTGAGAGTCAGACTTGACTCGATGGCCGTGGAAGTGATGCTCCAGGGGCATGATCGGTAATGTTCTCCAACAGAAAATGAAAAAGATACCTTTACCATGAACCAGAGACATGTAGATGTCATCGCTGGATGAGTGGATTTGGGGCTGGAGTTTAATTCTAGCCCCAATCTAAGCACAATAGTGCGTATGACATGGCTCTACTTGATGCTCGACCACATGAAGAGATCACTGTAGATATGGGTGCTGTAGCAAAGAATGGTGAAGAAACTAGATGGTGCCTGGCTATCAGAAAGACCGGCTCTGGAGCTTGAAAAGCTTGTTTTGAAACAAGCGGACATCTAAGTGAGGCATCAACTAAATTCACATGGAAGAAACACAGCAGCCTCTGTGATCCAAGAATTGCAAATGATATAATCCAAATCTAAAGGAAGGAATAGCCTCAGAGATCAAATTGTGAACACCTGGTTTGCAGAAAGCTAGAGATGACAGTGGAAGCACAGAATCTCCTTGCAGGATCCCCACATGGACTAAGTCTCAGATGAAGCTCTTCTCATTGTAATTTAAGCACGTGAGTAGCCCTGTTATCAGACAGAGAACATTATAAAGTAAATTATGGGAGATGTAGTTAGGTCAAAATGTAATATCAATTGATCTCACTTTTGACACATTTTAAAGCTGTTACAGCTTTGTTTTTGTTTAAATGAAGGGGAAATACACATACATTAAGTCTCTGGTGAAGCCCCTCTGATTATGGACCGGGGATGTGAATAGTCTTGCTAACATGGAAGAAATGGACAGTTGATGCTGCTGATGAAGTTCAGCTAAAATTTAGCATTCTACATGGAGTAGGGAACCAGGGGAGTGGTCTGAGGGGTTGGCCCAATCCCAACTACTTGGACACCTGCCTCTCCCCCCAGAAGAATTTATTTCAAAAGACA
>NW_022111309.1:7630174-7632042 GCF_000313985.2 Echinops telfairi | reverse complement strand
GGTGGTGAGAGTGGCTATCCCCGGAGGATGGAGGAAGGGTGGGGTGGAAAGGGAGAAGCGATTGCAGGAATCTGCTTATGGCCTCCTCCCTGGGGGATGGATGGCAGAGAAGTGGGTGAAGGGAGACGTCGGACAGTGTAAGATGACAAAATAATAATTTGTGAATTGTTGGGGGTTCATGAGGAAGGGGGGGATGGGGAGGGAGGGGAAAAATGAGCTGATGCCAGGGGCTTAGCTGGAGAGCAAATGTTTTGAGAATTATGAGGGTAGCAAATGTATGGGTGTGCTTTACACAATTGATATATGTGTGGATTGTGATAAGAGTTGTATGAGCCTCCAATAAAATAATTTATATATATATATATATATCTGTATCTACATCTGTATAGAAAAATATTGTTGTTATATCAGCACATTTTAGTCGCAACAAACTGAGTGGTGTAATTTCAAGTGCTGTTAATTTTATTATTTAGAAGTCTGAAAATTTTTAACAGTGTTTGGCTAATATTTATAAATAAAATTATTAATAAAGCTATTTTATAATTCTATACAAATGAATAAAAATTAAGCATTCTACCATTTGACACCCCTCAGGATCCTTCTAAATTTTCTCTAGTTTTTAATATTTTCTGCTTTCTTTGGATTGAGGTTGTTATGTTTTATATGGTTATTATTGTTATTTTTTTGGGTATGTATGTTTGTTTACTTTTAAATGCTTTTCTGTATATAAAATCCAGGATAGGTAAATCTATAGAAACAGTACTTGGATTAATGGTTCTTTAAGGGGAAATTGAGGGGAAATGGGTAGCTAACAATGAAGAGTATAAGAATGAAGAAAATGTTCTAAAATTGATTGTGGAGAAGATTGTACAATCTTCTCGATGTGATTGAACTATTGAATTGTATGTTATATGAAATATATGCCATTGAAACTGTTAGGAAAATATTCTATAGTAATGAAAATGAATAAGTTACAAGTATTTGAAAACAAAAAACAAACAAACAAGCCACTTCTTGGATGGACACCCGTTTGGGGAATATACTTTATGTCACACGCATTGCCTCTTTAATTCTTTGTCGAGTGGCTGTGAGTCAGAATGGAACAGCGACACGAGAAAGGAAGGAAGCCAGTGCGATGCAGCAGGTTACTGCTGCAAGCACCTGGCGCCCCCTCCTCTGACGGAAGTCTAGGGCATAAATGAGCAAAGTAGGGCATTCATATTCTTATTTCTCATTGACCTGGAGCTGCTCCCAAACCCAAAGCCAATCTTTACTGTCAAGTTGATTCTGACTCATAGCGGTCTTACGTATTGCAGTTACCTTCCTCGGCAGAACTGCTCCACGGGGGTTTCTTGTCTGTAATCTTTAAAGACGCCGATTGCCGGGCCTTTCTGCCATGGCACTGCCAGTGTGTGTGCCCCACGAAACTTGAGGTTAATAGCTGAGAACAAACTATTTCCAGTACCCAGAGACCACAGAGCTTCTCCCAAGGGACGTTAAATTCCCAGCATGTCTAGCTTGTCTTCCATGCATGGGGAGGAAGCCCTCAGGAGAGTCTGGGGAAGAGTTCTAGAAGTAGCTCGCTAGTGTCACACGTCATCTTAGTCACAGAGAAAGTGCAGGTCGGCTTCCTCAATTCTGTTATCAATAAGAGCTTTAGACTGAAACCCAGTGAATACCATAGACTTAAGGCAGTCATGGTCCGCTACAAAATTGATAAGTAGGGTATTGTTTTATGTGTAGTACCAATTATGGATGCTTTGTACATTATCTATTTCTTGTCCTTTGGAAGCTACCATCAAATATATATTAGGTTTCTCTCTCTCTCTCTTTCTGTCTTTGAATTCTTTTAAACTAGTGTTTTTTTT
>NW_022111309.1:7627624-7628617 GCF_000313985.2 Echinops telfairi | reverse complement strand
GACACGGTGTCCTTTGTGAATTCACGACATCCTCACTGCTCAGGAGCATTTGGGCGGCATGTCCTCCCAGACAGATGTGTATGTTTTTTAGCATTTCACAGTACCTTCAATTTTCGTCACCAGCAACATAATTCAAATGGTTTAATTCTTCTGCAGATTTTCTTATTCAATGTGCAACTTTCACCTGCATATGAGGCAGTTAAAAGTGCCTTGGCTTGAGTCAGGCCCACTTTAGTGCTTAAAGTGACATCCTTGCTCTTAAACCCTTGAAAGAAGTTTTATGCATCTGGTTTTCCCAAAGCAATACCGCACTAGGTTTCTTGGCTGTTGCTTCCATAAGCATTGATTGTAGAGCTAAGCAATGTGAAATCCTTGAGAACTTCATTTTATCTCTTCTCCGTTTATCATGATATTACCTATTGGTTCAGTTGGAAGGATTTGATCTTCTTTACATTGAGTTGTAATCCATACCGAAGGGTGTACCCCTTGATTTTCAGCAGTAAGTGCTTCAGTCCTCCTGGGTTCCAGCGAGCAAGATTTTGTCAATGGATATGACATATTATTAATAAGCCATCTCGAATCCTGATACCACATTCTTATACATGTAGTCTAGCTTCTTGGATTATTTGATCAATTTGCTCAATATCAACAATTTTATCAGGACTGAATAAGTATGGTGAGAGAGGATACAACCCTGATGCACACCTTTTTTCTGATTTTAAATTATACAGTATGTCCTTGGTCTGTTTGCATGGCTACTTCTTGATCCATGTCCTAGTGCCACATGAGCACAATGTAGTGGTCCAGCATTCCCATTCTTCCCAATGCTATTCATAGTTTGTTATGATCCATATAGTCAAATGCCTGTGCATAGCTGACAAAACTAGTAAATATTTTTCTTGTATTCTTTGCTTTCAGACTAGATCCAATCTTAGTAATGGTACCCCTAGATCCAGGACCTCTTCTGAATCCAGCTTGAATTTCGGGTAGTTC
>NW_022111309.1:7578013-7625849 GCF_000313985.2 Echinops telfairi | reverse complement strand
ATTGGACATATGGGTTAATGTTGGACTTGTGGGCTTGGGCAGCATTGGATTGGGATGTTTTCTTGATGCTCACTTAATCTTTACATAAAACTCTCTCTTATATATGAGTTGTTGTGGATTTATTTCTCTAAAGTACCCAGACTAACATACCCAGTATAGTAAATCATACATTTTTCTTATTCAAAATGGCCAATACCAGTTCATTTCAGCTCACTAATACCTAGGATATCAATCTTTGTTTAATTATTCTACTTTATTTATGACAACTTCCAATTTTACCAGATTCATGATTTGTATGGTCAATGTTCCAATTATTAATAGATGTTTCTTCTTATTCTAAGTTGCGCTCCATCAGCAAATGAAGCTCCTGCTTGTTTGGCTCCATCCCTGTCACTGTGGCCAACTTTATTTAAGAAGGCAGCTTTGCCCAGACTGTGCGTGTCCGTTCAACCTAAGGTACACCCTTTGGGTCACTCTAACTGACAAAGCTGAGATGCTGTTAATGAAGTTCTCAGTATCCTGTCATGTTTCTCTGCTATTCATAAGGTTTTCCGGGGTGAATTCCCCTGAAGTGGGGCAGCTTATTCCTTCTTCATAGTCTGTTCTTAGTGAGGAAGCTCTGCTGAAGCATATTCAGTTTGGAGGACCCTAATGGTATTTAGAAAATCAGGGATATAACTTCCATGATCACAACAACACACAAGACACTACAGTATGACAAGCTGACAGATAAATTGTATGTGCGTGTGTGTGTGTGTGTGTGTGTGTGTGTGTGTATATGAAAAAAGGTATTATACTAGTCTAATTACACATGCCCTGGCTAACCAGGATACTGGGATATCTATAGGACAATGTGGGATTTAGACTAGATGCAGTTAAAAATCTAAAAATTAATTTGCTTTGGTTATAAATTCATATTGTTCGCTGAGAAGTAAAAAAAAAGTTAATTTTAGCAGTTATATCCCCTATGTCTAAAAAAATAATTAATTTGTGTTTTATCCTCTGCTCCATTTGCCTTTCAAGATTACTCATCCAACATGAGAGTTAGACATTGTTGCTTAATAATGAGTCCTTCCCGGGGACACTGTGCATGGTTTCAGGAATAGAATTGATCATTTGTTTTGTAAGACATCAAGTAAGTTCTGAAAATTAAACATGGTAAATAATGATACTTATGAATGTTATTTTAAAAGTCCTGGGACAATTAAACATATTGAGATGTGGATGTCGTCTGGTGTGTTATAAACCTCATGATATTAGCAGTGTAATTAGCAAAATATTAACATAAAGCTTGGGAATTTTTTTCAGCAATGACATGCTATTCAGAAATGCAGATTATGTTGACCAACTGTCATCATCCAAATTCTCCTTGTTTTTTTAGGGAAAGTCAGCAGAAGCAGTGTCAATACAAGGACCAGAGGAACATTTTTTTTTTCACAATTAAAGAGTTTGATGTTGACATTAATCCCCTTTTGGTGGGTGCCCATCAAACCAATATGGTTGAAATCAACCCTATCGCCTGGTCGAGTGGGGTTGTTCGTTCATTGGCGGGGTGTGCCCGCAGTCAGGGGAGTGATGAGAAAGTCAAGGAGGCAGATCCAGTTTTCCTTTGGCCCAGTCGCTCTCGTCTTTTGGAAAGACACTTGACTAGTAGCAGTTAAGTAAACACTTGCTTTTGCTTGAACACTAAATCTCGACCAGAGAGTTAATAATTGGGAGCTGAGGATAGAAAGAGCTTCTTCCCACGCATATTTGTTAGACCATTTAGTATAGTATGTCAGTAATGTTTTGGTACAGTGGGCTTTGTACTTTTCTGTGGAAGAGGAAGCTACAATGGCCTAAATTCCTGGGCATTCAACGCCTTCATCCGACACAGATATCCAGCCTACCGGAGCAACCGTGTGGCTCTGCTGAGTGCTAGAGGTATGAACAATTTGCAATTTCTTTATCATTTGGGTGGGTGGGGGGGGAGTTTACATAGTTTAATATACTACTTTTTACATATTGTGTTTATGGGGCAGGGAACAGGTTCTGTTCCCTGAGATTCAATTGTTATATTGAATACTGAGCAGTCATATTGATGTCTGTGGAATTCACCCACCTGCCAAATGTTACTGAGTTGTCTTCTATGTCAGGGTCTGATGGAAGCTTGAGATCTGCCCTGGGAGCTATCCAGAATGCTCCTTTCTTTCCAGACGTGAGGTTCAGTTTCACATGTGTATAAGCACAGGGCGCTGGGTGATGCAGCAGTGTGATGAAGAAAACATATGCTGTTGTCCAAGGACTTAATCTGGCCAGGGGAGGGCCAAGCATTGATGTTGCCCCTCTGTTGTTATTGCTTTGGGTACTGTCAAATTGGTCCCCAACTTATGGTCACCACATGTGTGTCCCCTAGTAGAACTCTCCAATCAGATAGTTTAGACTGTTGTCTTTACTGGAGCTATTTCTCCAGCTATTATGGGAAGATGGTAATCTTTGTCTTTCCTGGAGGGAGGAGCTGGCTCAGACCATTGGCCTTTTAGTTAGTAGCTGAATGCTTAACCATTGCACTGCCTGAGCGCCTCCACATGGAGGTCTCGCGCAAACTCGTTGTCTGAGAGTTGACTCTAATTCACAGTAATGCAATAGGAAGGAGTCGAAGTGTGTCTCTGGGTTTCTGAGACTTTAAATCTTTATACAAGAAGACAGACTCATCTTTCTCCCCCAGAGGGGCTGCTGGGTTAGAACCGCTGCTCTGTGGGCGGCAGCTCCGTGACTCAGGGAGGGACACTCAGTATGTCTGTTGTGGATCATAGTTCATTTCATTTCTTGTTTCCGAACTGTGACTTCCTTCACTTCACAATTATTTCCCTGGTTATTATGTTATATATGAAAATATTCCCAAACAATTAATCAATATATTATGTTAAGACGTTAGAAACTTTCATTGTTGAACACAAGGGCAAAACTATCAAAATGCATTTGGAAAATAGAAACCAGAACCTTGTGGTAGATCTAAGTGGACATATCAACCATATATTTTTGATCTTCCATGAAAGTTTAAAAAAACAGACCAACATTATTTGTGCATTGTTTTTGCACATAAACATTACTCACTTTACCATAAAATCAAAGGGTTGTTTAGACAGTTATCTAATAAACTTCATTTTATCCCTATAAAATCAAAACCAAACCTACTGCCATCAAGTCCAGGACAGACTAGAACCGCTCCCTAGGCTTTCCGAAGCTGAAAATATTGATGGAAGTGACTGCCGCATCTTTCTCCCGCAGATTGGCTGGTGCATTGAACCACTGACCTTTCAGTTCTTAGCCCAAATGTCTAACCCACTGGACTCCCAGGGGTCCATTTTCATTCCTAAATCATCGTGAGGTCAGCAGTTTGAAACTACCAGCTCCTCCTCAAAAGAATGAAGGGGCTTTCTATTCAAGTCAAAGGATACAGTCTCCCCTTCCTTGATGCTGACTCCTAATGCCCTTGTAGGGCAGAGTGGAACTGCTCAAGACGTTAAATTGTTCAAAGAAATAGACAGCCTCATCTTCTTCCCACAGTGTGGCTGGTTAAGTTTGAACTGTGGCCAGTAGCTCAATTTGAAGAAAGGAAGCAAAAATACTTATGGATTGCAAAAGGAAGAGAACACAGAAGTTGGTACTGCTTAAAGCTCATTTCCCCAGTGAAACCCAAATGCCCATCCAGTGTTGCGATAAGTTGACGCTGTGCTTCCCACGTGCACAGAGTCCTGCTGTCCAGTGAATTTTGGCCCAGCATAATCCTCAATTCTAATTAGAGGGTTTTGCAAGTCTACTTATCTGACGTGGGCATGCAGCAAAAAACACAGGGAGGAGACACTAGAACTTTGAAATGATGCCTTTGTTTTAAACTGATCTTTTTCCTCCTTGCTGTTTCCAGCCAATTTCCTGGGGCACAAAGGAAGCCTGGACAATAGGATCCCTGATTCCAGAAGCCACCACAGTGGCAGTCGCCAAAATTGTCTCCTTTCCTCAGTCTATTCTTCTGCAGGCAAGGGAGAAGCCACTCTGAGGAATGTCGCTTTCAGACATTATCCTGACAATGCCACGTTTTCCCAGAATACCAACACGTTCTTTCTCCCCCAGCATGGATTGCTCTTTGTCCATTTGCCTGGCAACGAGGAGGCAAACAACCCCCTTTTTAAAAACTGTACTTTGTAAGTGTGCTGACTTGACGGCAAGATCTCTGTCTCCAGAACTATGTTCTATTGGATGAGGAGAGGACAGATTATACGTGGCTTATATGACCTCCTTAAAAAAAAAAAAAAGCAGTGTGAATGGCTTAAAAGTCGAGGCTTTTGGTGATGGGACCAAGTCCGTCTTTTAGCAAGAAAATACTAAGGGACATAAGGGTGAGATGACTTGCTTCAGGTCACAGGGGCAATTAGTGCCCATTTCCGAACAGAATCTCAAAAAGGCCTGAGATTCCATTTTGCTTTTGCAATGCAGTGCTCTGTCAAACCCTGACGTTTAGAAGTAAACACACAACATTTCCTGGAAATCCAAAGGGCACCTATGCAGAAATCACTTTATTTTCTCAGCAACGGATGACAATAACTACCAGTCGTCAGGCGTTTATATGAAAGTGAGGATAAAGTTATGAAGCTAGATGAACCTCACAAACAAAGCAAAACAAAAAAGCATATGATATTTACCTGCTTGTGGGGAGGGGCGAGTGGCAAGGAGGAGGAGATGAATACTGGTAGTCAATTTTCTTGAAAAAACATTATAGTGCTCATTTGTGACTTGTGCATTCTTTGAATTTCATTAACAATGTTTTCACCAGTTCCCCCACTTAGGATATTAACCTTCCCAAACCCCAATAGTAATGAAACTACAACTTGGAAAACAAAAAACAAAAAAAAACCCCAACAACTTTATTTTTCAAACTTCACTTCAGGCACATAGGAAAAAGTGGTCTTGGAAAAAATGTGGAAAATTAGATTAATGACCTGGAGTCTCCATGTCTTTTCACAAATCATGTGACCTCTTTCTCAGATTTTGCAGGACCGTGAACAGGGCTCTTCTAGCCATGGTTTCTGGAACTCCCACCAAAAGAGTAGGTGGGGTCATGCAAATAATGGATGTGGGACTCTACTGCGGGGTCTGGTCGGCTTGTCCATCTCACACGGGATGAAGCACCATTACTAAGCGACTGACCCACAGTGGGTCGTTGAGTCAGTTTGGGGGTAGTTTGCTGGAAAGCAAGGGTGAGCAGAGTAAGAGCTATGCAGCAGTGAACGTTCCATTCAGATTTGTCGATGCATTGCCATGGTGATGCTGGTGAAGCCTATTGAAAGGACCAGGGACGGCCAACAGAACCAACACAGCTGTCTTGCAGGAAGAAGCATCAGCATTGTCCTTAGAGGCAAGGGGGACCAAGATGGCCTTTGGATAGGCTTTGGAGTCTCCAGTCCTGGGAGAAGGACATTATGCCTGGGAAAGGAGAGGGACAGGGGGAAGAGGAGGGCCCTCAGCAAGATGGACTAACACAGAGGCTGCACCAATGGGCTGAAACATACCAATTGTTAGGGGGCAGGGGACCTGGTCATGTTTTATTCTGTTGAATATAGGATAGCTGTGAATAAATAGGAACAAAGTCAACAATACCAAACAACAACAATGTCACTCTGCTGGAGAGAAGGTCTTCTCTTCATGCATGTAGGAATGAGCCATGCCACCTGAAGTATATCACAGAGTAGACACAGGGTTTTCAGACAAGAGAGATCCGGGTCTCATAGCGATGTTCTCTGGACTTTAGTGATGTCATTTACTAAGACACAAATTCCAGTGACTTCCTAATGTAGGCCAATTGTATGAGCCCCTAATAAAACTATTTTAAAAGTCCTTATAATGCATATGAAAGCACTTTCTAAATTACAGGTCACTGCAATGCTGGCTGTTCTAAGAGTTATACCGTTTTTGGTAAAGACTATTTTATAATGATTCGATTGGCTTAATTATAAGGCAAGCCAAGCATCCTACTATTGAGTCAGTTGTGAGTTCTTGACACCTACATAGAATATCTGAGACTGTAAATATTTAAAGGGTTAGATACCCTCATTTTTCTCTCATGGGTTTTAACTGCCAACCTTGAGATTAGCAGTCGAATACCTTACCCTCATTGCCACCAGGGCTCCTTTTTGTGTGTGTTATTGTTGTTGTTGTTTTTACCCCAGGTATCCATGAAAACAGTCAGCATCCTGGCCATTAAAGGCATTGTTCACAGAGCATTTTAAATCCAATTTTTCTGACAGTATATAAAGGGTGGGTGGAGCACAGTGTCTAGTTATAGGAGAGAGAAGACTGTCACTGGAGGAGAACACTCCACCTTGAGGGCTGAGGCAGACTCTTAATTTCCTAGAACTGTCATCATAAAATGAGTGGCTTTAGTCTCTCACAGTCCTGGAGGCTAGTGGTCTCAGTTCAGGGTCTTGGGAGGGCTCCACTTCTCTGTGAACTCTTGGAAAAGATGCTCACATGCCGTTTTCAGCTTCATTGGAGCCCCAGGCATTTTTTGGTTTGTAGATGGATGGTCACATACTCTTTCCTCTGTGTGTGTGTGTGTGTGTGCTACACACACAAAGAGAGAGGGAGAGAGAGAAAGTAGACAGACAGACAAGTTGTTTCTGGGTCTGTCTTCTTATTTTAAATGCCACTCAGAAGCTATTTGGTATGGATCCCAACCCACTCTACTCTTATATAACTTGACTGACACTATCTTCAAAGAAAGACTTTATTTCCTCAACCAAGGTCACACTCAGAGACACACAATTTAGGATGTCAACATATGATTTTAGGAGACACAGTTCAATCTATAGGAAGTTCACCTTAGTGAAGGGAATACTATTTTCAAAATACTAACTAGAAAGAAGGTTCTGTGATTGCTAATCCAATATGTTCTGTTATCAACGTTTTCAAAGGAGGACCACTGAGCTGTTCAAGCAGAAAGAATCCTTCTCAGTGGAAACTAATGGCATTCCTGGCTGTCCTTACCATCCAAGATCTTGACCTCAAATCCGGCTCCTAGAAGGTGAAGTACAAATAACAGTATGGCCACCATTGCCTCCCTTGAGTGCACTATGTAAAATGGGCATAATAACATTTGGTGCACCGTGTAAGGGAAGGAGTGTGAAGTTTCTCAATGCTATAGAAGCTCAGACAAGGATGGAAGGACAGTCTCTGGAGTGTTTAATGGAACTAATTCTAAATATGAGCTTAAACTTGTCCTCATACATTCTTCTTCTTCTTTTCCTCCTCCAAACTGTATTGGATTGCATGCATCCTGCTGAAATCTCCTTCCTGTATAGATGCTGGTTTACACCCCCCACCCTCTTTCTCTTAACAAGCTCCTTGGGTGCAGCTGGAATTAATGCTTCCTGTCGTTTTAAATAATGTGACATTGAAATACAATTTTTTAATGTGCTGGCATTTAGCATGCCATAATATTTCAGTTATTTTACATTCATTTGGGTGCTCTAGTGTTATTACAGCTGTTATGAAATTCTGACAAAGAAGTGCATTTCTTTCTTCTGTTCCACCATAATTGCTTTTTTGCCGCATCTCTGAACCGTAACCATGGCGATCCGCAACATTCATCAGAGGACCTCTTGTTATTTCCCTTGTGTGAATAAAAAACAAAGTGGTATAAATACTCAAAGAAGTTTATAAAAGGCAGCTCCTCCCCCGCTCCCACCCCTTTCTCTCTTTTTCCCTTTTCTCTTTCCCCTCTCTGTTTTCTCCTGTTTCCTTCTGTCTTTTAATTTTCCCCCCTCTTTTGGTTTTCTTTTTTTTTTTGCTTTCCCAATATATTTAATCTATGGAGGGAAAATTAATTTGCTTGACTTGAGATTTTTCACGGATGTTGTGATGAGACATTTTGAGACAGAGCGTTTTTGTGGCGAGCGCAGAGAGAGTCAGGACTGGGGTCTGTGCCTTCAGAGAGAAGCAATGGTTGTCAGCAAGAGTTAGGAGAGAAAATAAAAGGGTTAGTCTTTTCTAAATGTGACTTGTTACAAGCAAGTCCTTGTGCGAGCTACTTTTTGTGACCTATCATTATCATACTGGAAACATGTTGTTGATGTTTTGGTTTGCTCTTCCTTTTGGGTGGGGAGGTTGGAATGACCATGTCCTGGGAGAACATTAATCGACCGACTTTCCAGCCATTTGGGGAGGCTGCTAGGAGGTCAACTCGATCTCATCTTTCTGTATCCTTCTCAACATTTCTTGTCATTCTTTTCATGTAACATTTTATTTTTATCTGGTAAGATTTGAGGTTGCAGGCAAAAATGGATAGAGCATTTCCATCGGGTTTTATCTGGGAAAAGGTAGTACAAGTAACCCAAAGGGGTCATAATGTATGCCAAGATCAACTCTGAATTTGGTCGTGGTTCATCCAAAACATCAGTTAATCTCCAACGGCAGTGTTTTCAATGATGTGAAAGTCAGGAAGCATATCATAAGTTTTCTTAAAATGCAACTCAATATATATGTATCCCTTCAATTTTCTTTTGGATGCCTAAAATTACAAGGAATGTTTATGCTTTATTAACTAGTATATTTATAGGAAAAGAATCTACTAACTTGTGCTGTGTAAAATCAATTAACTTATTTCTACAAAATCATCTGTAGTATATTGTTTAACACTATTATGTCTATTTTGCTAGATTCATTATTGGATACCTGTGGGAAGATACATCTAGAACAATAGTATATTTTAGAAGCATACTCATGGCAGTTGGTTTTGAATAAAGCATATTCTTGGAATGTTGTAGATCGCAAAGTCAAACGTATTGACTTTATCGTTATGGAATGAAACATAACTACACCCTGTCTACTCAAACGTTTGGGTTTTGAACCGTGGCATCTATATGCTGCCCATTTTTCTGAAACTTTCAGCCAGTCCCCCAACTCTATTAGGCCATAGTAACAAGCCCCAAACATTGCTAGATAACTTTATTTATTGTTTAGCCATTAGAATGAAACTTTCTGGCCTTTAACTTCATTCAGCTTAACCGGGCAAGGACCCCCAAGAACCTCATTACATTTTTTATTCAAAAAAGAAAAGTAGATCTTTGATGTCACATGATTTCACTATGATATCTAATCCAAATTAGATATCTCTGGTTTTTGAGATAGCTTTATCCATATATCTCTGCTATGTGAACTAAACTTTTTCCATTTATTTATTTAAAAACACTTAGTGAGTTTCCACTAGGTCCAACCCTCCATTAAAGGATGGAAGTAAATCATCAAATATTTATGAATCAAAAAATAAATGCCCAGGTGATTTGCTCATGTGATGTGAATTTGATGGGGTTGGTGGTGGGATATGTGGATAGGAGGTTCAGCTGGTTAAATGAGGAAGTGTTTAAAGATGTCAGACATACTTGGATCAGTTAGATGACTCAGTAAACCATCATACTTCTTGCCAGGCTATTTGAAGTAGACCCAGATAAAACCTTCAAAGTTGTATCATAAACAGATGTACCCCAACTCACTTGCTACAAACACAAATCTATATGAAGTCAAAAGGAATTAAGACTTTTTCAGAGGGAGAATCACATAAAAAAATGGGGCTGGGGAGGGAAATTTACATATCAGAAAAACAAACAAAAGTTAACTGGAAAAGCTCAGTGAAAATATTGACAATTGCTTTACACAATTGATATATGCATGGATTGTGATAAGAGTTGTATGAGCCCCTAATAAAATGATGGAAAAAAAAGAGAAAATATTGACAATTGCAATACAGTGAGCACACACATGCACACAGATGAGGCATAACAACAAACAGAATATGCTGTTGCTAGCTGACACTGAGCCTGCCTCTGACTCAGAGCAGCATCATACACAGTAGCATGGAACCACTGTAATCCCTGTAATCCCTCAGGGCTTTACTGGCTACTTTCCAAGTAGATCACCAGGCCTTTCTGTGTAGACTCCCTACATCTATAGCCTCCCCTGTTGCGCATCAAAGCCACATTCAACCCTCTATTTGGAGATCCATGATGGCTGTGCTTGAGGTAAACTAACCGAAAATGGAATGCAACTTGCCTGCATAGAAATTCTAAAACTGCAAGCCAACTGTGAATAAGAATCGGTGGCAGGGTGGGGGTAGGGGCAGGTGAGGGGGAAGGTGGGGGTGGAGGGGCTGTGAGGAAGGGAGAGAGGAATAAGAGACGAGGAAGGAGGCGAGCGTAGATAAATGAAGAAGGGAGTGAGAAAAAAGAATTTGGTCTATGGATTCAAGGATAGTTTGAGTAGTAAGTGAACTCAAACCAGTAATGTTCAAGTACCTTTTAATAGTTGCAGAATCTACTGTAGCAGTTTTTACACACCTCTAACAGTCGACCCCAGTGCCCAGAACCCTTGTCTTCATTTCTGCTTCTGAGCCTGTGTGATTTATATTTTCTCAAAACAGATCTGTTTTCTTCTTAGGGCCGTTAACAGCTTCATAGTCTACATTGTAAAATTTCCACCAGCAAATTAGGAATGATGCAGTTTCTCGGGTCCTACTTGATAAAACCCAGGGAAGGATTTTATTGGGGGCCCTGGGGGTTTAATGGTTATGTGTTGGGCTGTGATCTGCATAGTAGGCATTTCACAAGCACCAACAGCTCCTGGTGAGGAAGACTGGGCTTTCTGCTCTTGTCAACAGGTACAGTCTTGGAAACCCACAGGGGTCACCATGCGTCAACGCTGACGATGTGGCAGCAAGTTTGGTTTGGGTTTTAGCTGCTTACCTGTGCCAGAGCACGGCCAGGGTTTGTGAGAACACCAAACGTGTGTGGTGTCCACAAGGCTTTGTGAGGGCTGGGGAGTGAGAAAGGTGTCTAGTGACTGAGTAGACCATGCGAGTCAGACACAAGTAAAGATGCCTGTTACAGAAAAGAGATCGGGGACATGTTTAGATCTCAACAGCACAGAATTTTAAAAAGTCCAACAACTATCAAAGTAAAGAAGTAGAACATTGGCTTTAAGGACCTACATTAGAAAAGGGAGAAGCTTTAAGTACAGGAATCAAAGCAGAGAAGTATCAATACAATTAATCATTTCTATTTTCTGTAATTGAAGCCCTTAATAAAGGAAACTGAAAGTGGAATATTAAATGGGAAATATGTTTCCAGTGTTTTCTAGAGTTGATGTCCACAGTAATGCTTAGATTAGTCTTTGCAATTAGTGAGGAATGCCCTAAAAGCTGAAGAAAAAAATGATGGACAGGCACATGGACATATCATTTATAGAAAACATTTTTTAAGCTAGTAACCATATTAAAACCCACCAACTTTATTACCTATCAGAGAAGACTGAAGAACAACAACAAAAGGCGACTTCTGTTTATCAGCCTTATGAAGACTTCAGAAAGAATTCTCAATGCTAGTAAAGGCATTGTGAGCTAAGCACATCCAATGCTTAAGGCAATAAAAAGTTTTTTCTTCTCCAAAATAAAAATTTTATAACCTGGCCTTTGACCTAAGCTTCCTTGAAATGTCTAGTAGCTAGCACAGCGGATATGCTAAGATCCAGACGTTCAAACTGTGCTCAAACAGGAGACAATTTGTGTGGAACACAGCATACTTCAACCGTATCATCTCTGCGTTTACAACAATGACTCTGCTGAATTATTGTTTAATAATATGCCCTCATCTTTTTCAGAGGTCATGTGGGAGGAAGCCTTCATTTAGGAGATATGACCAGATGTGTATTTAAATATTGTGCCTATTATATCACCTGAGACGATTTGTAAAAATATCTCTCCACCAAAATAATTGAATAAGTGGATTATACAATACACTGTTATCAAAACTTGCTTCAGAAAAGTGCCTTTCCTTTCATTTCTTCCTGGAAGAACCCAAGTCTCTCCCTCTCCCTCTCCCCCTCCCTCTCCCTCTCTGCCACATCATCCCATCTCTTTACTTTGCCTTTCATGGGATACTAAAATTACAGTAGCAAATAAATCCAAGCATAATCCTTTATGTTTTAATCATTATCTGATATTTTAAAAACTATATTTCTATTTTAATTACTCATGTACATGTGACAAACTCAGGTCTTGACATAGAAAAACAAAACAAAACATTGGGCATAGAGGAAAAATAAACCAAGGGGGAAAAACAATAAAATCGTGTAAGCGAAAAAGAGGGGAAGGCATCAGCTTACACTAGGAACATCACAATTATGTTTTCAGTTGTCCATCTGTGGAGTAGAAGGACATGCTATGAGGCAGTGTTCCCCAAAGTGGGCGATTTCACCCCTGGGGCAGTTTGGGGGTGATCTGGGGGCTGCAACAGAAGATACCTACAGTTTAAACTGGATTATGGACTAGGGTAAACTTTTCTAATTTATCAGAAGGACCTGAATGAGTTTATTATGAAAAGGGGGCTGGAGAACCTATGCCATAGGGGTGTCAAGGGTGTGTGTGACCTTTGGGAAATCGATGGACAGGCATTGTTTAGAAGATCTCTGGTTGGTATGAAATGCTAACCCTATCCCTGCTTCCCACCCCACCCCCTCCCTAACAGCTGCTTTAAATTTTTCTTGTTTTTCAAAAGTTTTAAGTGTTTTTAAAGTAATATTTAGTTTTTGCCTTTCCTTTTACCCAAGTTAATATGGGTCTACCATTTAGTTAGTAACTCACCCACATTAGAAATACTATTGTAAATGCCATGGGGATACATCTGACCTCTTCTGCTACCAAGACGGAATGCTACAATGCAGAGGTTAGACATGCATTCCCCGCTCCCCCCCTCTCCCTTCCAGTTACCTGACTGTGACACAAACCATCACTCTGTGACTGCATTTGATAATCATTGCAACGACCATACAGAACTTACAGGTGATGCTTACAATGACATGGTATGTGACGGACATTAACAGGTTGCAAGTCAAGTGAGAAATCTTAGGATAGGATGGTTTCGTTAGCCAAGTTTCTTTTCTGCGGTGCCTACTAAAAGCAGGTCTCTGTCTGGTTGTTGGCTTCTTGGACTGGGCTCTCCACTGCTCAGGCAATTTACAGAGCTCTTTTAGGGCTGCCAATAAAACACCTCAAAGGCAGGCTAATCCACTATAAAGCCTCAAATTCCGGGCACTCAGCTCCAGCTTCCTGGATCAGCAAACCCAATTCCTTAACTATCCAGGGGCACCCCATTCCACAATGGAGCCCCCTGTCCCAGATCATTCAGTTTTACTTGCTCTGTAGGCTGGGAAGTCCACTGCTCAGACCCATGCTCTGGCTCCTGGCTCTTCTCTGTTTCTCTGCAGGTGTCAAAGCTGTCTCTTGGATCTCGGAGGTTCAATGTGCAGGGATCTTGGGGTCCAAAGGACACACTTCCTTATGGCTCAGCTCTTGCTGGTAATGAGACACCACCCCCCTTTTACTCCTTTTGAGGTAACTGTTTCATACCCTGCAGGATGGCAATCTCAATGACGCCTGGTCACAATCCCAGCTGAAGCCTTTTAGCATCTCCCCTTCCACCATCCCTTATCCAATAACCTCAGGAACAGTCATTTGGCAGAAGTCATGAGGACCATGGCTCAGAAAGCCACCTTCAATATTTCATGGAAGCGCATCGGCCCTTCCCTTCCTACCCCTGGCAACCATCAGAGAGGGTTTCTGCTACGATAAAAACATGTTCTTGACTCTTTCCATTGTCGTCTCATAAAATATTTCCTTTTGTAATTGACTTATTTTGCTCAGTGTGATGTCTTCAGTTCCATCCAAGTTCTTAAGGGTTTTGCTGATTCGTCATTATTCTTTTTTTTTTATTATAAATAAATCTGTTTCTTCGGGGCTCTTACAACTCTTATAACAATCCATACATCAATTGTATCAAGCACATTTCTACCTATGTTGCCTTCGTCATTTTCAAAATATTTTCTTTCTGTTTGAGCCCTTGGTATCAGCTCCTCTTTTTGCCCCCCTCCTTCCCCCACCCTCATGGACCCCTGATAAATTATAATTACATCTTAGACCTCTCACTCTCTCCCTTTGTCTACGTTATTGTTCTTCATCCCCCGGGGGTGGGGGTAGGGCAGATTGTGCATCATTGTAGTTGGTTCCTGTCTCCCCCACAGCCTCCCCTTCCCCTCCCCCTCCCCCGCCTTCCTCTTACCCTCATGGCATCAATACTCACATTGCTGTTCCTGAGGGGTTTATCTGTCCTGGATTCCGTGTGTCGAGAGCTCTTATCTGTACCAGTGTACATCCTCCAGTCTAGCTGGACTTGTAAGGTAGAACTGGGGTCATGGTAGTGGGGAGGAGGAAGCATTGAAAACTAGAGGAATATTGGGTGTTCCCTGGGTGCTGTGCCACACCTTGGCTGTCTTGTTCTTTACTTGTGACCCTCCTGTGGGGGAATGTTTAATTATATACAGATGGGCTTTGGCTTTGGGGCTCCACTCTGACCCCCATCATGTTCATCAATATATTTGCTTGTTTGGGGTCTTCCGATGCCTAATACTTCATCCTGTCAACCCCTTCGCATGGTTCTGTGGTGTGCTAGTCGATACACATTTCCATCGATAGGTGTTTGACTTATCTCCACCTTTTGGATGGGGTGACCTGTGCCATAGAACACGTGGACATGCATATGTCTATTTGTGTCACAGTTCTTGTTTCTCGAGGAGACAGAGCAAGCCTTGGCAAAGTGGGGTCACATCGGATGTCTATTTCCAACTCTTTAAAGAAGCAGTGCGCTGGGTTTGAACGACTGACTCTGAGAGAGAAGGATGAGGCCGTCTGCTCCTGAGAAGCTGTACAGTCCCAGAGACCCTCCCTCGGGCCACTCTGACCTGGAATCTCCTCCGGGGTCGTGGGCGTGGTTTTGGTTTAATGGTCAACTACCATGAGCATTTTTTAATGTGTTCGTAGATTGCCTGAATGTCTTCGTTGGTGGAATGTCTCTTCATGTTCTTTGCCCACTTTTAAATTGGTGTTTGTCTTCTTGTGGTTGAGGTGTTGAAGCTTTCTACACTTTTCAGGTATGAGTCCCTTGTCTCATTACCACGATTTACTTTCCCAGTTGTGTGCTATATGTTTACTTCTCTGGTAAAATACTTTGATGCTCATTGTTACATACCATGGAGTGATCTTCTTTAAAACAGAGCAAAACACGGGTTGGTCCCATGTCATCCCCACAACCGGTGTTCTGTTTGGGGCTTTTGTTGCAATCACTGTAAATTCATCTTGTTGCAGGACTTGATCTTTTTCACTGGCCCTCCGTTTATCAAGCATGGCTTCCTTTGTATTTACTTTCTGATTTAGTGAAAGATCATTTTATTTGGGGCGCTTACAGCTCTTATCACAATCCATACATCAACTCTATCAAGCATATTCGTATATTCTGATATTCTGGCCAGAGTATATGAGATAAAGTCTTGCTGTCCTTGCTTCTAAGGAGCATTCTGACTGTCCTTTGGCAAGATACATATGTTTGTTCTTCCTGCAATATTCGTATCGAATACTATAACCCAAATGCATCAGTCCCTCTTCTGTGGGCTTACTTATACAGTCGCTAGCTTTCAGGTGTATCTGAGGTCTAAGGTGCACTTTAAACCTCAAAATTACATTTTTGCACTCTAACCCTTTAAAGAGGTTTGTAGGGAAGGTTTGCCCAATGTGATACAAAGGTTGATTTTTTGGAGTGTTGATTGTGAACCCACGCAAAATGAAATCCTTGAAAATGTCGATATTTTCTCTGTTTATCCTGTTGTTATCCATTGGACCACTTGTGAGATTTTGGTTGCCTTCTATGTTGGTTTGCATAGTATAAGGAAGGTTGTAGCGCTTGACTTTCATTAGCTTCAAGAGCTACTGACTTTTACCAGCAATTTTGTGTCACCTGCCTACTGCCATTTGTCATATTTGTCATACAGTCTTCCTCCAATCCTGTTTCCGTAGCTAGGTTTATTTGACTATTTGCTCAGTGTACAGATTGAACAAGTATGGTGAGAGGATACAACCCAGAAGCACACTTTTCTTGATTGTAAATCATTGTCAAGTGTGCCTTTCTTGATTGTAAACCAAACAAAATCACGTTCATTATCATCCAGTCCCTGTCGGCTCATACTGACCCTTTAGGAGATGGAAGAACTGCTGCTGTGAGTTTCCAATACTACGGATATTTACCAGAGAAGAAAGCACCATCTTTCTCCTAAAGACCTGGCTGTGGTTTGGAATTGCTGACCCCTGGTAACTCAGCCCAATGTGCCATGACTATGCGCCAGGGTTCTTCTTCACCCCCGTTATACAACGTCCTCTTTGTCTATGCTCAGGTTCCACACGAGGAGAACAATGTAGTATTCTAGAGCTCCCATTCCTTGCAATACCATCCATAGTTTGTTAGGACCCACATAGTCACATGCCTTTCAAAGTTAATTAAACATAGTTCTGGGATTCTCTGCTTTCAGCCAAGTTCCATCTGATGTCAGCAGCAACATTCCTCTTTGCAAGTCCTCTTCTGAATCTAGCTTACATTTCTGGCACCTCCAGGTCCGTGTACTGCTGCAAACATTTTAAAATTATCTCCAGAAAAATTTTCTTTGCAAGTGGTAATTAATGATATTGTTTGATAATTTCTGCATCTTTAGAGCCATCTTACTTTTAAATGGGCGCATATATGAGTTTGTTCCAGCCTGTTGGCCTGGTAGCTTGTCCTCCAAATGCTTTGAGTTAGTCTAGAGTTTGCTTCTAGTGCCTCATCACCTGGTGAAGCATGTCAAGGGGTACTCCGAAAACCCCTGGAGCCTTATTTTTCTTCACTGCTTTTAGTCATGCTTAGATTTCTCTCCTTCATTGCCATCCGTTCTTAATTCTGTGTCTGGGGGTGATTGAATGTCCATTAATTCTTTTGCAGGTCGGCCAATGAGTCTGAGTATTCCTTCCATCCTCATTTGACTCTTCAATTCATTCCATATTTTACCCATAAAACAAACAACAACAAAAACGTATTGCCATCAAGTCAATTTGCATTTGTAGGACACCCTGTAGGACAGAGTAGAAGTGCTCCATTGGGTTTCTCATGCTGTCAATCGTTAAGGGAGCAAAAATTCTCATCCTTCTCCCCCAGGGCAGCTTGTGGAGTTGAACTGTTGGCATTGTCAACGTGTGTAACCCACTGCATCATCGGGACTCCTTCGTTTACTCATGGTATCCCTCAAAACTGCAACTCAAAGCTTACATTTTCCCCAGTAATTTTAGCCTGAGGTATACTATCTGCTTCCCTTTTGGCTTTCAAACTCCAGATATCGGCACATTTCCTCATAATGCATTGCTGAATCCTCTCAAACTGCTCTTGGATGCACATCTGTTCCAGTTGTTTAACAACTCGCCTGCTCTCTGTGTGTTTTCAGTCCTATGTCATAATACATTTATGGTATGTGTCAGGTCCCCTGAACTTGTCTCTTTGTTTTCATTGATAGCTTTTGATTTTACATTTAGATTTTTCATTTATTCATCTTGAGGAAGAGTGGATTATGCATTGGACTGCTCCCTGCAAGGTGAGCTGTTAGAGACCACCAGCTGCTCTCGGGGAGAACGATGACGTGTTTTGCTCCCTTAAATATTTACGGCCTCTGAAACCCACAGGCCCCGCTCTGCCTTGTTCTACAGGGCTGCTATGACTCAGAATCAACTCCATCACAGTGAGTTTGAGGTGTCTTTTTTTTAACTTGATACATTTTGAGCTCGGTTTTTAAAGTCCTGAGCTGTTAACTGATTCCTCAGTTAAATTTATTTTGCATATAAATTGTATTCTCTAGTAACACTTATATTGATAGAATGTAGATCTGGCCTACCTGAGTTTATACCTACTTGTTTTATATGTTCAATGAGCAAGATAAATTGAAATTTTTATTTTCTAACAGTTCCCCTTAGAACATCTGTATTATGTAATACTTAGCACTTTTTATTAAATTAAGTATGCAATGGGATACTTATTTAGTTCCAAAGCCAACCAACTTATTCCTGCCAAGATCTTTATAGGCTACTGTGTTGGGCAGGGTTGTCTAGAGAAACAAAATCAATGACACTCATAAACGTATAAGAAAAATTTATATATCAAGAGACAATTTTACATTAAGAAGGTTTCCCTAGCCACTCCAACTTGTCTGTTGCTCCGATGCTAGCTACAGCCCTCTTCATACACAGGATACTGCTGGTTGGTGACACAGGCCAAGAGGGCAGCAGGACATCAAAAGCTGGTGAGTACAGTCACATGAATCTAAGGTCACTGGGAGCAGCAGAGCATCAACAGCCCCCAGGTCAACAGCCCCCAAGGGAGCACCCTTGGGAACAAACAAAGAATTCCAGTAAAGAGGAAGGCCAAGGGCAAGAGAGAAGTTTCCAGTCTCTCTTATAAAAAGACGAAACACTCAAGGAGGCATCATCAGGCTGTGACCTGATTGATAGGTTCCAATCTACCCCTACACTTCATCCAGGTGGAAGTTGACATGAAATGTAACTACTATAGACCAATCCTTATCAATCTGACATTTGCTTGTAACTCTTTAACCATAATAATAAAATCATGTTTGCCCCTAACAGAATTCAACTAATATCTGTACAACTGAAAATGCACCAGCTCCATTCACATCTTGTAATCTGTCAATGAACAAAACAAAAATATTTTATGTCTAACAATTGCAGTCCTATGGACATCTAGAACTCAATCCTATAATCCTATCAGCATCCTCAGGCTCCTACTTTCTTTTACCTAAATTCACTTGGCAGAGAAAGGACTATTCAGTGGGAATCATCCCTTCTTCACCTATTTAAGACTAACGACAATCGTGAAAGTTTGTAAGCCTGCCACTTCATGTCGTTATATGTCCTGCCCCTTTGAGTATCCAATTTATAGCCTACCTTTCCTATCAACCCAGTGCGCTGAGGATACAGGTAAGTTCTTTGTTGTGAAGAATCTCCATTCCAGTTGGAACCTTGTGTCTGCATCCGTAAGCAAAGCCCAATCTAGAGCAGGCCCTCCATAAAGTCAGCATGCAATATGCGCCGGCTCACAAAATAGCTGCTTCTTTATTGGGTCAGGTTCTGGTCAGCTCAGTCCTAGTTATTCCAAGGGAGGTCACTGGGTGCTAGAGCAAGCTCAGGAGTTTCACAAATGTTTCCCTCAACTTCAGACCACAGACCCCCTCACATCGTCTCATTAACTCTAGCTCCTCAGGCTACCCCGTGGGATAGGTTCACTTTCCAAACAAGTCTTTCAACTCCAGAGCAATCAGTTGACTCTTTTCTCTTTTGTCCCTCCCTGTCCATGGGTATCAATGACCAGACTCAACTCATCTCTCCATTGCGGTGTCTCCTTGACTTCTACTGAATTAGTGAATCCAGGTGGTCATCTAGCAAGCATTCTGCACTTTCTACAGTTAGGTGGGAGTTGGGGGATGTTCTCTGGTAGGCAAGGATTTTTCAGTTCCAGTTGTCTATGCCAAGTGCTTTGGAAGACAGCTATTTGGCCACCTGACTGGAAGAGATTCATATTTTCACCCACTTAAAAAAGTGACTCAATAGAATGCATAAATTATAGAACAATATCATTCATATAACATGTAAGCAAACATTTGCTAAAGACCATCCAACCATGGTTATAGGAGGACAATGACAGAGAGTGACCAGAAATTCAGGCTAGAGTAGAACAAGAGAGATTATTGATGATGCCAGATACAGCTTAGCTGAAAGTAGAAAATACCAGGGAAATGTCTACTTGTGTTTTATTGACTATGCAAAGGCATTGTGTAGAGCATAACAAACTATTGACAACCTTGAAAATATAAGAATTCCCTAATACTACCCTGTGTTCAGGCAGAACTAACGCATGGATCAAGAGGCAGTCATTCAAATAGAGCACAGGAGTGTTGTATGGTTTAAAACCAGGAAAGGTGTGCATGGGGTTTGTATCCTCACACTATACTTATTCAAGGTGTATGCTGAGCAAACAACTCAAGAAGCTGGACCATAAGTGGAAGAATGTGGTGTCAGGATTTGAGGACGGCTTACTAACAACCTACAATGTGTCGATGACAACATCTTGTTTGCTGAAAATGAGGAGGACTTGAGACACTTGCTGATCCAGGTCAAGGATTGCAGCCTTCAGTATGGATTGCAAATCGATGATGTAAAGAAAACTCAAATTCTCACAACTGGACCGGGAGCTGCAAAAATAACAAACAAATCTGTCTCAGAAGTACAACCAGAAGTATAGCGAGACTCTGTCACACATAATTCGGGCATGCTATCAGGAGAGCCCAGTCCTTGAAACCGGACATCATGCTTGGTAAAGCAGAGGAGCGGGAACTAGGAGGAAGACCCTTAACTATGAGGACTGACACAGCGACTGCAAACCAGGGGCTCAAGAGTGAGGATTCTGAGCACAGCCCAGAGCTGGGCAGCATTTCGTTCTGTTCTGCGTAGGGTCACCGTGCTTCAGAACCAACATCATCTCACAGCAAGAACTCCAGGGAGACCTTGGGAGTCATGGGCAATGGGGCACTGATGGTTCAGTGGTTGGATAGTCCCCATCCATGGCAAAGACCTGAGTTTGATTCTGAACCAATGCACTTCAAGGGCAGCCACCGCCTATCTGGCAGCGGAGATGTTCTTGTTACTGTGATGCTGGTTCATTTTCAGCCAACCTTCTAGACTAAGATGCACTAGCACAGGGGTTCTCAACCTTCCTGATGCCACAGCCCTTTCGTACAGTTCTTCATGCTGCGGAGACCCCAACCATAAAATTATTTTCATTGCTACTTCATCACTGTAATTTTGCTACTGTTATGAATTGGGTGACCCCTGTGAAAGGGTTGTTTAACCCCACAAAGGACTTGAAACCCACAGGTTGAGAACCGCTGCACTCAGAAGAAAGGCTGGGCAGTCTCTTTCTGATAATAAGTCAATGGATCACACTGGTCCACGTTCCAATCCATCATGAGGATGGTACAGGCTCCAATAGCCTTTCGTTACTTTGTGCATGGGTCACCATGGGATACGGGTTAACTCGATGGCCATTATTAATAACAAGATCATGTTAGTGAGAAAGTGTGTTTTGGGCAGGACTGATATCTACTATGAGTTTTACACACTTACCTTTTATGGTTCAAGTCCAAGCATCCTCCGTCTCAACAAGGTTGACAATGCCATGCTTAGCAGTTTGTGGACTCATTGCCCAGCATTCCTCTGACCTGGCTG
Organism: Echinops telfairi; assembly: GCF_000313985.2. Lineage (NCBI taxonomy): Eukaryota > Metazoa > Chordata > Mammalia > Afrosoricida > Tenrecidae > Echinops > Echinops telfairi. Next base: position 7,604,623 of record NW_022111309.1, on the reverse strand, counting down.
ACTCTTTATTTCTCAGAAGTATTAGAGACCGCCTGGAATATTTATTTGTAGCATCTTATAAGAACACAATCTCATTTCCTGCCTCAGACAGCTTTGAAACCCATATGCAGGACACCTAGTGTTTTATTTTAATTTAATTTCCTCTTCTTTGGTTTCTGCCAACACACAGCAGAAGACCCAGGGGCAAGGAAGGAGGCAGAAGCAATTGGAATTGCCCTGGCTTTTTCCTTCACAGCACATTGGGAGACACCATGTGGTCTGAGGTATCCGTGTGCAGGTACTGAGTCTGTAAAATTGCAGTCTCAATCTAAAAAAAAAAAAAATTAATTAGAAGGCAGCATCTGTGAACCTTTTGCTGGAAGCCACTCAGTTTTTCTGATAAATTATACCAGCTCTGTGGCCCCTTATCTCCCTCTTACCATGTCAGAGATTGTAAAACAAGTCTTTCCCTCCGTTGCAATAACTGTGGGGCCATCCGATTGAGATTTCTTTGCTTAATATTGAACAAGCTAGCGATGGCTCCTGGAAAATTTGAAAAATATTTAATTGAGAGAGATTTCTTTGCTTAATATTGAACAAGCTAGCGATGGCTCCTGGAAAATTTGAAAAATATTTAATTGAGAGCCACAACCTCTTTCGTGTATTTTCTTGGCAGCCCCGGTTCCCTTTCAATGTCTTATTTCCGGACACTGTGGGAAGCAAAGCTGGATGTGAGCACCTTAGGGGTGCACACAGCCCCCCCCCCCATAATTCCTTTTCCATGCCTGTCTCTGCTATTGTTGGAGACAAAACAATCTGTCCCAGCTGCCAATTTGGTAACTCTGAAGTACAGAGTCTTTAACTTCCACCCGCATCTATTTCAACAGATGCCAAAGAGGAAAAAAGAAAGACCTGCTTAGCAATGATACCTTATCTACTGCTTCTTCCCACTCCCCTGCTCTGAGCCGAGTTGAATAGACCACACTAGGAACCACCACCAAGGCCATTACGTCAGCAGTGCCCGTGGATGCTAAGTGTCTGAGCACACATGGTCTACGACGAGGAGGTGAGCAGAGAACAAGGGCAAGTGAGCGGGCTGTCAAGGTGGAGACCTTGGAGCTATGGCAGAGCAGGAGGGGAGCTGGAGATTATGACCAGCTGGGGCTGAGGCTGTGAAATGGACATCAAACCAAGTCAAAGAAGCTACTGGAGGGTCAATTCCAACCCACGGGAACCCCAGATGCGTCCATATAGAAATGTGTTCCCTGTGGTTTTCAATGGCTGGTTTCAGAAGTAGATATCAAGGCCTTCTTTTCAAGGATCCACCCTCTCACGGCCATGGAATCAATGCTGATGCCCAGTGACGGAGGACATGAGAGAGCTGCCCCTGTGAGTGCCTGAGGCTGTTGCTCTCTCTGGGAGCACACAGCCACATCTTTCTCCCGTGGAGCAGCTGGTGGTTTCAAACTGCTGACTTCGCAGTTAACAGCCCACCACAGAACTACTATGCCCCCAGGACTCCGAAAGCTCCTCTAGGGGGACTCACATCTCCGCCTTTCGGATTAGCAGCTGAGTGCATGAACCAGTGATGTGCTATGTGCCATCTTTGTCCCTTTAGGTGGTGGGGAGTTGGGAGCCCCTGAATTCTTTGGTCATGCAGGACGGAGCAGAGGAGAATTCCAAGAAAGGAAATAAAGCGATCGCTGTTCTTCCATCACACCATGCTCTCTACTCCTACTTGCCTGCTGTCATTCTTTCTCCTTCTTGTCTACCCTTCTTTCTCTTCCCCTTTCATTTCCTATCCTCGGTCTCACTCCTGATATGATCTACTATCTTCCTTGCTATCTCCGCTTTTCTTATCAACTAGTGACTATCTGGTTACACACGTTTGACTTTATTATTTCCAAGGATAATCTCATCTGCTTCGCCTCAGTCACCTCCTTCCATTTTCACACAGTGAATCTGGCTTCTTGCAAGAAGGGTGGGACGGTTTGCCTCGGTAAAGTTTTATGAACTTGGGTACCCTACGGTGCAATTCTTCTCTTCTATAAAGTCATTATGAATCTGAATAGACTTGCCAGCAACGACGAGGGGGAATCTCCCAGCGTGTGCCCTCTTACTCTCCCAGTTCCTCTACTTACCCACCTAAACTGCCATACTCCATCAAACTTGTAGTTCCAATCTGGATGCCACTCCATTTTATTCATTCATTATTAGTCTCTTTTTTACTATATTGGTGCCAGTCCAATGTAGATTGCATGCTCCACGGAGGTATTCTCTTGCAAGTATGCAAGGACTGAACTGGAATGGACTAGGCAAAGCCTTGGCAACATTATAATCCAATCACTCGGGGCCACTACCTCAATGACCTAAAAGCTAAATTCCATTGGGTTTGGGGTGGAGTAATTACACAATTAGGCAGATTAGGAAATGATAAATTCATGATCTTTCAACCATCTGTCTCAGCTAGACTAGGGTATCAGTAAAGTCTAGAAATGAGGCGTCCTCTTGTCAGATTGTCCTCCACTGTCCTATCACAGGAAGAACCTTCCGCATGTGCCCTCCACCCAAGGACTGCACTGTGCTGTCTATTATATATTCATATAGGTTTACCTTCTCCCCACCACTGCCCCCACCCCCAATACCCCATAGACAAGGTACTCCATCCAGCTCTGAGAAACAAAACAAAACAAAAAATCATGCACGAGCAAAACTTTCTTTGGACTCCACTCAAGCTACTACCATTTTACTTCATTTACTTTCACGTTCAAACTTCTCAAGAACTTTCTAAACGTGTTGCCTTCACCTCAGTGTCTTTCAGTCACTTGACAATCTGCTGAAGCTTGATTGTCTGCCTGTCACTGCACCACCATGGCTCTTCTTACAGTCACTCATGTTAGCTCCACTCTTGGATCCAATCAAAAAAACACTTAGCAGTGTTTATGCTATGTTGGCTATGGTTTTTATCTTCTTTCCAGGTTCCAGGATCAAGAGGTTGTCTTTATCTAGGTTATTCCCTGAAAGAAACCATTTTTATTTTAGCAAGAAAGAGGCACTAGCTAAGCAAGCAGATCTGTTACAGCTTCTCTTAGGATAAGATCCCAGTTACATCTGCTCCCTCAACACTGGTCAGATCAAGGGAAATCATCATACTCACTAGGAATGTGGATGCCTCTTACAGGAGAGGATGGTGCTCAGGGTTGGTACATTGCTAGACATATAGCAACCGGAGAGGCTGCACAATTCTCTTAGCATAGGCTTATGATATGTGGGCAGAACACTGTAGACTACCATGTTCAGAACCTCTAGACTCTTCCCTGCGCTCTTATTTCTTCATGTTCATTGAACTTACTCCTTCCTATATCTATTTGAAATTTATGTCCATTTATTCAAAAATGTACTTTTGTAATTCTCATCCACTTGACTGTGGACTGTTTTATCTGGCAAGTAGTCACCCATGGTTAGTTTCCATTGTGCTTTTATCTCAACCCCCATCTGATTGTTGGGTGCAAAGAAGAGAGAGAAAAATGATATTGATACACCCACTATGGAATTTTAACTTTATGGGCTCCATTTTGGGCTAGTCTTTTTGGCCTCTCTTATTATCTTTTTGCTGCATGTGTTGGAGTGGCGGTTAAAATAACTTTGACCTTTCCTTCTTTGCATCTCATACTGTGAGCATCTTCATGTTAGTGGTGACACGGGTCTCCGAGTACACGAAGATGTTTCAAGCCATCTGCATTGAGTCCCATCCATTTTATTTCTTGCCTTCTCCAATTATTAACTGATATTTCCTCTCTTTCTCTCCTTCACTTTGTTATAACATGAAAAGTGTTCCTCTCTCTGGACACATCCCATTCTTCTCTCTTTGTTACTTGCGACAATATCACACCTTATCATTCCATTTAGCACTGCTTATGGAGGATGCCCTAATGCCTGGTCTATGGAAAATACAAAACAAATAAAGTGATTTTATTTTATAAGACCATGGGGGTTATATATGTGTCAAGTAGAACATAATAGATAAGGATTTATTCCTCCATTAGCTTTTTAGGTTTTCTTATCTTTCAGAGTAATTTAAATTGAAGTGGAAGACAAATTCCTATTTCATTGTTAAGCAATTCGGGGCTATTTGTTTTGTGTATGTTGGTGTGGGCGCTAAGTGCATTAATGTTAAAAGGCTATTTAATATCACATAGAGGACCTATTAATTTTTGCTATAACTTGCCGGTGTGGATAGCCACTTGCATACATTTAGCAGGGAAGTCTGTGCTTCTAAAAGTGCCTCCATACTTTGTGGTAACGACACTGTAGTTTATGCTCAGCTAGGCATACTGAGGCACTGCCTAGGTTACCAAATGTGTAGCTAGAAATCTGAAAGGCAATGCAAATTCTACTAGAAAGAGGTCAAGTGGAAGATATAAATTTTGTACCATAATTTACCACCAATAGAGAGACTTTTATTTTTCTGCATGATTTGCATTGTGTTGATAATGAAAAAAATATATAATCATTATGTTGGATTTTAACATATTGTTTGTAAGGAACCAAACTTATTTCAGCTTGAAACAGAATTTTATCTTTTACCTTGTGTGAAAGGCTACAACTCACAAAAGTCTTTTCATATCTTTGCTGTAACTGGCATATTATACTAACTAGTAAGTGCCCCTCCTGGGTTACATGACTTGTCTTATGACAATCAAGAGAGCATTGGAAGAATGTAGAGAATATTACCTGACCTACAAAATCATGTATGCATGCGGGAATAACTTTCTGTATAAATTATTGATAAAAAATCTTGAAGGGAGGATAAATAGTCCATGAAACCACACGGATGATGTTTTTTTGTTCTTCACTATTTCCCAAGCACCTAGAAGCATGCCTGGTATGTGATATGCAGTCAAAAATATTTGACAAGTGGATGGCTGAAAGTATGATACAGAAATAAAACTTATGCTGCACTAGCCTTTGTTTTTTTTCTGTGATATCATCCAAAAGTAAAAACAAGGAAACAAAAATATGAGCCCTAACTTTGGAGAATGGGAGATGAGGTAGCAAATTTATTGTGCTAACTTGGCCTGTAAACACATGTGGGGTTAATTGAAGGGCGGAGGGATAAATGGCTCAGCGAGTCTCCCCTTTTCAGTTCTTGGGTCTCTTGCTTTCTGATGGTTGGACCAGGGTGCCGCTGCCTTAGCCAGTTCCCTGCTTCAGCTGGCAAGGCTCACTTTTTGCAAGACATTCCCAAGGAGAAGCCACATGGACCTACCCTGATGCAGCCCTGGGTGCTGGAGCAGCCGTGTGGAGACCCCCACCAGCACTGAGATGATTACCCTTTTACTGACTCGGCTTTCCCCATGCAGTTGGCATCATTGTGTATGTTTTGTGAGATGGAGGAGGACTTTGTGGATTGCTGTCGGACATATGGGTTAATGTTGGGCTCGTGGGTTTGGACAGCACTAGGTTAGGATGTGCACTTATCCTTTGTATAAAACTCTCTCTTACACATGAGTTTCTGTGGATTTGTTTCTCTAAAGTACCCAGACTAACACAGAAGAGATATCTTTAACTGAATCACAATCTATAAAGGAAGATTTCAAAATACAGTGATGCTGGAAGATTCAGTGTTAAATATGAAGGTAACAATAAAGAATTGCTACAGAACCATGGGATGCTTCATTAAAAATATCAAAATAAGAAGCTATTGTTTCATGTTATATCGTCTATCGAGGTCCTTATCCACCATCTAGGACTATACACTTGTGAAGGCAGGGTTTCTATCTCTCTAGTCAACCCCCCTACCTCCGAATTCTGTGATCTTTGGTTTCCCAAAATCTAAATCACTGGCATTTGAGTCATAGTGACCCCTGTTGGGTTTCTGAGGCTGTAACTGCTTACAGGAGTTGAAAGCCCTGTCTTGCTCCCTTGGAGCTGTTGGTGGTTTTGAAATGATGACCAAGTTGGGTCACAGCCCAACTTGTAACCAGGACACCACCAAGGGATGAATATACCAGTCTGGAAATCTTGAAGGACAAAATTGTGCTCCTTCTCCACATTGAAAGAGCTTTTGATTGTACAGAACAAAAAAGGAGGGGCAAGATCAAGGCTTTATGGTGGACAGCTCTGTAGAACGCCCCACAGGAAGGAGCTGGTATATTATCATGATGGAATTTTTTTTCTCTTGTCACACTTTTTTCCTGTCCTTTTCTCACCAATGCATTAAAAATATATATATTCTTAAAATAAATCTGTGATCATCCTGTATCCTTTGAACATACCATGAACATGTTTTTAAACATAAAAATAAAGTCTTCATAACTTTCGCAGCTGATATTTCTGTCTATAACTGGCTTAGTTGATTACTTTATAAACAACTGTTTTGATTGGATTTCTGTGCAGGAAAGAACTCTAACGCGACTAGTGTTTTACAGAGACTGGCCACAGAGTCTTCTTTAAGCTTGTTTTGTTGTAATGAGTCCGTGTGTGTACACTCATGGTGTGGAACTTTAGAAGCAATGATTTTTTTATTTATCTTCATATGATTGAAAATATCCAATAATGCCTGTAGCGTGCTTTTCACCAAAATATCAACTGTCTAATGTCTAGCCTAGTTAGGAGAGTATATTTAAGGCTATCCACATCGCAAAAATATCTCCAAAAATGCAGCTGAATAAGGGTTAACAGAGATAATCTATATTTGAAGGATAGTCCCTTGTGGGGAAAGAGAAGAGCCTCTTTCTTGGGCGCAGCCTTCTGCATCCAGTCTCGTTTTCAAAGGCAAAGCAGGAGATAAAGAAACTCGCTCGCGTATAAATCCAGTGTCATAAATGTAAGCGTTGCTTGTAACAACATGAGATCTGAAATCAGAAACTTCTTGCAAATTCAAATCCTCATTAAAATTTGAGAAATGATGAAAAAAAAGAAGAACATTTTATTAAAAATCCACAGGAAAAGGAAAAGAGAATGAAGAAGAGACATAAAAGTCTGCTAGAAACGCTTGCCAGAGGGATGTTGCTATGGAACTGAAGAATACTTTGCCAAGAAATAATACTGTAAACACCAAGAACAATAGCATAGAGGCACTGTGCTCTATTTGGTATACTTTTAAAGGGCAAATAAATAAGCAATGCTTTAATCAGGAAAGATATAACAAAGCATCAGCAGAAGGAAAAACCCGGGTTGATAAATCCTGAATAACGTGAAAGAAAGAGAAATACTAACATCACAAAAATAAAAGTGACATAGTTCCAACAACACTGAAGATAGAAAAAGGAAGACCGAAAAGGAGGTATTATTCAAAATTAGAAAAGGAAATCCGGTGGACAGATAAAGATAAAGGATAAAAGAGAAGTGAACAATGATAACAGAGAAACTAAGAATTAAAGAAAATAAAGAAGATCCAACCTGTCTCTTGGTGATGTTTCCAAAGAAGAAACCTTAAAGGATGGGAAAATTATTTTAATAATTAAGTATATTTAAAGTATTAAATACTACCATTTAAATTAAAATATTAAATCTATAGATTTCTGAGACACTCCGTGTCTCCTCAAAAAATTCAACACTCAAAAATGAGCATCAAGAAACATACACAAATAAAGATATTTTTTTAGGGGGCTAAAAAAAATCTTTTGTAAATATGGGTAAAAACCCAATTCCTATAAAGGAGATGATGTCAAATTGGCTAATAGTGTTTTTCATAATACAATAGGGTGGAGCTTGCTTACAAGTTCATCATAGTATAAAAAAGGTAACCTTCAGACCATGTAAGATATGTAAAAATAATAATTTATAAATTATCAAAGGTTTGTGAGGAAGGGAGGAGGAAGGGTGGGGGAGGGAGGGAAAAATATGAGGAGCTTAAACCAAGGGCTCAAGTAGAAAGAAAATGTTTTGAAGATGATGGCAACAAATGTACAAATCTGCTTGACACAATGGATGGATGGATGGATTGTGATAAGAGTTGTATGTGCCCCCAGGAAAATAATTTTTTAAAAATAGGTAAACACTCAATTTTATAGCCAGCCAACCTAACACTAAAGTACAAATATACTAAACAGCTAAACATGCAAGGATTCAGGAAATAGCAGTCATGTGTTCTTTTTATAAAAAATGTTAGTTTTATGTAGGAAAAAAAGGATTTCTAGTTCACTAAAAACGTATTCAGGAAGAACTTGCCCTATTATACTCTTAGCATCCTTATACAAGATTATCATATATAAGACAGTGTAGAGATTAGAAAAATCAACAGCCCATAATAATGTAGAAACTATTATATGATTATGGTAATGTTATATATTAATGAACAAAATAAGAATTTCTGAGTAGATGCTAAAGTAGATTAAAAGAAGAAAATGCGTATTATACCTCAGACATTTTTGCAAAATAAATTCCACATTTATAAAAGAATTAAAAATAAATACTGGAGCCATAAAATACTCAGACAAATGTGGGATAATTTGACTCTATAGTAATAGGAATGATTATTCAAATATGATTTAAATTACAGAATCCAGAAAAGATAAGTAAATTAAAATGGATAAATTGCTAGAGTTGTTATAAGTGTCTTTGAGTCAGTTATGACCCATAGCAACCCCGTACACAACAGAAGGAAACACCGCACGATTGCGATAAAAACACTGCACCTTTGCTCTAATTGTTATCATTGTGCCTATGTCTGAGCCCATTGCTGCATCTACTGTGTTAATCCATCTCTAAGGCCATTGCATGGTCAATAAAGACAAATAAGCATCTTTCTGGTATTCTCTGGTTTCCCTCTGACATCAGGAATGAGGATTTTTATTTTATGTCTTCTTCTGAATGTAGTTGAATATCTAGTCACCCTATAGATGTTCTGCCACGCCCATTTTTCATTACTTTTGGCAAAATTTCATTTGAGTGTGATATGAATACTATTGTAAGGTCATGCATGGATTCCATTGGTTCCTCTTTGCAACTGACACAAGTTTGGGTCAGTGGGTCATGGAGTTGTGTTCTTCATTTCATGAGACAGCCACGTGCACCAGTTTGCTGAAACACCTCAACTACCACTTGTTGAACCCTTGCTTTCAGCCAATGCCTTCAGTGCAGCTCGTACGTCTTTCTCACATGCATTCTTGATCTCATGCTACCTCTTGAAAAAATGTTTGGGACAATGACTGTGTATTTCTTCCATCTTCTTTTGATGTTTCCTGCATCACTCAAATTTTGTCCATAGAATCCTTGAATGGTGCAACTCAAAGATTGAATTTTTTCTCGTTTGTTCAGTTTTGAAAACGCTGATTGCTGTCTTCCCTTTTGGCTTTCGGATCTTCACACATTTTATTGTAATATTTCACTGCGTTCTTTCTATTCACCTATTGAAATCTTCTGTTTAACTCTTACGTTGTCATTTATTCCTTTTGCTTAAGCTGCTCTACATTCAAGACCATGTTGCAAAGCCTCTTCTGACTTCCTTTTATTTTCCCCCCCTTTACTGTCTTTTTATTTTATTTTACTGTGGGCTCTTAAAACTCTTACAGCAATCCCTACATCAATTGTATCAAGCATACTTGTACATATGTTGCCATCATACTTTTCTGGACATTCACTTTCTATTGAGCCCTTGGTATCAGCTCCTCTTTTATATTTTGCTCGCCCCCCACCCCTGTGACCCCTTGATAAATTATAACTTGTTATTATTTTCATATCTTACACTGACAGATGTCTCCCTTCCCCCATGGTTTCTATTGTTCTTCCCCCTGGAAGGGAGGGCGGTAGTTATGTGTTAATCATTGCGATTGGTTCCCCCTTCTTTTCCTCCTTCCCCCAACCCTTCTGGTATCCCTCTTCCCATTCCTGTTCCTGGATTTGGTGTATCACGGACTCGTATCTCTTATCTGTATCTGAGCACATGCTCAGAGTTATGATAGTGGAGGGGAGTGGGAGGGTGTGAGGAAGCCTCAAGGAACTAGAGGAATTTTGTGTGTTTCATTGGTGATTTACTGCGCCCCGGTTGACTCAGGGTGCTTTACTCTATTTTTAATGGTCTTTTGCTTTTGTATTGTCTTTTTCCACAGATCATGTATCTTTGATTCTGATGTATTCCATCTGGAGAGGACCATATATTTTCAGAACTTGTGTTGCTAAAAATTGGTATTTGCAATGAATAATTTTTTGCCTTAAATTTTTTTTCATACAGTCAGAATTTAGACTTGCTTGATAAATTCAAATAGAACACTAAAAAAATTGCTACAGAGAAAAAACAAATTTATGAAGTAAAAATACAATCTAAAATATGGAAAATAAATATACGCAACTCATATCTCTGACAAATATTACTTTTCCTAACATATTAAAGGATCCTTGTAATCAATAAATAAAGATCTAGAGCTCATTAATAAGAGAGAGAAATGACAGTGAACAGTATATAGCATACACATGATTATTGAATTGCTCAAATTCATTCACAATACATATTACCATAAGAAAAGTGTGAATTAATCCATAGTATAGCATTTATTCTATCTAAAACTAGCAGCAACAACAAAAATGTTTGAAGGTTTAGGGTAATCAACATTCCTATATTTTGTTAAGGATAATAAAAACTAACATAATCTATTTTAAATAATAAATTGTGTTCCTTCCAAATATATGTTAGAATTTTACATTCTAGGCCCGTGCATATATTGTTTGGAATTAGGACCTTCTCCTTTATGCTAATTAGATCATATCAAAGGGTTCTAAATCTAATCACTTTGAGTCATTAAAAGACTCATAGAGGAAGGTACACAAGGGGGTGACAGATGGCACGTAAGCATTGTCTATGAGTCAAGGAACAAAGGAACAGCATGACAATACGTTTTAATTCTTCAAATCAAAGGGGTAGTTTTGTTACAACAGCACTAGGAACTAAGACAAGCTCCACTGAGGCAAACTAAGGTCTATTAAAATTGAATTTCAGACATATCTTTTGCCACAAAAAGTTAACTATTTTACTATACTACTGATGAAAATACATGCAAGATTACACACAAGCACACACACCAAGTTGTTCATGGAAGTAGTCACTAAATAACAAAGGTTTGAAGAATCCACCTTGTCCAAGAATAGAAAACGGAAAATAAATAAATCATGGCGCATTCATTTGATTCAATACTACCCAAGTAAAGAAAACACAACGTCTATGTAGATTATATAAACTAATAGCAAAGGAGTTCCAAGATATATGACTAACTGAAAAAGAAAAGAGAGAAACAGATCAAACATGCCATGGTTTATTTATTTTTATGAAGAAAAACAGGGCTTTCTCCTCGGAAACTCACAGGGGCAGCTCTACCCTGTCCTCTCAGGTCACCCTGAAGCAGTACGGACTAGCCTGCAGTGGGTTTGCTCTGATTTGCATATATTTATATATAGTCTTACAATTAAAAACGAAGCCAATAGCAGTAGTTTCCCCCTGGTGAATGGAACTTTGAAATCAGGTGATAAAAGTATGAGACACTTAAATTCTTTTGATTTAAACTTGCATCTCAAAAATAATTACTTTTTTAAAATTGGAAATTTTAGAAATAAATCATTTTAGAAACACATCTAGTCTCATTGAAAATCTTGCCAAACGAGCTGATTCCCGGAACCCAAGAGGCAAGCGAATTTTGGGAATGATGAGGGCAACAAATGTATAGATGTGCTTTACACAATTGATCTATGTATTGTGATGAATTTCATGAGCCCCAATAAATTGATTTAAAAAAAAAAAGAAATACAAAAAAAAATATGTAAAATCTTGCCAAACTCCTCTACGAAAATTGGGATTGTAACTTTTCCTTTTTCTCAGTGATTTCAAGTACAATATTTAACTCTCACTCTGGTGGCAAATCTCCTTGGGGCTACTCTTGCATGAGCAGTGCTGAGCTGCCCATAAGAGCGGAAGCTGACTTCTAGAAGCAGTTGCTTGGAAATATCTAAGTTTAACGAGGGCAGTACTAGGAAGCCCCAGGGGATTCTAATGCCCTGTAGCACAGCTATGTTTGCTGTTAGTTGCTGTGGAGTGGACTCTGGCTGGTGAGCACCTTACAAACAGCAGCACCAAGTGTGACGGGTCCCGCTTCATAGTCATTGTGATGCTTGGGCTCATTTTGGTGGTGACCATGCATCTTCTAGCTCTCTATCAGACAATACTGGTTGTGTCCCACAAGCTGTGTGCTAGTACGTTTTTGCAAGTAGCTCTCCAGGTCTTCCTGGCTGGTCTGTCTGTCTTTAGTGGCTCTGCTGAAACCCTCTCTCTGTGGTTGACTCTGCTAGCAGTTGAGATATCAGTGATATAGTTGTCAGTCCCCACTGTGGTACAGCTAGACAAACTGACAAATGGGGACAAAGCTTTTTAGGTACAGGAATTTCCTATCTTGGCGTGGAAAGAGTGGCAGGGGAGGGGTGAGGTGACCAGGGTTTTTTTTTTTGTTTTTAAAAAATCATTTTATTAGGGCTCATACAACTCTTATCACAATCCATGCATCCATCAATTGTGTAAAGCATATCTGTGCATTCACTGCCCTCAAAATTCTCAAAACATTTCCTCTCCACTTAAGCCCCTGGCGACTAGTTTTGTTTTTTTTTAATCTAGAAGCTCCTATATGCTGTTTTTCCCCTTTTGAGTCTGGCACCTATGACTGTACCACTTTCTTAGAAGTCTGTCCTTAAAGCATCATCTCAGGAGCATTTGCAGAGAAATGTTACCCTCAGGACCTGACGTAAGAAAACTAGACGCAGGACTTGGAACCTCTTCGACGTTAGTTCAGTAATCTCAGGTTAGGTATAGTCCATTACTCCTCTCACTCTCTAACAGCAGACTTGAGTGATTGCAACAGAGACCGCATGCCTAAGATATCTACTATCTGACTTCTTATAGACAAAGTGTGGTAACTCCTGCTGTCACTTAATCAATCAATCAATCAATCAATCCAACCAATCAAGCACTTGTATTAATGTCCATTGTGAGGTTTATTTTTCTTTGTGTGGCAGCCACACGGCTAGTCATCTTTTGAGAGTCACCTTTTCATAGCCCTGATCCTCAGATCCTTCACGGTGCTTGACAGCCCATGGGCAAGGAGGGCTAGGGCAGGAAGGAGGCGCAGAGCAGATGGACGGGTGTCTTACGGTCATTATGACTTTTTCACTTGCCAGCTCAATGACCTTGAGTGAGTGATTTAACTCCTCCGTGCCTCAGTTTCCTCCTCTGACATATCAGAGAAACATGTAAATGCTTACAGTGTCGTTCCAATGGTCAGAAGAGATATCACACTTCAAGTTCACTGTCTCATTGCAAAGGCCAATTAATGTTCCTTATTATTAATTGACACCGGTGACTGTGGTTGTGACTAGGTGGTCACAGGACTCTGGGCTAATGAATCAAAGATGAGCCCTTGATTTAAGGACCAGTAGGTTCAATCTGTGGAAGAAAAACGGGGCTTTCTACTCTTGTAAAGATTTACACTCTCAGAAAGTCTCAGAGCAGTTCTACTCTGTCCTATCAGGTCTCCACGTGTTGGATTCCACTTAGATTTAATATACGGAACTCTGCTGGCTCAGGTGAGCCACACTCAGCAGCTAACCAAAAGATGGATCGTTTGAATTCAGCAGTCATTCTTCAGGAGAAAGATGTGCCAGACTGCTTCCATGAACTGTATAGGGCAGTTCTGCTCTATCTTAGAGTCATTAGGGATTTGTCTTAGATTTTAGATCCACTCCATAGACTATAAAAAGTTGATGAGGTGACCAGGTACGATATTTTTCTTTTGCTTTTTAAATCCAGTGTTACTCCTTCTTAATAAATATATCTCAGTTGGCTCAGTATAGTCCTGGCCAACACACATTGTGCTAACATACTTATCAATAGTTTTCCTTTTTCACTGCCAGAGTGTTTAAATTTGGATAATAAATGATCGGGTCACAGTATTGCTACTGAGAGGGGATAGAATCAATCAAGTGGTTTTAGGAAGCCAATTGTTATGAGAGTAGACTTAAGAGAGAAACAGAAAAGGCAACATGCCCAGGTTCATCAGCAGAGTGAGGGTCTATCGTCAAGCAAGGTCTATGGTCGCGCTCGTTGTCCTGAGAAAAGGAGAAATAACAGGGGAAAGTTCCACCGTGGCAGCCAACGCCAACTCTTGAGATAAGGCTTCTCTCAGGCTCTTGTTTGAATGAAATAAGGCCTGTCAAATCCAAGTGGAGAGCTGAGGGAATCCCAAGGCTGTGGGTTGTATGAGGTCAAAGTTTCTTGCGTTAACGAGAACCTGAGAGGTGCTACAGTGAAATGGACTTATCGAGATACCAGAATAATTCTCAGGGAGAGTGGTTGTTCCTATCAGGCCTGCTTGTTCTCCTGAGGCTCTCTCTTCTCAGTAAATCTCTGTCTTTTGTGGAAGTGTCAATTATAAGACATCTTTGAAAAAAAAAAAAAAGACATCTTTGACAACAAATAAGCTAATCTGGTGGGTTATTTTTAGAGGGAAGGTGGGTTATATATGGGGAAATGGAGAAACAAACCATTAAGAAAAAAAAAGCAATGGTAAAAAATGCTCAAGTACATACCGCTATAATAAGATTAATCCCTATTTGAGAAATGTAGAAGTACAAATGCGTATCCATCTTAGAGATGTAGAAATACTCTTACAGTATTAGGATTAGTGCAATAGGGTTCAGACTCTTTGGGCAGGCTGTGTAGGGAGAGATCTAGGATAAGTCTCAATGCCTGTGCCCAGAGTGGGCTAATCTGAAGGAATGGGTTCAGCTGTAAGATTAGTTCCAGTTATCACTAGTAATTCCAATTATCCTTTGGATGCAGCATTAGTATATCCACCGGTGCAGGCCCAGGAAAAGAGCGAGAACTGTAGAAGTTTGTCATCTAGGGGGTTTGCCAAAGTCAACATAGCATAGGTTGAGTTCGGGGGTATAATTTAAACATGAGATCGGTTAAACCATAGACAGTGAAGGACCTCGAGCTTGGGAGAGCTAGAGAGATCTATGGAAAGAGAAGTAGGAAAATGAAGAGTTTCTTTGAGACAAGACAGGAATATACCTTGTCACTCAGGACTTAGGAGTTGCTTTTATATGAGATCAAAGAAAGGAAAGAAAGAGAGAAATGCTCACCAACTTAGTCACTTGTAACTAACTCCTCCATAAGAGAAAATAGAGTAGTGTTGAACCAAACTACGGGCAAACATAATCTAGTCAAACATAATACACAATTAACCATCACAAAAATGTCTAGTTACCTATTCATCCCACGTAACCAGAGAAACTCTTAACTACTTGCCTGAAGTAGGTAACTAAGAGCAATGGTTGTGGTCCACACTATAGGGGTTCAAATCCCATCATGGACACATTAATTTCATGACTGGATTCTCATGCCTTGATTTATTCATCCACAAAAGGGTCAAATAATAGTATCTACCTTTCTATGATGCTATGTTGAATGCATGAATATGGTTTGCTACTTTATTTATTTATTGTTTCTTGACAAACAAATGTTGAATCTAAGTCTCTACAGAGCTGGATGTGAGAGTTCACACTTATGCTCATTTGAGGGTGTTCCCCTTGCTAGGATGAGGTAATAGTTAATATTATCGACCAATTTAGCAAGGCTATACTTTTCAGTGGTTGACAGACTACTTTGCGATCACCTCATTTAGAAAAGGAATTTCCGTGTGAGTGTGGCTTGCACTTGTGATAAAAGCAGATTCTCTGACAAAGCTCTCTCTCTCCCTCTCAATCTTGCCAGTGTTTATAGATGTCTGATCTCTGGTTCTTGAGATGTGAGAAAACTTCAGTAGGCAGCCTTATCTGAAGATTTTAGATTCACCAGCTCCTAAAATCCCTAGAGCCAGGTGATGTTTCCAGCCTGCTACTTGATCCATCTTCTACAATTGCATGAGCCATTTCCTCAAAATGATCTTTCATCTGTCTATCTATCTATCTATCTATCTATCTATCTATCTATCTATCTATCTATCTATTATCTATTTATTTATCTATCTATCTATCATCTTCTATCTTTCTATCTATCCTCTATCTATCTGTCATCTATCATCACCTACCTACGTATCTCACTGATTTTGTACCAAGTCTAAGATTGCTGGCACAAAAGACATGGGCTTGGTTAATCAGGGCCTGTGAACTTGGGAAAGACTTCTCAGTTTGTGTCTCACATTACCACAGCCTCGGAGACATGCATTGTCCATGGCCATATCCAGGCCCATTGCTCCATTCTTTGAAGACTGTGTGATCGCCTTTACTCCTCCGACCATTCTCAGGTCACCCTAGTGGAAATACTGAGACTACAATGGAACTCTTTCCATTAGAAGAGAAGATCGAAATAGTTTAGAGACCTCAGCTTTTGTGGGATTTTAATTTGGGGTGAAAATATCGTTGGCATGTTTGCCATTTCAATATTTGTTACATGTACAATTCAATGAGACCAATTACATTAATTATGTTGTGTACCCATCCCTAACATCCTTTGCCAAATTTTCCATCATCTTAAACAAAACCTCACTCCTTCCCAACAATGAATTTTCCATCCCCCTCCCCACTGCTTTGACAACCATTATTAAACGCTTATCTTTATATAATTGCCTATTTTACATAGTTCATATGAGTAGTAGCATGCATTAATTAGAATGAAATGTTTTCAATTAAATATTTGGAAGATTCTGGACAAGGATGAGGCCTTAGAGGCAGAACCAACAGACTTTGAAATAAAATGGTTGGTGCTAAGTCAGAGAGAAGCTGTTTCTCCACCTCCACTCAGAACACAGGGATATTCTGGCAACCAAGAGCTGATGCTTTGAGAACATCTGGCCTTGTGTGTCTGATTCCCATGATGAGCCATATTCATCAGACTGTGGCCATGTGGACATCAAGCGTGGACAGGTGGGAGAGGAACAGAGCAAGGGGCATGTCCGAAGTGGGTTGGCACCTGCAAACACAGATTGGTCTAAGGGCCCCCCAGAAAGAACCGGAGGGCACTTGGAAAAACATTACTTTTTAGAAGTCAGGCCTGTAGGGGATCCTGTATCATAATTAGGTCATTAAAAGTGAATGTAATAGGATTTTATATTGAACCAAATGGTTACTCAAATGGTATAGTGGGAAATATATTTTCTGATGTTAAAATTAGAGAAAAATTAATTGTATATACAGATAAATTCTGGATGATATATCCATATTCTTATTTATAAGTGAGTGCATGGTATGTGGTGACAAAGTGGGATTCATTGTTCATTTCCAGTGAGGCCTTGAGATGTTGTTGCTAACTTTGGTTGAATCAGTCCTCTGTCCACAACAATCTCGTGAACACCACCCTGTCCAGAACCACTGGCATCAGACCTCCGTGATTCATACGGTTTTCCCTGGCTGCCTATCAGAAGTATACCATTGGTATTTCTTCCTAGTTTTTCTTAGTCGGGAAGCTCTATTGAAAGATGTTTACCATGAGGGCAGTAAGCAAGCTTCTATAGAGAGAGGCATATTAACAGTTGCGTGGGATTTATTAACCAGGAATTGAATCTTGGTTCACTGAGACTCTGAGACACTAGGAGCAAATTACTGCCACATAATGAAGTGAGGATTAATATCACCTAGCAAGGTGACTCAAGGAGGTAGGTGAACAGTATTTGGGGGACCCTAACTGACCATCTATCTCCAATCTGGATGAGAGTTTGGATAGGCCTAGTGAGGGAAGGCTAGGAGTTGGAGAGTGAAGTGTGGGCACTTGGTAGTCTCAAACTTGAGAAAGGGCAAAGAGACATGTTAGAACAGCAGTTCTCAACCTGTGGGTCATGGCCCCTTTGGGGATCAAATGACACTTTCACAGGGGTTGCCTGATTCATAACAGTAGCAAAATTACAGTTATGAGTTGGCAATTAAAATAATTTTATGGTTGGGGGGGGGGTTGTCACCACAGCATGAGGAACTGTATTAAAGGGTCGGATCATTAGGAAGTTTGAGAACCACCGTTCTAGAAGATCTGACATGTGTGCTCAGAGCCTGGGTGGCCTGATCCAGCCAAAGGAAGAATCTTGAGAGTGTGTAAGTGACCTCAATAGCTTGGTCAATAGGTAGCAGATTTAGAATGGGAGCTACCTATCCTTCTCATCAGATGGCAGACTCTCTGGGCCTTGTGGACTAGAGGCAATGAAGAATGGGGGGTCTTATCAGTTAGGGTCTCCATGAGAGCATCCAATTGGCCAGCAAGACAAAGGTGGCTATTCTGTCATGAGCCCCATCACAGTTGATGCTGAGAGGAAGGTTGCTTGAAAGTGCCTGGGAAAAAAAGCCGCCAGTAACACCTGCCTCAATTGAATAAAAGAAGCCAACGCTTACAAACCTATACAACATTCTGGTTCCTTCCTCTCTTCTCAAATCCCCCTCACACCTGACACCTCAGTTAACAACAACTGCTGGAGTCAGAAACTTACTCTAGCCAGGAGGAAGGGGAGGCACTGGCAGAGGGGCATCCGAAGGAACGGAAACACCCCCATCGTTCACGGTGCACACAAGCCTGGGCAATGGGAGAAGCTCTACTTGTTGATTATGACTCAAGTTATTGAAATGAGGTGATTTGAGTGAATGTATTGGCTTCTAAGGACTTCCATAGTAAATCATTGCTAACTTGGTGGCTGAAGTACAATTTCTTCTCTCTCATCATTCAGGCCAGAAATCTGAAATCAAGGTGCCAGTAGGACTATGCTCCTGCCAAAGGTGACAGGAGAGACTCCTTCCTTGCCTCTTCCTGTTTGGCATGGTTTGGGGTTTCTTTGGCTTGGGATAACATCTCTGCTTTGTTCTGTACATGCCCTTCTCAGTCCTTGTGCATTCTTTTCGCTTTGAGGATACTTCTCAATGCACGTGGAATCCACCTGGGAAACCTGGATGATCTCATCTCAAGATCCTTAATGTAATCATATCTGCAAAGAATCTTTTTCCAAATTAGGTCACAAGAAAAGGGTTTATACAGTGTAGAGCACTGTTATATCCCACTGCCTGCATACTACTGAGAGAGCACTGGTTCGCTTCTGGAGGCCTGCAAGAAGGCACACAACAAAGCAAGTCACATCCATGTTGTTTGTGTCTCAGGGCATAGGAAAGTGTGTGTACACTATACTGGAGTCTTAAGTGTAGAATACCATTATGAAAATATTTGAAATCTTGTGAAGGTTACAGAATTGGGACAAATTCTCCTGTGGAGCACAAGAAAATGTGTATACCAGTCTAGAGAGTAACAGGAGAGAAGAATATTTTATTTTGCAGTGGTTGGTGGGGAATATATATATA
Organism: Echinops telfairi; assembly: GCF_000313985.2. Lineage (NCBI taxonomy): Eukaryota > Metazoa > Chordata > Mammalia > Afrosoricida > Tenrecidae > Echinops > Echinops telfairi. The sequence continues at coordinate 7,585,336 of NW_022111309.1, read as the reverse complement.
TTTATTCCCCTTTAAGAGAAGAAGGCCATATCGCTCTCCCAAGGAAGGCTGGTGGTTTTGAATTGCTGACCTTGGGGCTCGCAATCCAACAGGTAAGCACCATTAGGCCACGAAGGCTCTTCTTATTGTAGCTTAAAAATCATTTTCTTAGTGCAGCTGATCAGTTACACACAGACATATTCCATATGCCCATTAGCTTCTCCATGACTCCCTCTTGACATCTCAGTCTGTATCTTGCCCAGTTTCCGAAACACCGTAGAGACACTCACTCAGGTTGTGGTCCTTAACTGTACTCCCATCTCTAGAAGATGACCCTAAGCCCCAATTTATTTTGCTGAGGCAGAGAGGCACCTAGCTCCCAGAAACCCCCTCTCTTAGACAACGGATCATTTCTTGTATAGCTCAACTCTTTCCGGAGGTCCAGCTAATGCGAGAACGAGGCTCATCTTGACTTCTCTCCTCTCCTCTCTGTCTTTTTTTTCCCTTCTTCATTGACCCTGTATTTCTATCAGACATTAAAAGAGGGCTTCAAAAAGGTTATGGAAAAATGGAATGAAAAGAGGATGGGATTTTTCCACAAATATTTTCAGGTCCCTTTGAAGATGTTATATCTGAGCCTCTTCATCATAGTAACTAAAGATACAAGTGGCTTCGGTTCTCCTGGTTTGCAGATTTTCTAAGAGTTCATGCTGTAAACAAATTTTAGTCTCTTCCTTTAAAAACTTTTTTTTTTGAACTATAAAATCTTGGCCATGAAGTAGGCAGCATCTGCTTAAAAATGAATCCAGTGTTTGGGGGGTCATAACCCAACTCTATTCTATAAGTTTCAAGGGAGATTCATTGCCATTACATTTCTCTTCTAAACACATAGTTTGGAGTGAGAAGATAATTTACTTGAAGAATATTGCTGCACCGAGCTCAATATTCTGAAGTAAGAATAGGGGAGAGACAGAACAAATGTCACATTCTAAATTCAAAATTATTTACTTAAAGTAACAAAAAGGAGGAACTACAGTTATTCTGAATTCCGATTGAATTGCAAAGGTGTGGGTGGTCAGAGTCTTTGAATATTCTTATCTGTTCAGTCACCTTGACAGCAAAATTATTAGGAAGTATGATAAGACCATGCTTTATAGTCAAGAAAGTGAATTTCTCAAGAAAGAGATTAATGCTGAGGTTAAATTAATTTATTGGAAATCTGGAATAAACACTTTCTCAATTTTCTCATGATTAGCCCTGGCCTCTGGAAATAGGAGCTATTATTTTGTAATATTGTTATTATTTTTCTTTCTTTCTATATCGTCTATTCTCTAATAAAATTTCTTTGGTTCTTCATAATTGTTTTCCTTACGTAAAGAAACGCTGAGCCTGTCTTTTGGGTCCATGCCTCCATTACTTGTTGTACCTGCATATAAATCTTCAAATTATGACCACTAGGTTGAAAACATAATGAATATGGATTTGGTTAATATGTAAAGAGATGGCTAATATGAAGAGGCTACAAAAAGTTTGTGGATAAATCCTATCATTTTTCTTCTCTGTGTTTTCTAAGAGCTTTGTGAAGTCCCCTGGTATATGACAGTTTCATATGGTTAAACTTAATACATAGGCCCTGTGGTCACTTATTGGCCCAAAGATGAGACAAAGCCCTCGCCTTTTGACTCTGAAAAAAAAAACAAAAACAACCCATATTTTTCCTGGTTTGTATGAATTCTTCCTATGTTTTGTTGATTTTATAATAATGTAAATTCAATGCCACTCATAAGATGTAAATAATAAAGTACAGAAACATTGGGAACTCGAGAACAAGGGCAGATTTGGATGCACAATATCCAAAACAACCAGTTGAGCACGGGAGGACTGCATATTTTATGTTCATTGAGATGCTCACAAATCAACTGTGTTTGTCTGTGTTGACTAGAGAAACAGATCAATAGACTTATGTGTGTCTAAGACAGAGCTTTATAGAAAGGATGATTGTATATTAAGAAAACATCCCAGCCCAGTCCAGAGCAAGTCCATAAGTCTAATATTAGCCCATATGTCTGATACTAGTCTGTAAATTCCTCTTCAGACTCATACAACACATGCAATGATGCAGAATGCAGGGAGATCACAGGACAGTGTGTGGAAAGTCGTGTGGATCCAGTGTGGTGGAAGCATCTCAGCACTGGTGTGGGCCTCCACATGCTCCTCCAGCTCCAGGACTCTGGCTCCATCAGCATAGTTTCATGTGGCTTGTCAACTGGAATGTCTTGCAAGAAAAGTGTGTGACCCACCTCCAGGGAGGAAGAGAGGAGTTCCCAGAATCCTCAGGAGAAGGTCAAGCCCACACAGAGACATTATTGGCTATGACCTGATTGACTGGCTAGACTCTACCCCTTCAATAATTGACAGGAGATTATGCAACTGCCACATCAACTAACTCTAAGCAGTTGGCCATATACTTACTAAATGCTAAGTTGGTTGGGATAAGCATTCTAATGCCTTATTATAGGGACCTAACAGATCCAAACTATATTTGCTACACAAACTAGGGATTCTTATTCATTTCTTGTTTCTCTCATGGTCATGAAGCAAAATTAGAAAATATATAACTGGGTGTTTCCTATTATCTTATTTGTGGTAAACAATAATTTGTACTAAAAAAAACTTGAGCATTGTTGCTTTGGGTATTAACACTATGTCTTCTGGTTGTTGGAATCCAAAGAAACAACTAATATCACAGGAATTGGAACTATGGCTATTAATGAGTACTTTCCCTCAGGGCATGGAGGAATTCCATCTGTACGTCTATCTGAGAGAATGGATCCAGACTTATAAGATAGTTCATCCTGCTGAAAGCAGACAAGATGAATGGGACGCACATAATGAAGCATCCCGTAGAATTGTAGATGTCAACACCTGAACCCAGAGTAAATGAAATCAAAGGCAAGACAAGGAAAATTGTGCACTTAGAATAGGAAAGTATGTCAGTGAGTGTTCGGTCAGAGATGTAGAGCCACTAAGATAGATAGGTAGATAGATGACAGATGGGTAGACAGACAGATAACCTTCATCAAGTAGACTGCAGGTCATGGTGACCTTGGAACAACAGAATAAAATATTTTCTGATCCTGCGTCATTCTTTTGCTTGCCAATATATAGTTAGATGGATAGCTTCATGAAAATGTATATAGTTTGAGTCTGTTTATGTGTAAATATATATTTAAAATAAACAAACTCTTTCTGCTAACTGAGTTCCTATGAGGAGTGTGGGGATATGTGGCTCTTTTCATTAAAATGTTCTTCTGCCCACAAGAAGAAACCACTCACAATAATTGAGAATGGTAGTCGTCTGAGAATCAAAGCTTAAAGATACAGGAACCTGGTTGATGTAGACTGAAACTTTGGATCTTGCTGTGTCTAAGAATGCACTTCCACATTATTGGAGGCGACAAGTTGTCTTGAGCCAGTTTGAATTTGGTTTCTGTTACTCGACTCTAAGTAGGTAGGGATCAATGTCTGATGTCTCTATGCCCCAGTCATTACTGCTTGCACTCTATGTAGCACTGCTGAAAATCCATATCATTCTCAGGTTTTCATTTTGAGGCCTGAGGCACTGATAGTTTAAGTAAAAGCCTTAAGGTAGTGGTTCTCAACTTGTGGGTCGTGACCCCTTTGGAGGTTGAATGACCCTTTCACAGAGGTTGCCCGATTCATACCAGTAGCAAAATTACCATTATGAAGTAGCAATGAAAATAATTTTATGGTTGGGTGAGGGGTCACCACAACGTGAGGAACTGTATTAAAGGGTCACGGCATTAGGAAAGTTGAGAACCACTGGCTTAAGGTCTCATAGCTTGTAAGTAGTGATGAGTAAGCAGCTAGAATTTGAGTGTAGAACTCTTCGACTCTAAAGCCAAAGAATATTTCTTCTGCCCCAATAAATATGAAATTGCCTAGGTCATAGACCAAAGCAGCCAGCCTCGTGTGTAAAAATGAAACCCTTATGCAGGTATTATGTAGGGGAAAAAGAACAGCTGTAAATGATATTAATTGTTTTAATGAGGAATAAAACTAATTTAACTACCATCATGAAAATAAAATATATTTAATTACATTGTAATAAAATCTTATATCTGTGTGGCCCTGTATATTGTACAGAGTGCTTGCTACCTATTATGTTTCTCAATAAATCATTTAAGTATTTCTGGTAAGCTGTCATGAAATAATCGTGTTTTCACAGAGACAGTGCTTAATGCCTGCAGAGCTGAGGGGCCTTTCTGGATGTTTCACAGCTAATGCATGATAAAAACAGGGCTTGAACCAGTCTTCTGATGTCAAGGTCACAGCCCTCCAATTTACAGAAAGAATGACAGGGTTCATTTTCAGGTTATTTTGGTCAGTAATTTAGAGACCTTTGGTAGTTCAGTGATAGAATTCTTACTGTCCATACAGGAGACTAGAGTGTGATAGTTGATTGCTTGGCCAATGTGTTTTACACACTACCACTAGTATCTAGAATTGGTGGCTTGTATTTTTCTTTGATGCTAAATAGGTTTCAGTAGAACTCCAGTCTTGAGGCAGACTAGGAAGAAACAGGTGATGATCTGCTTATAAAAACCAGTCGATGCAATAACCATTAAGGAAGCAGAGAGAACACCAAGTAGATGAGTGTCCCACCCCCACCCCAAAAAGCTCATCAAGATATATAGTAGTCAAATTATCCAACTTCAAGGAAAAGGAGGGAATCATGAGAGCAGCTAGAGAAAAAAACATAGTCACATATAAAGGTAAACAGCTAAGAATAAGCTCAGACCTCTCCACAAAGACCATGCCGGAAAGAAGATTTGGAGCATCATATTCTGAAAGATGAAGGACAACTTAGATGCAAGAATCCCTTATCCAGTAAACCTTTCCATCAAATTTGAAGGCAAAATAAACGTTTTCTCAGATAAGGAAATATTTAGGGAATTTTCAAACAAAACCAGCATTATAAAAAATACTGTCCAGTTCTTTATGGACAGACGACCAACAACCGCAGCATTCAACTATGAGACCAGCTCAGGGTGTAACACCACGCAGAAACCAACACATTGAAAACAGTACCCAAAACATTACAAATCTAGTGAAGAAGTGAAGATACGAATAAACTCCTTACACATACACCACCCCATAAAAGAGGAAGAAAATAAAATATCAATCACAAATAATATGAGATAACAGCAACTAATCTACATTGAGATATTGCATTGAATGTCAATGGACTAACTGCACCAATAAAAAGACAAAGAGTAGCACACTGGATCAGACAACAAGAGCCATCAATCTGCTGCCTTTAAGAGACACATCCCAAACTCACAGACAAAAATAGACTGAGAATCAAAGGTTGATGAAAAATTTACCAAGCTAATGGCAATAAAATAGAGTACAATGTACATGATATACCAAGACACAAGAAAGGGCATTACATAATGCTTAAGGGATCAATAGACCAAGAACTCATATATATAATAAACATATATGCTCCCAATGAAAGACCCTCTAAATTCATCAACCAAATTGTCAAAGAAGTGAAAAGAGAAATCACCAGATCAACCATTATAGTAGGTGATTTCAATGCACCACTATCAAAGAAAGATAGACTAACAGGTAAGAAACTCAATAAAGAAACAAAAGAGCTGAACAACAAAATTGAACAACCTGACCTCCCAGATACATATTCCCCTCCAATGCGCATGGCTCATATTTTAAAATAGAGCACATTACAGGCCATAAAGCAAGATTGAGAAAATTAAAAACCTCATAGAGATCATTCAAACTCTGTTCTCTGACCACAGTGCCATAAAGCTGGAAATCAACAATAGAAAGAATAAAAAAGGAAGATAAACACTGGAAACTTAGCAACACACTACACAAAAAAGACTGGGTAATAGCCCAAATTAGGAATTTCCTAGAAACTGATAAGAACGATAACATAATATCCCCAAAACTGCGGGATGCAGCCAAAGAAGTCAACAGAAGTCACCTTACTGCAATAAATGCACACATGAAAAAACAGGACAGAATCATGTTCAGCACCATAACCCAGCACCTCCAACCATTAGAACAGAGTTAACAGCGTAATCTTTTCAACAGTAAAAGAAAAGAAGTTGTAAAAATTAGAGCAGAAATAAAGGAACAGGAAAACATAAAAACTTGGGAACAATTAACAAAGCAAAAGTTGGTTCTTTGAAAGGATCAACAAAATCGACAAACTGATAGCACACTTAACAAAGGAAAAGAAGAAGCAGGCTACCATATCTAGAGTTAGGATGAAACAGGGGGCATCATAACAGACCCTAATGAAATATAAGAGATTAATAACAAGTAATACAAAAGACCATATTTGAACAAATTCAATAATCTGGATGATATGGACAAACACCTATAAAATCACTCTTTCCTCTAATCAATGCACCTGGACATTAAGAACATGAATAGACCCATAGTCAAAGAAGAAATAGATGAAGAAACACCCAAGAAACATCCAACTAAAAAAAAAAGCCCCAGTCCAGATGGCTTGATGGGAGAATTCTACCAAGTATTCAGAAAAGAGCTGACACCAATCCTACACAAACTCTCCCAGACATAGAAAAGGATGCAAACACTTACACTCATTGTGTGAACCCAGCAGAACTCTTATACCAAGACTGGGCAAAGCATTCTCAAGGAGAGAGACTAATATCTCTCATGAACATAGATGCAAATATTCTTAGCATGACCAATACAATCCAACATCATATCTAAAAATTAATATATTCTGATCAAGTGGGATTCATACCAAGGATGCAGCGATGGTTCCACATTGGAAAACAATTAACATAATCGATCACATTAACAAGAAAGAGCAAAGTAGGTGGTCTTGCACTAGCTGACCTCAAATCCTACTGTTCAGCCACCATTTTCATAACAGCTTGGTACTGGTAACATGAGAGATACTTGGACCAATGGGTCAGGACAGAAAACCCAGAATAAAAACATCTGCATACAGTCGATTGATTTTTGACACAGGCCCCAAAGCATTAAACAGGAAGCAGATTCGCTCTTCAATAAATGGTGTTGGGAAAGGTGGATATTCACGTGCAGAAGAAAGAAACAAGACCCATATCTCACGCCACACACTAAAACAAACTCAAGGTGGATCAAGGACCTAAAGTAAACCCAAAGCTATCAGGATCATCAATGAGAAAATTGGGACAAAGCTAGGAGACTTAGTGCAGGAAATACACAGACAATCAGAAATAACAAAGGAAACACACTCCATGGAAGATGAAGTAGACGAATGGGACCTATTGAAAA
>NW_022111309.1:7572428-7577678 GCF_000313985.2 Echinops telfairi | reverse complement strand
GTTCAAAAAAGTGAGAGCAACAAATGCTGGGGATGGTGTGGTGAGATTGGAATTCTTATCCACTGCTGATGGGCTTGTAAGTATGGACAGCTACTGTGGAAGGCGATATGGCAATATCTAAAGCAGATGGCAGCTGAACGACCGTATGATCTAGCGATACCATTGCTGCACATACCCCCAAAAGAAATAAGAAACCGACATTTGCTCCTCCATCACAGCACTGTTCATGAGAGGAAGAAGCTGGAATCTGCCTAAATTCCCATCAGTAGAAGATTGAATTTTTTAAAAAACCCTCTGGTATACATACAGAATGAAATACTAAACATCCCTAAAAACACCCCAAGATGTGGAGGGATCTGGAAGACATTATGCTGAGTGACGTTAGCCAATCACAAACCAGCAAGTACTGTATGAGTCCAGTGCTGTGGGAACAATCAGCAGACTGGGCACAAGCTCAGGCTTGTAGGGCAGCAGGTGTGCTGGCTGGGGAGTCAGCCAGCCTGGTAGAGAGCCTGACCGGTGCCAATGAGCCATACACCATCCGCTCTAGGTAGATATTTTGAAAGTCACTTGTCTGGTGGGTGCCTCCTGACAGCTGGGATCAAATAGTCAAGGGAGGGGAAAGGGAGGTTGCTTACTGATTTGCTGCCATGAAAACCTATGATGATGGCCCCAGACCGGTAGACAGCCTTATGAGAGGTATGAGTGATATACGGATGGGAAAAACAATGCAGGAGAGGGGACAAGGAGCAAACCCCACTGGGGAAACACAAATGCATGTCTGCTGGTGGGAAAAGAGGGAGGGCTGATGCCTAGTTGGGGGGAAAAATGACGGAACATGCTTTGGGGGACTTCAGAGGGGGGATGTCTTTGGTGGTACGCACCAAATGGGCTATACTGAATCAAGCGTCTGGGTGGATCCTAGGGACCCAGGCCGGGTGCTGTGGAACGCTCGGACATGGAACCCTGGATCTTCACGGCACACACCATGCTTCGGAGGCTGCATCAGTGAGATCCCATGTGGAAATTCCACTGGGTGAACTGAACTCTTCCTCAGACACCCTTGTAACCTGAGGACTAAGTTGGGAAATACACGGAGTCTGAGGAAGCTGAAGACCGCTGTACCGAGATTGGTGAACTGTTGGTAGCAAACATGGTCTTGCTACATCAATGCCCCGTATGCTTCAGTATTCTGGCAAACCCCTGATGGACATTCTGTTTTATTTTATTTATTTAATTTTTGGGGGTTCATATTAGGGTGGATCTCAGAGGTGTTCTGTCATTGAGAGTCACACTCTTGAAGCTGTGTTATATGTTTTTCGGCAAATGAAACCCAGGTTTGATGAAGCTCTGGTGACAGCAAGTAGAATAATGGCTTCAGGTGGTAGGGATGGGGATACAGGGGTGGTGTTGGAGTAAGAGGGAGATGATGTCAAGGAGTCCAGGAAGAAAAAAATGTGCTTGGAAACTGATTTTGGAAACAGTTGTACAATTGTGCTTGACATAATTGAACTATGGAATGTAATGATATATGTATTAACTCCCAATAAATAATAATAATAATAATAAAAAACATGGATCCAAGAGTGGGTTTGGGGCTTGTACTAAATCCTAGCTCCAACATAAGAACAATTAATTCTTACATCATGGCCCTCCTTGATAGTCGCCTTCAGGGAGGGCACACAGAAGATATTGGTGCTTTAGCAAAATATGGGAAAGAATTTAGATGGTGCCCAGCTGTCAGATAAAATAATGTCTGGGGTCTTAAAGGCTTGTCTCCAAATAAGCAGCCGTCTAAGCGAGATGCCAACTAAGACCACAAGGAAGAAGCACACTATAACCAGTCGCCGAAAGACTTTAAATCAGATAATCCAAAGTGGAAGGAGGGATCAGCATCAGAGTCTTAAGTGTGAGCATCCCATTTGCGGAAGGCTATGGGTGATGTGGGAGCCCCAGATACCTACATAGGAAATCAGCCTCTGGTGAACTCCCTCTCTCCACAACTGAAGGTTGGGAGGAAAGTGGTTAGGAAACAGAGTGCATTGTGGAGATGCATAGAGGTGATCAAAGGCATAAATCTGACTGGAACAGTTGAAACTTCCTCAACTGATCCCCCTTCTAATGCATGCTGTACCGGACCTGATTTTCAACATTTAAAAAATGTTTGTTTTGTTTTTGTTTGTTCATATTAGGATGCTATCTCAGATTTGTTATGTCATTGGAAGTCACCCTCATGAAGTTGTGTTATATGTTTTCCTGTGTTTCAGTATATGAAACCCAGAAGTGATGAACCAATACTGAAAATACAGCAAATAGATAAGGGTTTCGGGGGTGGGGGGGTATTGTGTGTGGGGGGAGGGGTACAGGGAGATGATGTCACGGAGCCCAGGAATCCAAAGAATGTTTAGAAATTGTGGTCACAATTGTACAATTCTACTTGACATGCTTATGTATGTATTAACTCCCAATTAATAATAATTTTTTAAAAAACAGTGAATGACAAGCCTGTGGATCACAATGGTTTGATCCATAATCACAAGGATACCTTGGGACTGGGCCATTGTACGAAGCATCACTGTGAGTCTAGACTGGCTACAACATCTAACCACAATAACAGGGTCTCTTTTTCTCTTTCATGGAATGACTCAGGTCCTACCTTCTACCTCTTCCTCTTTGAAGCCCTCACTGATTTCACACACCGAGGAACCCTAATGTTAAGCTCAATAACAATATATACATTCAGATATTTAGATGACCGACTTAAAGTACATTAAATAAAACCACCATCTCACTACTGGATATTGCTACTCAAAATGATCTCTCGTCTTTCAATTTGTTTTAGAATTGTGATGTGATTATTGTCCTCTGGGTCTCTTACTTTCACATTTCCATTCTGCTTTGTGTCGCAGCTCTGCCTGTTACCTACCCATTGTGAGCCTGAAGCTTTGCCGGGAGGAGAATGGGCTCCTGGAGGACTCAGGTGAGTGACAGAAGGAGTCTGTGATGTGTGCTTTCTGAGATCCAAGGTCACGACCGCGGCAGAGGGGTAGAGAGAGAGGAGGGAAAAAAAAACAACAGTCTCTTGCCAACAGGTGAAGGACAATGGGCCAATGAGTAAACAGTGCTGAGAGTGGGTGTGGGAGGGGTGGACAGGCGAGGAAAGGGAAAGGGAAGTGGCCGAAAGAAGTCATTCCATGAGTTCCTGGAAATGCTGCTGTGTGGTTTGTAGATTCTCCCCTGGTTTTCCATCTACCTCACTCAGTTTGTAAGACCAAGTTCAGAGAACACAGGGAAAATGCACACCCTCCCACAAAGAGCATGTGAAGTTGCTTTAAAGGGACCTATTCAAAATAAAGCCTTTCAAAAATGGATTTCTTAATAACCCCAAAATTAATATTAGGAAGGTTGGTAATGTGTAAAGAGTCTGAATTTTCATGTTAATAAAATTAAATTGCAATTTCATTATGCTATGTTACAGCTACACATAATGTTCTCAAGCATAACTTTTGCAAATCTGTTAATTCCACTGGTGTTTAGATATGTGCATTTCAACACATCTTGCTGCCCTTTGAAATCTAATACAATCAAGATGTTAGACTGAAAGTTATTTTCTGCTTATTAGAATGCGTTTCAATCCTCATCTTTAATCAACTAAAGATTCACAAGATGGCTTTGATACACACACGGTTGTGAGTGCGCGCCGTGCGTGTGTGTGTGTGTGTGTGTGTGTGTGTGTGTGTGTATCTTGCACCCGATGAATTGATGTGCTGTCATTCTTATCTCCTGCATCTCAAGATCTACTTTCTGGCACATCATATTAATAATTAATATGTGCTGAGTCTCATTCATTGTATAATGGGGATGGAGGACTGAAATGGCTCTTCCTACATCTAGATCCTGCTGCATGGGACCCTCCTGCCAGGGCCAAGTATGGAAGGTGGGCCCAGAGAGACGGCGGAAAGGCAGCCAGTTGGCAGATAGCGCCTGGCGGCCTTCTGACCCTCAGGTTAAATGGCTGGCTGGCTGCTCAGGCTGGTGAGTCCAGTTCGAGGGTGGGCGAGCTGCCACTTATCTGTCAGCATTCTCGGGCTGGACTGCATCACAGGCAGGCACAGATACGTCTTCCTAATGGCTTGTCTCTGGACCCTCTGTCTGCAGCTTCAAGGGACTCTGATATACACCATTTAGGGAGTTCCCAAGTCCCCAGGGCCTTCCCTGGACAGTGTATGGAGAGAAAACAGGGCCGCTTCTGATGGCATGTTGGATGAAGCACCTTCATGTGGTTATCTAAGCTGACAAAGATGGTGATGGATATTCCCTCAAAGTGCTGCGGTCACCCCAAAGCACTTTGTAATCCCATTATGTAAATAAGTGCTACAGGGGCCTTACCAAGAACCTTAGCCAGGGCCCAGGGCTCGCACGGGAAGGAAAACATAGGAAGTACATTGTTCTATGCATTGGGGGTCCTTAGAATATATATAAGAAGTGAGAACTGTGGCCGAGATGAAAAGAAATTCACTCAGAGATATTGAACAAGAGAGACACAGAGAGGGACATATACAGAACTCATGCAAGAAAAAAAAAGACAAAAGCAGAGAGAGAGCGAGAGAGAGAGAGAGAGAGAGAGAGAGAAAGAGAGAGCGAGCGAGCAACCTAGACATAGCGAGGGAGAGAGTCAGAGGGAGAGAAAGGGAGAGATAGAGTCAGAGGGACACAGACAGACAGAGACACATAAAAAGAGACACACAGGAAGAGATCAAGGAAGCAGAAGAGAGGACAAACATGGAGGGAGAGACAAAGAGACAGACAGATGCAGAGACCAAGACAGGAAGGGACACAAAGAGACACAGAGAGGGTCAAGAAGTAAATGGAGAGAAGGGTACGGAGAGGGCAAACAGAGAGGGACCTAGAGAGAGAACCCCCCACCCCCCGCCCCAGAAATAGACAGACATAGAGGGCTTCAAAGAGAGACACTCCGAGAGCCATAAAGAGTTAGAGAAAGACAGGGAGCACAATCCTGAGAGAGAAGTAAAGAGAGAGGGAGAAAGAGAGACCCAATAATGAGACACACAGATAAAAAGAAAGAGGTAGGAGGTGGGTGACAGAGAAAGACAGACAGACAGACAGACACATGCACAGAGTGAAAGAGGGCAGAGCTACACACGCAGAGGAGGACAAGACCCGATAGAAGAAAACAAAAAGAGTGGAAGACAGACCACCTGCTAACCGGACAGCAAGGGGTGGAGAGTC
>NW_022111309.1:7570195-7571364 GCF_000313985.2 Echinops telfairi | reverse complement strand
TCTCTCTGAGGGTTATGCCAATGTGAACAGGAAAAAATATATAAAATATGATTCCTTGAAACTAGCATTAATAAGATACATTAGTTGTGTATCATATGATGATGGCTGCAGTGTGAGGAATGTTGTGTGGATCTCCCTAATGATTCAAGAAATTTGTCTTTCCAGTTGTGCAGATGGAAGTGTTGAAAAGGAAATGAATTGCGCAAGCTCGCGTAACCATTAAATGGCCAACATAGGGTTTGGAACCAAGTGTCTGACCTTAACACTCATTTTGCCCATGGCAATGAGATCAGAGAGCTGACAAGTGCAGGAGACAAGTGAGGACAACATTTAAGAATACATCCACTCACCCTGGTAAGGGAGTGCATTTGGATGAGAGAGGAGATCCCAAATTCTGTCTAGTTAGCTTCAAATCCCAATTTCGCCTCAAAACAGTTGGTCATGTTGGACAAGTTGCTTTTGCTCACTCCATCTCAGTTTCCTTCCTCACGTGTAAAATGGGAATAATGAAGCGCGAGGCTCCCCCAAAGTTATTTTGGGTAGCAAATGAGATAATCGTTATGAAGTGCTTTAAATAGTAACTGATACATATAAACTACTGACTGTCAAATTAACTGCAACTCGTGGGGAGATTTTATGTGTGTTAGAATAGAACTGTACTGGGTAGGGTTAATCTTTTGGACGTAGATCACTGGTCTTTTTACCAAGATGCCTCTGGGTTGAATTGATTCTCCGCCCGTTCAATGAGTAGCAGAGTGCCCTAATCATTTGCACCACGAAGGTCTACAGCTGACACACAGAGGCATTAGATATTATTGCGAAAACACATTATTGCACTGCCACTCACTGCCATCACATCAATTCCAATTCATATAGGCCAAAGTACAACTGCCATTGGCTGTCTGGGGCTGTTCCTCTTTACAGGAGCAGAAAAACCCCATCATTCTCTGGTTTGGAAGAGAGGTTAGAGGTTGGGAACTGCTGAACTTGTGGTTAGCAGCCCAACATCTAGCCCACTGTGTCACCAAGGCTCCTTGTGATTACACTAAAAGGATACATATGAGATATTTCCCCAATAAGATGTTGAGTTAGTTTATTGTGCCAACCTGGCCGATAAACACATGTGAGGTTAATTGAAGGGCAGAGGGATAAATGGCTCAGTGAGCCTC
>NW_022111309.1:7566849-7568879 GCF_000313985.2 Echinops telfairi | reverse complement strand
TAATTCCAATGCATGTAACCACCCAGGGAAGCCTTTGAAAAATGCAGCAGGCATTCTTTAGTGATAGCATGGCTCTGGCCTTTCTGTAGAGCCCACAGAAAATTGTGCTGTGAACATAGGGCATAGTCTAAATTGAGATCTCATTCTTGGCCAGAAAGATCCAGCTACAGTGCTTTCTCTTGAATATTTAATTTCCTTCAGGTCCTTATCTTCACCGTCATCCCAGCAATATCAGAGTGTCTAAAGAGTGTCTGCTCCTCTGTGCTGCTCTAAATGAACTTATCCACGTCTCCGTCTCACATACCTTGAGAGCAGCTAGTCGATGGAGGCAGGCAGAGACCCAAACTCTTTATTTTTCAGGAAGGCTTGCTGGAAAAGAGAAGTCTTAGCTACAATGGCTGTGGTTTATTTATTGTTTTAATGAGCCTTTGCTGTGTAACCACAGCACCATTATGACCGGGCCGCACTACAAGAACAGGAAGTTCCCGTACTCCTCCTCCTCACTAGTCTTTTCATGTTGCTGGAAGTCAGCTCCTCTTGGCAGTGTATTTACGGGTTTCCTGCGTTTGCTAGGCCATTGTTCTTATCAGTGATGCCGTCCTGTCTCTCATCCCTCCCTCTTCCCTTCCCTCTTCCTCCAGAAGACAGGACCTCAAGTTTCATGCAGAGAAGGTAAAGGGGAATGTAGTGCATACTGGGTCTCAGCTTGAGCCATGGTGGAAAGAAAGGCTGGCCAGAAAAAGGGGGCACGTTGTGGGGGTGGCAGGGTGCACCTTTCCCCTTCTGTCTTTGCCTTCAATAGAAACAAGTACCTTTCTCATGATTCTCCCAGTTCTTAAGCTTATAAGACCACAGTTACTTCAGAAAGTGTCGGTGATCTATTTAGGAGAAATATATTTCTAAGAAATCCTCATTTGCTTGTGTATGCCTTTTGGCAAGCATAAGCAAGTGAATTGAGAGCTGGGCTGGGCTGGGCTGGAACTTGAATTTGAACTTGAACAGTCTTCCAGACCAGGCTAGGAAATAAATACCTTGGTACTAAAGGGTGAACAACTGTAATAACACTGATTCAGGGAGTTCTTGGGGGATACATATGGCTAGGCGCTGGGCTAATCACAGTTGAGTGATTTAAACCCATCCAGTGGTGTAGTGGTTATGTGCTAGGCTGTGATCTTCACGGTCAGCAGTTCAAAACCACCAGTAACTCTGCAGGAGAAAGACTGGACTTTCTACTCCCATAAACAGTTACAGTCTCAGAAACCCACAGTGGGTCACAGTGAGGCAGCACTGCCCCCATGGCAGTGAGTTTGGTTTTGAACAGAGGCATCTCAGAAATTAAGCCTGGTGGTTTGTTTCTGGGAGAGTACAGAATTGACATGCTATTGTCCAGTGAGATTTTGCAGAAAATCCGCAAGTCGAATTAGGGAAAAGGCGTAGAACACCCCCAAATGGATAACAATGCTTCCATTTTACATCACGATTGCTACATTACCTTTCACGAAGTAGGTCACCCCCGGTGAGCATGCCAGCATGGGATGTAAGCATGGGCCTGCCACTGAGCTGTGGCTAGCTCTGTTTGGTGGAGGCAATGTACGTTTACAGGTCAGGTCAACTTGAATTTGAACCCTAACTTCATCACTCTCTAGTGGTGCAAGATTCGTAACTCCTCTGAACCTCAGCTTCTTCAGCTGAGCAATAGTGATAACATTCCGTAGAAATTGTGTGATAATTTAGTAAGGCCACCTGTATCAAGTACCAGGTAGCTTAGGAAAAAGGCAATCAAAACATGACCATCGAGTCAGCGTTGAGGGGCAGAGTAGAAGTGTGCTCCCTAGGGCTTTCAGGGACTGCTTTTCCCAGGCTTCTCTGGTTGGTCTCAAGACCTCAGTGTTTTGATTAGCAACAACGCGTGTTAACCATTTACACGACCGACCCAGGAACTCCACCGCGTAGGTATTGCTACCTGCCTTTGAGTCAGCTTCGATTCATGACAACCTCATCTAAAAGAAAGCATGGTTGGGCTGTGGCGA
>NW_022111309.1:7563017-7565957 GCF_000313985.2 Echinops telfairi | reverse complement strand
TCAATGGCAGAATCAAATTGTGCCAGACCCTTAAGTACTCAGCATGTCCCTTGACTATGGTTGACTGTCATTCTTGGCCAATGGGCTATGGCAATAGTGATGCTGAACCAGTGCCCATACCCAGGGTAGCCTTATGTGTCTGACAATTTCTTTTTTCTGTCTCGGGTAGCATTTGTTTTTTGGAAACCAGCCTTCATGTTGTGAGAACAAAACCCAGAGACCCCCTGGAAATCCCATCGGAGAGGAACTGAACTGTTGGCCAACGATTAATACTGAATTCTCCAGAAACAGCTTCTGAGCCATGGCCATGAGTCATGTAGGGTGGCAGGTCTCTACATAGTAGACCCCACATACAGCAGAGAAGTGCTGATACTGAACAGTTCTATTCAAATGGAATATTTGTGAGCATCATGAATACCTTAGGCCTTTTTTGTCTTGTCATCCAGTTACATGGGGACAGATAAACATAACAATACTTTTGAGAGCAGACATTAAACAAATAACTGTGGAGAGTGTTAGGAAGAAGCACAAGACCCCAAGGGAATATAAACAAGACAATTAACTCAGTCTTGTCCCAGTCTTGTCTTGTTGTTAACTAAATGCTGTATGGATCAATTGTAGATGTGAAAGGCATTTGTTCCTGCCTACTGGACTCTCTGAAATGCCTTTCATGTAAAAACACCTTCACTCCCTATGCATATGGGTTTCTCTTTGAGGAAATGGAGAGGGTAGAAAAGCACCCAGATGGGTGATGAAAGCACCTATCCAAAAGTCAGGTCCACTTACTTTCCTCTCCTCTGTAATGGCATAGAAAATGGAGCATAAAAAGATCCCGTGGAAGGTTAAGTGCTCTGTCCTATGGAGGAAGCAATGAAGTAAGCTTTGGGAAGGGGTGATTTCCAATACTGGCTTCTCTTTTCCTCTCTTGCACTGTTCCAATGAAGCTATGTGATATAACAATTAATATTAAAGGCAGATTGCACAGGAAATAGGCAGGGATGCTTTTTAGCTGGAAGTCCTTATTAAATCAGATAACGCAGAGAGGTATATACCACATTCAGCAGAACCAAGACTAGGCCATCTGTCGACAAAAAGAAGCTCAGGCCAATCCATTGATGGTTTAAGGCTAGGGTGGGATGGCTTTGAGTTGGAATTGACTTGAGGACAGTGAGGTCGTGTTTAGGAAGGTAAGACGGATGGGTTGCATGAGTTGGAGTGAGACCCAGAAGGTCATTTTGACCAAGATCACAATACAGCCATGGGAAAGCTAATTGTGCATGGGGGTTGTGCTCAGTTCCAGGAACTCATGTGATCCTGCCTTTGAGGTAAATGTTGAGCTTTCAGTCTGATATCCTTGGTTCATTCACTCAAGAAATATTCAGGATGTGTCTTATGTCAAATATTGTTGGAGGCGTTCATTGAGCTTATCGCAGAGTACACACCAGACACATTCATTGGATCCATTCATTCTAAAAAAGGGGGAGACACAAAATACAACAAACAAATGGATATGTATACAAACATAATAATGAAGTCAAGAAGTGGAAGCTTAAGCCTTTTTTGTTCAAAAGCTTCTTATTTATCCTGCCACATATCCTTTTGACATGATGAAGAAATTGCAAACGTTTCCTCTTCATCTGAAAGTTCTTCCCTATACAATCTAGTTAATACTACCCTTCAAAAAATATTTGTCTTTCTCCCTCCCTCCTTCCCTGGGATACATTCCTCTACTTTAGAGTATGAGGATGGTCAAAGCACAAACTCAGGGGTTCAGAGTCTCTGGGTTTCAGTCTCCCTCATACTCACTAGCTGTGTGATCTGAGACAAGATCCCTAACTTCTCCGAGCCTTACCTTCAACTTTAATAAAATAACTATGAGTACTAGCTTATAAAACTCACTGCCATTGAGTCAATTCTGACTCACAGTGACTGATAGGACAATGTAGACCCACCCCTAGGCCAACTGCAGAAATCAAATTTGATCATAGACATGAGAGGACAGTCTTTGTTTTATTGTAATTGTGACTTAATTACTATTATCAGTGACTCTCTCCCTCCCTCCCTTCCATCGAGTCCATGCTAACTCATAGTGACTCTGTAGGACAGACTAGAACTGCCCCTGTGGGTTTCTGAGATTGTCATTCTTTATGGGAGTAGAAAGTCTCATCTTTCTCTCATGGAAGGACTTGTGGTTTTGAACTGCTGACCTTGCAGATCACAGCCAGACTCATAATGACTTTGCCACCTGGGCTCCTATAAATAACTCTATTAGATATATGTGTATTTGTGTGTGTCTTTATGCATGTTGTTATTATTAGCTGCCATCGAATAGACCCCTAGCCCATAGTAATTCCATGCACAATGGAATTAAAGATTGCTCAGTTAGGTGCTATCCCCAGGATCTATTGCAGACAGAATTGCTGCAATTGACTTGTATTGACTACGGTTCAGAAAGAGCTTGCCAGAATTTTCTTCCTAGTTTTTCTTAGTCTGTAAGCTCTGCTGAAACCTGTTTGGTATCAGCAATATGAAAGCCTCCACTGACTGATCCCAGAGGCTCATATCCCACAGTTGTGCATGCTGTCCATTGACCAGAGTCAAACGTGGGTCTCCTAAATTATAGGAAGAATTCTACTACTGAACCCCCACTGCTATGCATCTACATGTGCTGCTGTTTTCGCTGCTCTGGACTCACCCTCAACTTTGACAGAGTATGTTGCCGCCTAATTCTGTGCCATCCCTGTGATGGGTGATGGATGGAATTTTTGTGACCTATAGGGTTTTTATTGTATAAAAGACTAATTTAATACAACCCCATTCCAAGTCAGAAAATATCCATCTCAATGCCATAGACTAAGCCTTGGACTCTGCCTCTGTCACTCGTCCTACACAATCTAGAAGGAGCCCTGGCAGTGCTTTGGGTAGCCTTTGACTGCTAAC
>NW_022111309.1:7552018-7561387 GCF_000313985.2 Echinops telfairi | reverse complement strand
CCCCCTTCCACCCAGAATACGTTTCAAGCAGCAAACACTTCCTCCTGGGGAACTTCCCACAGCTCATAAAAGAGAGATATTTTCAACCATGGGGTGAAAACCAAGCCAGGTGAAATGATAGAACAGTGAGACGGAGGGAGCCGTTTAATCTTTGGGAGATGCTGCAAAAGGGGGAAGTTCAATACAGTCCTGCATGGGAAATATGCATTGGAGGGTGACTTTTAGTTTGGGGTTGGTTGGTTTGTTAGTTTTAGTCTACAAATCCCTTGCATCTGGGTTCCTCGGGAGTGGGGACTGGTAAGAGACAGTGAAGGGAAAAAACAAACTGACCCTGCAGTGCCTTTAGCAAATGGCAACAAAAAATAAATCCTGTGTTCTCTCTTGTCACAGAAGGATCCCTGGTGGTGCTGTGGTTAAAATGCTCAGCTGCTAACCAGTGGGATGGCTGCTAAGGGTCTACAGCACTGGCTGGCGGCTTGAGAAAGGCCTGGCGGTCTGTTTTCCTAAAAATGTCCCGTTTCAGGACCCTTAGACGTAGCTCCCTCAGAGTGGAGCTATGAGCTGGAATCAATCGGAGGGCAATGAGTTTGGTTAACGTTTGGTTCCTATCGTGCGGTTGTAAATAGCATTTAATATCTATAATCTCACTTTTGGAAGATTTTAATTTTGCGGTTCCATGGTTGCTTCTGAGGTGAAAAGGCCAGCACTCCCGGTCTTTTCATTGGGGGATGCCATTTCGGGGGCACTCCATGGGGATTTATGCACCCCTGACACTACCTAATGAAGGCATTTGTTATTACACTTTAGTAGCGCTAAGGTGTTTCGTAGTCTCTGTGGCTGGGTTTGTACACAGTCTTTCCTCAAAAGAGAAGTGCAGACTTCTCTTGAAGAGACAGTACAGGGAATGCCAGCTCTCTTGATGACAAGTATCACGATAGCATGTTTGACTCAGTCGCCACCCACCTGTCCGTCTGTCCTACTGGCGGGGCTTGTGTGGTGCTACCGGCATTTTCAATACCAGCAATGTCACCTGTGGTAGACAAGTCTCAGTAGTGTTTCTAGATTAAGGCAAACTGGGCATAAGGTTCTGATGATCTATTTCTGAAAATCAGTCAATGAAAACTATATGAACCTTGAGAAGATAATGTAGCCCAACTGGCTTGCTTCACACCTCTCATCAGAAGGGATCAGTCACCGGGGGGGAAGACTTCATATTGGACCAGGGCAAAGGCAAACAGGAGAACAAGAACCTTGGTGAGAAGAATTAGCTCAATTGCTACCATGATGGACTTGAATATGTTGGTAATAGTGATGATGCTGTACTGGCGGGCTGAATGGTACACATGATCTATCTCTCTATTTTCTACCTACCTGCTGACCTCCCTCTCATTCTCAGACCCCCAAATTCTGTATTAAAAACTCTGAGATGGGTTTTTTCATCCAGGTCACACTACTGTCTACTCAAGTTGAAGGTTATCAAGCTAAGGGAGCCATTTTCGTTGAGGGGGTGTGCTGGGTCCTTGCTACTCCAAATAAGGCTCTCAAATTAGAAGCATTACTGTCACCAGGGAACTTGTTAGAAGATTCTTGGGATCACCTGAGACCTTCTGAATTAGGTAGTTTCTGATACATTGGTTTATGAGTAATGGAACCAATCCTATGGGCTAGGTATGATTTTAAACAGCATAAAAATCTTTGTCATATACTTGTTTCTGAAGTCACACTTTTAAGTTCCTTGTGTTTTCTTTCTTTCATTTAGTTATTTCAAGCATCGCAGGAGCAATTTTCTTGTCCAAAGAACAGTTTGATCAATTAACCCTGGGCAGTTCACTTGCTGAACATATTAATTTTGTTGCTTGCTGGTTTTGTATGCCATAAGGTGATTCCGATGCATAGAACTCCATAAGAAAGAGTACACTTGGTCAGAGTGCTTCCTAGGCTGCCACACTGATGTCACATTAGTTCCCCATCTTTCTCCATCGAGAGCTTGTGGGTCCCCACCACCCTTCCTTCCGTTTGTGGCCCAGTGCTGAACCGCAACGCCTTCGGGAGTCCTTTTAATTGACTTGACTTCTCCCTTTCCCCAAACATTTCTGCCACTTCTTTTTTCCATCAATAAAATGCCATGTACCAAATTTCCTCGACTGCTGCATTGATTGCATTTAATCTCATTTATTATACAACCTCCACAGTTTAGGCATTGAAAGCTGCCTTTTTCTGCATCAGTGTGGAAGCTGTTTCTACAATACACCCAGTCACGCCTGTCTCCGGGGGTTCAAGGGGGCCCACTGGATACTTTCTCTCTCCCTCTCTCTCTCTCTCTCTCTCTCTCTCTATCGTGGTTGTGTCAGCTTCGCCTCAAGGTGACCTCCAGTGTCAGAGAGCACACCAAAGTGGACTCCAATGTCGGAGTCTTGTTAGCAACCCTTGGACTCTTCCTGATTTCTACACTCTATGTAATACTCACCTCTTCAGTGTGGGCTGGACCTAGCTGCTTGCTTCCCGTGATTAGAATTAGGTAAAAGCGAGGAAAGTAGCCTGTAAGAAACGAGGACTTCTATCTTGTTCACACTCTCACTGATTCATTTTGTGTTACCCACTGCTCCATGGTGCACGGAGGACCTCTCTGGGCAGGGAGGTCCATGTGGCAAAAAAAACCGAGGGCAGCCTTCATCCAACAGCTGGTGAAGACCTGGGGGGTCTCTATGTAAGAGCTTCCAAGGGATTGGATCCTGCCAACACTGAGTGAGTTTGAAAGTAGCCCTTTCTCTCAGTCAAGTCTTGAAAGGACTATGGCCTAGGCTGGATTCCTGACTCCCAGTTGTCATGCAATAATTATTGCTTTTTAAAGAGAGCATGTTTTAGAATAAATTGATACATAATGACCGATGACTAATGGTGATAGTCAGGTTTTGTGTCAACTTGGCCTGGTTGGGATTTTCTGTAGTTTGTCAGTAAGCCTCCCCCATAAAGTAGAGGGTTCCAGCCTGAAAATATTTCCTGGAGGGTGGGGACTATTTGATATCTGTAAAAGAGATGTTCTGGAGAGCTGCTTCTTCCTGCTGACTGGATCTCTGGATCTGGCTTCCTGAGACTTGGATGAGCATCACCAAGTGGCTTTCCAAGGCTTAGGGGCTGTCAGTATCCCGCCAGGCTCTCTGTCTTGGATCCACTTGATTCTGTTTCTGCCATCCTGGGATCTTTCTGCTTCTGGTTCACTTTTTAAAATTTTCTGGCTCATTGTTCTCCAGCTTCATGAGTCAGGAATTGTCCCCAGTTAGTATCTGAGGTCTGAACTGGAATTGGATTAGCCTTCCCCGTTCTGCAGGTGTGCAGCTTCTTTCTTGATATATACTTTTTTCTTGATAGAAATTTATTTCTTATATATATATATATGCATGTCCTGGTTTTGTATCTCTAGAAAACACAGTCCAACATACATGCACTTTCCTCATTGCCAAAGTTAAGCTTATGAAATGGTGGGAGGTATTTTGTTCTGTAAAATATGTTTTTCTTCACATTCCTACTCCCGTTTGAACTGTCAGCTACATCTCCCAGTCCACCTTGAATCCAAATAGAGAATGGACTTGAGTTCAGGCCTATACAGTGTGCCTGGAAGTGATGTGGATATAGTAGATGCAATCGACTTGATTCCTAACACACCCCATTTCAGGAGACCCCTTCAGATTATTTCTCCTTGCTTGTCAGCTGGATAGAGAATGAGATCTCAGAAGAAAACTTTAAGGTCGTTTTACCAAATGGTGAATTGATGGAAGGAGCCTGGGCCCTAAGAGACCACACTGAGGAGAGTGCCCTAGGGAACGGCCCAACTATGGGGTCCACATTGGCTTTTGTGAGTGTTCAAGTGAATGGCTCACACAATTGGAGAAATGGGTAAGTCCCGGCTAGTTCCAGTCTGTGGTTTTGATGTTAAGTGGGGGGCTTCTCCTGACTGCCATAGCTGTGTGCACTGACAAGCTAAGATGCAAGAAGACGGAAGAGCAAGGAGGAAGATGAAGCCGGAAGACCAGATGAATTCAAGGTCAGCACGTCAAGCTGGTGGTTTCAGAGTTTGAACACAAGGTCTGCCGGTCAGAAGGCAGGCTACTGATGATGCTGAGGGTAAGAAGGTGATGCGATGGGCCATGGGCTCAAGTCCGAAAACCTGGAAGTCTACTAGCCAGGTACAGGATCCGGAGCCAGCCAAATGGAAGCAAGCTTCCTCACAGCATCTACTGCTGTAGGACTTAGGCCACACTCTTGAGGAAGCTTCCTTTCCATCCCACGAGGCCTGGGACCCGAGTAGGGGGCTTGTCCTTCATCCCAAGTCTCCTTGGCTGCTCACAGCAGATGCCCCCACTGCAAGTCCCTGCCCTGCCGTGTTGACACAATGTGCACTATCACAGTGATTTATTCTGTAATGTTCAACTCTTTATGGGATCCCAATCGTTGGACTCACGCAGATAAAATGGCATGGCTTCTTGTAGGGACTACATCATTCATTTGGGAAATAAAAATATAAAGAGACAGTTGAGTTGCTATCTAATAGGTTCACACTCATGAACGTGTTCAAATAGTCTGTGCATAAAAGTCTCAGTCATTTGGTAAACTTTTAAAGTATGAATCTTTATACCTCTTGTTATCAAGAGTATATTTACGGAGTGAAAACTGTGCTGAGACAAGAAAGACACTGTTTTAGAGAACTGTGAATTTGCCTCCAATAGAGGAGGTTTATATGTAGACAAGTAGAAATGAAATCACGAAAGGAAAATATGCCTAGACATTTGAAATTCATTCCGTAGCCACTGGGGAGTCATTGATAGTTGTACAGGAAAGATACAGAATAAAACTTATATTTTAAGAAGATTTATTAAGCAGAGGTGTGTGGAGGGGTCTAGAGGAGGGGAGACAGCATGTGCGTAGCAAGACTAGGTGGGAGGCTTACTGAACAGTAGATCAGGCACGAGCCAAGAGAGGCTAACAGGACAGACATTTAATGGATGGGAGTTAGTTTTGAGAGAAAAATCTATAAATCTCTATTACTGATTGTTATGTTGAAGCATTGAGTTTGAATGGCTGATAAAAATTGTTGCATGAGGTCTGAGAACATTGCCTGGTGCTTAAATTTTTATTTCTTCTATTTGTGTTTAGTTTTCCTGTGTGTGTGTGTGTGTGTGTGAGAGAGAGAGAGAGAGAGAGAGAGAGAGAGAGAGAGATTATTTTCACTGTACAAAATAGCAGGCTGTAACGTGGAAAGGTACTATTTCTAGTGATGCTACAGTGAATTGAGTATTTTTATTATAAGCATTACATTTACAGCAAATAATTGAACAATGTGAATTATGTTGTATAGCATGGTTTTCTGGAAGTAGATCTAGATTGCAGACCATTCGTATATGAATGATTTGAAAAGCTGAAGAATTGATCCAGAATGATAGTGCCCTCCGCCCTGACTCCCACCACTCAATTCCACAGGGGAGGGAATGTGCTTCCCTTGCCCTTGGGCAACTGGTTGGTGTCGGAGCTGAACCAGATATAGAAAGCCTGATCTATGCTACTTGCCATGGGTGTTCGGGTGTGTGGGGAAGTGGAGACAGGTGTCCCCATCACGGGGCTGCAGTTAGAGTTGCCCTGACGTCATGCCAGAGTTTACAAAACAGGGTCTCAGTGGGAGTAACCTGTGATCTGAGGTGGGAAGAACAAATGAGCAGGTGTTCCTCAGAAATGGTGGTGGGTTCCTTGCTAGAAAACAGCAGTATGTCATGCTGAGACAGTGCCATGTAAGACAACTGCATGTAAGAACCCTAAAAGTGGACCGGTGAAAATCAGGACCGTGAGTCTTTTAAGTAGTCACTTGGAGGAGGTTCTGTCCATGTTAAAACAAAACAAAACAGAAAACCCAACTGAACCAGAAGAAGACATTTTCAATTGGATGAGAGTTTGGAAGTTTGATATGACCCTGGGATAGATACTTTAAAAGTATTATATATCTTTATGAATATAAAGATATATGTAACACTCCACAGATGATGGGCTTTCTACTCCCATAAGTAATTAAAGTTTCAGAAACCCACAGGGGCAGTTCTATCCTGTCCTATAGGGTTGTTATGAGTAAGAATCCACCTACAAATTCTACTTAAAGACTTACAGATACAGTGAGAAATTGATCTCGTTGATAACCTGGGGTCTTCTTGTATACAAAAGGGGACTGAAAAAATTCATGGGAAAGTGGAATTAAAAGATAATGGAAAATTCTCATGAACTTTTTGAAGTCCCTTGTACTGGTGAATATAGCTCTTTGTTAGCATTACTTTAGTGCAAGAAAAGGCTTGAAACAGCTTTGAAGGTTTAAAGGCTGTTTGTGCAGCAAGTGAAGGTGGTTGTGCTGAAGAATTTGCTGCAATCCAGTTGGCTCAATGGGTTCAAAGTGAGGACAAATTTACATAACATTGAAGGGCAAGTAATCATACAGAAGTTAGGAACCTAGGCAATGCTGGTATAACAAATTAGCTGCCAGTTCAATAATTTTTACATGCACAGTTCAGTGCCATTGATCATACTCCTCATGTTGTACAACTACCACCACTGTCCATTTTTAAATTATTCCATCACCATTAACAGACATACAGTGTCTTCCAAAGACTTCATGTTTCCTTTTTGTGTTCGTCAGGGTAGACTAGAGAAACAAAATTCATAGACACTCATATGTGTCTAAGAAAGAGCTTTATATAAAGAGTAATTTTATATTAAGAATACATCCCAGCCCAGTCTAGATCAAGTCCATCAATCTGCTACTAGCCCATATGCCCAACATCAATCTATAAATTCCTCTTCAGCCTCACGGAACACAGGCAATGACACAAATGCAGGAAAATCACAGGCCAGTGGGTAGAGGGTCATGTGGATCCAGTGGTGGTGGAAGCATCTCAGTGCTGGCGCGAGTCTCCACATGGCTTCTCCAGCTCCAGGGCTCTGGCTCCATCAGTGTAGCTCCATGTGGGTTGTCAACAGGAATGTCTCAGAGAGTCTGTGTCCCATCTACAGAAAGGAAGACAGGAGTTCCCAGAATCCTCAGGAGAGGACCATGCCCACCCAGAGGCCTCATTGGCTGTGACCTGATTGACAGGCTAAACTCTACCCCTTCGCAAGTTGACATATTATGTAACTGGCACAACTGCCAGCTATTTTAGTTCTCACCAATGCCCAGGGGCTCCTGTTACTGAACAAACCTGAGTGCAGAAGCTTCAAGTTCTACTCAGGAAAGCAGGAAGGGTGAGTTTGGGGTTCCACAGCCATAGTTGAATGGGCTTGTGTGCTTACAAACCAGAGATCAGTTTGTAAAATTATATATAAAAAAAAAAAGAATAACTGAAGCTTCTGTCTTCGCTTAATTTATTTGAAGTAAAGCTCCTGGTGAGGTCTAACTGATCAAAGATTTTAGAAGTTCACAAATTTTAATTTCTTTCTCAAATTATTCCCTCATCACCCAGTGCTGTGCTGAGCCATATTGGAGCCCGAGGCTAAAGGAAAATCAGTACTATTGATCCTGTCTTCATGCCAATTTTTGCTATTTTGTTCATCAGTTGCATTTTGAATTTAACAAAATATTTCATTAAAATAATAGGATTACAATTTCTTTTTGGTTCCACTAAGATTCCTCACTTGTCTAACCTTATTCCCAGCCCTGACACTATGCCTAGCTCTCTCAATCTGATAGTATTACTAGTATCTGATATCAGTAATATACATGGATATACATATATATCCCAGAGAAAAACCACCCACCCTCTAGCCGGAGGTTGGATACCCCAACTTGTAATTACTGAGCTTTTTGATGCCCTAGGTCAAATTTAAAAATCCTAAAGCTGTGTGTTTGCTAAAAGGCAGCAAATATTCTTCACTGTTCCTACCTAGACCACCGTTTCCAGAGTACCAGCCTCCCTGTAGGTTTCTAGGTAGAATCCTTCAATGGAGAAATTCAACCACAGCTATTATGCACAGATCCATTTGCCAAAGGCTTTTCTAGCTTGATGGTGTTCTTTCTTGGGCTTTGGAAGAGGGAGAAATTGAATTTTATTATTTGTTTAGCTTTTTCCTTTATGAGTTCCATTAGAAGTGAGATCTCTAGGTCTACCGCATTTTCCTGAGGTAATCTAACATCTGAAACCTCAGTTTACCCCTCTTTCACATGTTTCTTCAAGATTGGTGCTAACGAGCCCTGCTGGTGTAATCACTTACACACTGGCCTGCCAGCCACAAGGTCAGCCGCTTCAGATGAGGCTGTTGCTAGTGGTCCAGTTCATACGTGCATGAGTTTGCCCCATCAATTGTCTCCGTGGGTCCAGCAGGTTAGGAGTTGGGCTGCTAAGCCCTCCAAGGGAGAAAGATGAGGGTTTCTGTGCCCATAGAGATGTACCAGCTTTAGACACCCCCCAGGGCCAGTTCTAAGCCATCCACAGTGTCACTCACTGCCAGTCAGAATGGATTCGGTGGCAGTGAGGTTTTTGGTTTGGTGATCAGTGGAGGCTGCAAACAAATCTCTTCCATAGTACACTTGTGTATAAGTCTCCTAGGGCCTCAAAAACAGGAGGGCAATCCAAATAGTAAGTTTCAAAGATATAGCTCGGCACAGTTAAATTCAAGCCAGAGAGATCACCTCTGAAGGCTATGGCACCTATTCTGGAATTCCCAAGGTTTAATCTTTTTTGTTGTTGTTGTTAACCATTTTATTGGGAGCTCATACAACTCTTATTACAATCCATCCATCCATCCATCCATTGTGTCAAGCGCATTTGTACATTTGTGGCCATCATCCTTCTCAAAATATTTTCTTTCTGCTTGAGCCCTTGGTATCAGCTCCTTATTTTGCCCCCTCCCTCCTCCACCTTCCATCCCTCCTGAACCCTTGATAAATTATTATTTTTTCATGTCTTACACTAACCGATATCTCCGTTCACCCACTTTTCTATTGTTCATCCCCCAGGGAGGGCATTATATGTAGATCATTGTGATCAGTTCCCCCTTTTTTCCCTAATCTTTCCTTTGCCCTCCAGGTATAGCTACTCTCATTATTGGTCCTGAGGGGTTTATCTGCCTGCATTTCAAACTCTTATCTGTACTATTGTACATCCTCCCGTCTAGCCACATTTGTAAGGTAGAACTGGGGTCATGATACGGGGGAGGGGAGGAAGTATTAAAGAACTTGAGAAAAGTTGTATGTTTCATCACTGCAGTAACCCACTCAATGGGAGGGTATTGTTTATATCTCCAAAGGGAGAGAGGGACCAGACTTCAACCCGGTGCTCCAAGATGTGAATGCAACATACTGGTAGGAAGCAGGGAACCAGTAGAGAGGTCTGAGGGGCTGGC
>NW_022111309.1:7549913-7551654 GCF_000313985.2 Echinops telfairi | reverse complement strand
CCCCACCACACTGAGGCAAAACACTAAGGGTGTACAACAGAACAGCAAGGGGAACAGAGCAATGAAGTCCCAAGGAAATACCAAAAATAGCCTTTGTGGCCAGGGTGTGGCACCCCATCAGAATCAGCTGGAAAACACTCCTAAAGGTCAACAAACAGACCTTGAACAATTTACAAGCTTTTCTCTTTTTTTGTCATTGGTTTTTGCTGTTGTTGTTTTCTTTTGTTGCTTTTTTCTTCTCTGTCTTGTTTTTTGAACATAGTATTATCTCTGCAGGTCTATCTAGATAAGGTAGGTGGGATAAACCATCTGGAGGAGGAAACAACGGGACCTATGGTCCTTGGGGATATGGGAGAGGGGCAGGCAGGGGAAAAGAAGTGGGTGTTAACAAATCCAGGGGCAAGAGAACAACAAGTGATCCAAAGTCGATGGTGAGGAGGGTGTAGGAGGCCTGGTGGGGCTTGATCAAGGGCCATGTAACCTAGAGGAATTACTATAACTCAAATGAAGGCTGAACATGATAGTGGGAAAAGAGGAAAATAAAAGGAAATAGAGGAAAGAACTAGGAAGCAAACAGCATTTATAGAGGTCTAAATACAGGCATGTACATATGTAAATATATTTATATATGGTGAGGAGGAAATAGATCTATGTGCATATATTTATAGGTTTAGTACTAAGGTAGCAGATGGACATTGGGCCTCTACTCAAGTATTCCCTTAATGCAAGAACACCTTGTTCTATTAAACTAACATCGCATGATGCTCACCTTCCCGACAAGAATGCTGAAGACAAAGCGGGTGCATAAGCAAATGTGGTGAAGAAAGCTGATGGTGCCTGGCTAGAAAAAGTTATAGTGTCTGGGGTCTTAAAGGCTTGATGATTAACCACCAGCCATCTAGCTGAGAAGCAACAAAGCCCATCAGCCTGTGTGATCATGAAGTGTCATTAGGGTCAGGTATCGGGCATCAGAGAACAAAAAACTCTATCATTGTGAATGAGGGGGAGTGTGGAGTGGAGACCCAAAGCCCATCTGTAGGCATCAGGAGGAGATGAGCCAGCTAAAGTATAATCTTGATAGATTTTCTTGAAGGGCACCGGATGATCATAAGGGCTTATTATGAACACGTTTTAAGAAAACTGATGACTACATTGATGGGGAAAAGGTCAAGAAAATTACTTCTTGGATTCCTCCCCCCACCCCCCACAGCCCACCACACATCATCATAATGTACCTGCTCATTCTTATAGAATAGTAAGGGTTGTCCTATGAGAATTTCTTTAGAGAATCTTACCTCAGCCAACCTAAAGCTCTGATCTTGTCCCTTCAGACTTCCTTTTGTTCTCCAAATTCAAAGAACATTTAAAGGAACATGATATAAATTCTTTGAAAATTCCAAAACTTCCCTTTAGTTAGCTTGATATAAAGCAGAGTGCAGAATTCTTCAAAGAAGGGTAAGAGAGATAAAAACACTGCTCGTACAGGTGTATAGACCTAGATGGAGAGTGCATGCAGAGGAAAAATAGCTTCACATTTTCATATTTTGTTTAATGAAGGTTTCTATGATTCTATAGCAATACTTTTGACTTACCTTCGTGTGTATAGTATGGGGCTTCACAAATTAATAGAAAATGAAATTCAAAGATAATGGATTTTTCTGTGATCTTTTTGAAGCTCCCCATGTTTTTTACACACACACACACACACACACACACACACACACACACACACACACACACA
>NW_022111309.1:7546753-7549271 GCF_000313985.2 Echinops telfairi | reverse complement strand
CATAAAATATGTGTCTAGGAATTTTGTTTCTCTAGTCTACCTGGACTAACACAATAGTCTTGAGGCAGAATTCCCAAGGACTTCCATTTTCAACTGATTGATTACCTAATATTAGATTACATTATGGGAACATGATTGCATTAAAATAAGTGAGATAATCTGCTGTACTTAAGGCTATCGGATTTAATCACGTGTAAGTACTCAATGAGAGCAAATGGAGTAGTGTTTTTTAAACCGAGAACCATCGTTTTGCCAAGCAGACAGGTAAAAAAGTAGCCATCATATCATGTGTAAGAATAGGTGCTCTTTGGGCAAGACTATTAACCTCCTGGTTCCATTACTGTTTTATCTTTTCAGTGGGAATTATGGCAATTGTTTGGATAGAGTTGAGGTAATGATAAACTGATTTGACACATGTACATATTTGTGATACCCCTGCACAATTAGTATAAATTGGCATTGCTTTTATTACGGTTATTGATCCATCTGTAAACAAAAAGACGTCCCCTTCAAAACCTAGAGAGATCACAAAGAAGTGGATGATACCATCAATTTGAGGGGGGAAAAAAATCACTCATGAAAAGTAAAAGTCAGCTCGTCAAATTGGTATTTGGCTTTATGGGGGAGGAAAAAAGCCCAATACTTTCCTGGACTTTCCAACTCCTGAAGGGTTCTTGGCTCGAAGCAGAGCAAAACACCCTTTTAGGGTGAGTCTACATTGGAAAGTAAAACTGTAGAAGAGTTCAACCAATTGTATCACCTTTTCCCAGTATTCACTTATATACACATGTATTGCGCAAACATGTCTTTGAGCAACTTTTTGTCAGGTACTAGGTTAGAAACAGGAGAAGCCTGGTCCCCTTCATCTAGTAGTTGTTAATCTAGGAGAGTAGGTAATGACAGCAAATCAATGCCCAAGGTGCTGTGGACTTGATTCTCGCTCATAGCGATCCTGTGTGTGCCTGTGTAGAACTGGGCTCAGTAAGATGGTCCATGGCTGCCTTGTCAGACATAGATCATCAAACCTTTCTTCTGTGGTAAGTCAGGGGAGTCTGGCATCTCCACCCTTGGGTTAGCAGCCAAGCACATTAACTGTTTGCATACTCAGAGAGAAAATAAATGTACTTGAAGAGAAAGATGCATTTCAGACTCTTGAGATCCCCTAAGAGGGAGGGGAAGAGATCAAGAAGGGCTGCCTAGAAGATGTAGCACAAGTGACTCTTGGCGGAAAAGGCAGTGCACACGAAGATATCAAAATCAGGAAACGCCTGGAGAGTTCAACAGCGAGATCCCCGCTACTCAGAGTGTAATTAGAAACGTGTCATCATGAGAAGGAGTGCTTGGCTGGGAGGGGATTGATCATGGAGAAATTGCCGAGGCAAAAATGTTTTGTGGAAATTGCTGCCTATAAACTCTTTGTGGGCAGTGGCTCAGCTTGTTCGATCTCAGCATTCACCAGCAGGGACTCGATCTTTATCCACCAACCAATCTCAGCTGCTTCACCCGCACCCTCGCTGCTTCTTTTACTGTATAAAGGAGAATAGTTAGTACCTAGTTATCATAATTCTGCCCCCACCCCACAAAAAAAGGAAGAAATGAGGGGTATTTGATTTTTCTTTCTAAATAGCTTAAAAATGGGAAAGGTTGGGTGGGAAGTGAATCCTCACGTTATATTGTTTGCTGTTGTTAATTGTTGTTCAGTGAGCTAATTTTTATCATGCACTTTGGCATAGCGGTTACGTGTTAGGCTATGATGGTTGGCAGTTCGAAACCACCAGTCGCTCCTCAGGAGAAAGCCAGGGTTTTGTATTCCCATAAACTGTCATCGTCTGGGAAACTCACAGGGATCACTAGGAATCAGCATTGACTCAGTGGCAATGAGTTTAAACTTTTATGTCTCATAGACATGCGGCCAGCTCCCATCCTGCTAACCGATCAGTGGTCTGTTTAAGCCCATTGTTGTGGTTATTGCTAACCGATCAGTGGTCTGTTTAAGCCCATTGTTGTGGTTATTGCATCAATTCACGTCACGGAAAGTTTTCCTCGTTTTTTGTGGGCCCTCTATTTTAGCAAATAGGACTAACTGTTCTAGAGACTGGCCCTTCCTCACGAGGAGACCAAATTAAATTAGTCTCACCACCCTTTCCACTCTTGCTTCTAAAGAACATTCTTTTCATATCTCAGCCCCATGTACAACTGAAGAAAATACTGCCAAGCCCTGTGAGTCTTCAGTCAGTCCCTACTCTGTTTAATTCAGTTGCTGCAGCCACTGCGACACTTTTACTAAAGGTCGTTTCTTTCATGGACCCTGTGTTTTACCAAGACTAATGGCTTTCTGTGGGTTTGGTTCCTCCAAACAACATAGGGATATACTGAGATAGCAGAGAAATAGATGTTGATAATATAAGAATAAAACCAAACCCCACCCTGCCAGCTAGTCATTTGCATCTCAAAGTGACCCTATATGACAGGGTAGACCTCCCTGTGGGTTTCCAAGACTGTAAACTTTAAAAAAAAA
>NW_022111309.1:7517277-7546116 GCF_000313985.2 Echinops telfairi | reverse complement strand
GCTTTGTTGCTTCTGAGCTAGATGGCCACTTGTTTACCTTCAAGTCTTTAAGACCCTTGATGCTATGTCTTTTGATAGCCGGGCTCCATCAGCTTTCTTCACCACATTTGCTTATGCACCCGCTTCGTCTTCAGCGGTTGTGTCGGCAAGGTGAGCACCATAGAATGAAGACTGCAGCTCTTTATGGAACTAAAAAGCCACCTCTTTCTCCCTCAGAGCAGCTTGTTTAGAATTGATGAACTGTGCCTAGCAGTGGGACTCATAACCACTCTGCCACCAGGACTCCCAATACAGGAATAGGTGTAGACAATGTAGGAATGGGACATGTATGTATGTATTTGTATATGTATATGTTTATGTACTGCCATCTCTTCTGCCCAATTGCCTTCTAGTTCTCTCTGAAACATCTCTCTTTTCCCTAGTCATTCAGGCTGAGGAGATGACCCACCCCCTCCCTCCCCCCCAATTTCAAAGGCAGGTGTAGCAATCATCAGTCCTTGCCAGGAATATTTCTAAATCGTATGAAGGTCACCCGGGATTAAAACAGGTGCAGCCTGAATGCAAGGGAGCCTGCAGCTATTTGAGTTTCAAAAGTCCAAAGGAATACAGGGATGCTCCTGAAAAGAAAAGAGGAAAACCCCAGCCACAGCCCAACAGGGGAAGAGGCTTTTGCTACAGCCTGGGGCTAGGACTCGGACTTCCTGTGGCCAGTGATCAAAGGAGACCCGGTGGTGTGGGAAGCCCTGAGGTCCTGGCTCTCTGACAGTGTGTCTGATAGCCTTGCTCCCTCCGCCCTTGTCCCCTCCTCCAGCATCTGCATCAGCATCCGCTCCAGCAGCAGGCCACTTGAAGAGGACTGGATGGGGGGGTGTGGGGATTGAGATCAGTGTACTTGCCTACTCGTCTCTCACACTCACAATAAACTTTGTACCTTGGTATGAAATCTTGCCCAAGTTGTGCTTTAAAAAGAAGCCGCGATCTGCTCTGTGGAGCGTGCACGTGCTCCTTCCCGCGGATGCTGTTTGAGGCCATCCTTTTTGGGTTTTTTCCCCCTGATAATAGACAACGGGTTTGTTGCCGGGAGTTCGCAGGCACTTTCGGAAGCTGCAGTTTCTTGGGAGGAGACAATGTTGTTCGACTCTATAATTTTGGGATTCTGTAGCACGCATGACGTCTCGGAAGAGGGATCTGTCTTTTCTAACAACCATCATTTTTAGATAAAATAGACGATACCGCACATTATGTCTTCATCGTCTCGATCTCCGCTAGTAGCAATATCAGAACTGCTCCCTCCTGACAACGACATTCATTTCTCATTAAAGAGATTTCATGTTTTATTCAGGAATTTAAATGAAGCTATCAGTGCCTGGACTGGCATCAGTTTGGGATCATTGTGCCTCACTGATGCAGCCCCTAGAGTTCTAATTAATATATACTTAGCTCCCTGACTGTCTTTAGACCAAACGGTGGCGTGCAGGAGACAGGACAAGTACAGTGCTATTTGAACAGGGAAGTCTTTTTTAAAGGAAGAAATTTCTGGTAATTGTGCTTTTCAAGTGGTTTTCTCTTGGATCTATCTCAGAAATTACTCTCAAGCCTCTGAGTGCCTTATGAAAAATGGGCTGCAAGATGATAATTATTTTTATTGATCACAATTCATGTTATTAATTTTTTAATCTCCTTCTTTCCCTTTTTTTTCCTTTTGCAAAAATGTTCCTGCCCAGGGAATTATGTGCATTCGCAATCCTCCCTCGGTTTGCTCTCTGCTCCCCTCTCTCTGCCTTTTTTTCCCTCCGACCTTACACTATTAAAAAGCGATATTGTTCCTCTTTGCCAATGTGAAAATGACTGGAGCCATCCTGGGATTACTTGGCCTCCCTAAACCCATAATATGAAAAGAAGCTAATTGGGTACCAACCTCATTCCTTTTGGGGTTTGCCATTCCTCCCCTCTAATTCCCTCCAACCACATCCCCATTTTCACTTGCAGGAAATGAGTTTAGGGACGTTTCTGGTGCTGGTCTAACATTGGAATTCATAGCACTTGTGTTCACTTAGAAGCCTCAATTCACTCAGTTTCTGGGATGCTCTGGGGTTGTGGTTTATAAATCACTCCTGTGGTACACTGCATGCAGGGAGCAAGACCCCTGGTGTTCCAGTCATATTGAATTGCACTGGGCGATGGCTGTCTCCTGAAGGGCTTACAGTAAGGGAAAACAAAGGCCTTATAAATAGGACAATTGGATTGACACCTCATTTACAATGAGGCACTGTTGAAGAGAGAGAGAAGAGGGTGCTCAGTTGTTCCTCAGTGTGACCGGTCACTGCCAGCTGAGGGGAGCTCTCCAATAGGACATGAACTTGGGTTTAGAAATAATCTGCACCGAAACTGGAGTTGCTCCTTAAACAACTCTGAACGATGGTTTAGTGGTTCATCAGCTGCTGTTAACCTACCGTGACTCTGGTTCATATTACAAAGGGTTGTCCTCCTCTACCCGCTGGCTAAGGAGCTCTGGTGGTACAGGGATTCGAACTGCCAGATGCTGTGAGAGAGAAAGATCTGACAGTCTGCTTTTGAAGCTAATGACAGCGTTGGAAACCCTATAGGGCTGGTCGACCATCTCCTCTGTGGTTGTTATGAGCTGTAATAAACTCACCAACACTGGGCTGATCTCAAAAGTTTTTTATTTCTTACTGCATGACTAGGTGAGACAAGATACCTACCCCCATCCCCCACCGCCCACCCCCTGTGAGCACATTTCTTGCAAAGCAAGGATACAAACATATGTTCATCTTAATGGGGTGTTCTTGCAATCGATATGAAAAAAAATGTCAATCTTGTCACTGGTTGTCAATGAGCTCACTGTACTCCATGCTGTCTTCACATTCAGTGACAAACATGAATATCTTGTAAATCATGGAAAGGTACATCCTTACACAGACACGTATCGTATCTTAAAACCTGTATTTAACCAGGCTAATTTTTATTCCCCTTCAAAATCATCGCGGGTATTTTGTGGTGACAAGGACTTGGAGACCCGATCTGTTGGTAGGTAGACCCTGGCTATTTTCTTCTCTGAGGAGGACAGAGCTGCTTTAAATGGAAAGAACCTTCTGGAGTGGAGATTGGGGAGTACACGAGAGTGCTCAGGCCCTGGTGCTCAGCTGAGTTCCGGCTACGTTAGCACACAGCCTGATGGACCACCCTGTCCATTCATCCGGGCTAGGAGGGGCTTTTATTATCTGAAATGCCTCACTGCCTGGGCCTGGTGACAGGTGTGTCAGGAGGAGAACAATGACCAGAAACAGATGCATGGAATATTCACTCCTATGTCAGCAACTAAGAGAAATCTCTGCAGTGTCCATCCTCACCAGGAAAAAAAAAGGAACAGAAAGAACATTTATTTCCATGAGGCCAATTTCCATGCCAAACTGAGCATCTGTCTGGCTTTTGTGTTTGGTACAAACAGGACTCACACACACTGCAAAATAATGTCACAAGTTCAAAGGGTGGAGACTTGAGAATTCTCACCCTGGCAAATAAATGAGGCGCACGGATTGGCCAGCCTTCACTCGGCTTTCCATGAAGTGTCTCCTTGGGACTGGGGTGATGTGTGGCTTTGATTCGCTGCCCTTGTTCTTCCATAACCTGGTTTGGAATGTAGCCCAGTCCTAAGAGATTGGGGGTCACTCTGGCTTGATAGTGTAAGGTCAGAAAATGGAATGAAGCTCGGATATCTCAATTGAGATTTGAGTGTATAAAAGTATAAATCAAAAAAAGCAAAATCCTTGAAGGGACACCTTGCAGCTGTCTCTGCAAATGAAAGGTTTCAAAATAGTAGAACCAAGAATGCCGAGGCCAGCGCAGCTAAAACCCCCCACCCCCAGTTTTGCTTGAAGAATAGGAGAATACAATTGAACATTGAAAAGTAACAAAACACAGCAGTCCAAGCAAGGATGCTGAATTCTTCCAAGCATTTTGTACCCTTTAGGATCAATATTCAGAGCCTTTGGAAGAAAAATGTCTCCTCTTTCACATGCATTTTTGCAGGTTACTTGTTAGAAGCTCTGCCCCACATCCAATGTAAACATCAGAATGTATCCGATGATTTGTTCTTTGTTCTTGAAAATTGTGGATCATCTCAAAGGACAGTCATTCATTCAGGAAGGAAAAATGAAATGAGTGGACATCGCCTGAACTCGTACATGCCACTGTCTTATTTAGCTGTAGGATGCTCATGATTTTATGTTTATTTAAACAGACATATCTCCAGTTTATGGGCACATTCCAGAATAGAACTGCATGGAGCTTGGAGTGCAATACTTATGGGCAAACACCTGATCCCCTTTAATAAGAGATACAATGGAAATCATGCCATTGCATCCGAAGACCCTGCTGTCCTTGGCTTGTGTCACAACCTTGCGGCATGCTCTTTTGGGGGGGGGGCACTGGGTAAGGACAGAGCTGTTCTATTGGCTCCTTGGGAGAAAAGACTGGACAATCCGCTACCGTCAGGAGGATAGCTTAGGAAACCCTCTGGGCAGCGGCCTACCTAAAGGATGACAGGCCAGACAGGTGCATGGAGCTCCTTTTGGTGGGGTGGGTGCTTTGGGGGGAGAAAAGTGTCCTCAGTGACGAGCTTCTATTAATCATCATGGTTTCTATCGCCAGTGCTGAGAGATCACTAAACAATTTTAAACTCATTACCCTACGTATTGTGTTTTGTGTAGATCTGTCTCTTTGTATGCCACTGTTCTATACTCCCCTATAGAGTGTCTATTAGTTGGGAATTCACCTGGGGACACACAGCAACCACCTAGTGCTGGTAAATGAGTCTTTCAGCTGCCACTTAAGATCGACTGCAGCAGATCTGGCTGGAATCCATTAGTCCCTCAAATGATGATTAGGAAGCAAGCTTTTCAAGAATGACAGAGGTGCAGGTAACTAAGACTTGAAGCTGCTGTGAAAAGATGTCATTTTCATTCTTTTCTAAAATACGTTCAAGCCATTTTTCTAAGAAAACTGCTTTAAAGTTGAGACTTTCTCCCACGGTCAATAAAGGGAATTTAATTTCAGACCACTATTCCCTAATCTGTTTATTTTTAAAGCTATCTTGCCTTTTTGGAAAAAAATAAAAAGACAGCCTGTTGAAACTATACGACCCTACCCTGTGTATGTGTTTCTGTTTCATTGTATCGGCTAAGTTAACATTTCCCAAAGTGTTGTCTGGGTAACCCAGATGCTGAAGAATGATTCTATAGAGGCCATAAGTCAAGTGCCATACATACTTGGGTGCAAGCTGACCTGAATATCAGACAAGGCACATCATTTCACCAACAAAACTGCATAAAAACTGTGCTGAGAAACTCAGCTTATACTCGAGTATATATGGTACATCTGCTACTGGCAGAATTATAGTCCTCTACCTAGATTTCCTATATGTTCCAGTAGGACATCCCGGATAATG
The DNA here is from genome assembly GCF_000313985.2 of Echinops telfairi. Lineage (NCBI taxonomy): Eukaryota > Metazoa > Chordata > Mammalia > Afrosoricida > Tenrecidae > Echinops > Echinops telfairi. Next base: position 7,540,649 of record NW_022111309.1, on the reverse strand, counting down.
AAATGTAAAATGGCACTGTGATTTCTCAATGGAGGATGAGGTTATGCAGTAAAAAAATGTTTTTAATACCAACATCTTCTTTTCCTTTGACGATTTGTACTGGTCTAATCCACTGAGAAACTTCCTCTATGGAATGGTGAGCTCAGTGTAGTGGCACCCATGTTAGGTTACCTGCAGTAGAAACAGACTACAGTGTATGCTCATGCCACCACCTACTCGCCGGTCCCTTGCACTGTGGTGGCTCGTATGCCGCTGTGATGCTGGACGCATGCCACGAGTATTTAAAGTGTCAGTAGGGTTACCTGCGACCCATGATGGATAGGCTTCAACCAAGCTTCCAGGCCAAGACAAACTAGGAAGAAAGGCTATGTGATCTATTTCCACAAATTAGTCAATGGAAACCTAATGGATCATGACAGATCCTTGCCTCACTCTTGTTTTGGACCCAGAACAGGAGGGATCCGTTGCTGGAGGGGGACATCAACTTTGAAAAAGAAGAGGGTCAACGAGGGCGAGGGAGACCCCCAGGAAGCTGGATTGGCTTAACAGCTGCGATAGTACACTTGAGCATGCTGGTGATGGTGAAGCAGACCCAGGAGCGAGTAGCCTTTCATTCGGTTGTACGGGCAGATTATGAAAGCATGCCATTCCTAAATCTGTCTGTAAGTTGAATTTGTATGTAATTTGAAACAATTAAGTATAGTCTGTACCCTAATGTCAGTTAGTCAAATATTTGTCTCCGTCTATAGTGTTGTTTTTCATGCATCTAAAATAGTAAAGAAACACTTCTAGATATGCCAAACATCTGTAACATAATCATGCAGTCATGAGAATAATAGTGTTTAGATGTATGACACAGAATACATCCATTTGCTCTTGAGATCCACTGTGTGTATCTTGGAATTTTATTATGGGAAGCTTCCAGGGGGCTTCTTCTTCACTACTTATATTGGATATTTGTAATCCGGAGCTACCTGTACATAGGTTTGCCATTGGCTGGAGTTGACTCAATGGCTGCTAATGATAACAGCAGGAGCAGATAAATCAGTGTCACGGGCTATGACTCCGTTCCAAAGCAAAAGTGAGAAATAACAAAGAAGAAATCAACAAAATTCTCCGTACTTGAAATGAAAAATAAAAAAGACTTTAAAATATGTTAAGTAACCTCTTCAGCAGACGCCCACATCTAACTTCAGAAGTCACATAAAATGTGACGAGGAAAAGGAAACCTGATCAAGTGACTGTCCAAATAGTCATAGCTTACTCTTCAACCTTTTCTCATTGAAGTCTCCTTGTCATTGGAATGGTCATCTTGACACAACTAATTATTGCTACCCAAGGAAAAGGAAGAAAAAAAATGCATCAAAATTCATTTTAACCAAGTCTCGCCTTTGTAAGAAATCATGCTAACATGAAATAATGTATTAAATAGACGTTAGCTATCTCCCACTACAATCCGCTGCATCTGGCTCTCACGCGTCTCTTTTCCCGTTTCTCTCCTTTCTATGCCCAATGCCCTTTATCCTCTGCGTGCCACCCTTCACGTGTTTCTTCGTGGCACAGTTTTGGCTATGTGAACGGACACAACACAGTGAGAAGTGGCCCTTGGCTTGGGCCAAGGACTCACAGGTCATCTGATAGCTTTGCTCTGCTGACAGGCGATGCTGGTACCTTGACCAGGCTCTTGATCATTCCTGGTCCCAAATTCTTGCTCTACATGTTGCTGTTAGACTAGATGGGGTGCATGGTTGTGCGTCTGTCGGGTTTTCATTGCTAATCTCCTACAGGAAGCAAAGCAATGGAATAGACAACATAGAGACCACTCCAGGGGTCCCACTGGTTGTCTAACTATGCTTGAAGCAGTTGAGAAGACAAACTCCTGGCAACTCCAGGTGTATCAGAAGTAGAACTTGTTCGCACTGGCCGATTTGGGGGGAGGTAGATTACCAGGCCTTTCTCCCTAGGTTCTGCTGGAGGGATTTGAACTTCCCCCAAACTGCCTCTGAGTTAGCAGCCACAGGTGTGCTAATCATTGGTGACTCTAGGGGTCTCCAACTGCAGTTGTTGTTCAGTATTGCCATCTAGTTGGTTTCGATTCCTAATGCACCACTGCCCAGTCCTGCACCATCTGCATGGTCTTTGATAATATCTGAACCCACAGAAAGCTTCAGTTTGCCTTAAAAAGGAAATAGGATCAAATCTAGCAAGGGGAAATTAGTAGATTTTTTTAAATCTACTTTGTATATGTGTGTGTGACCTTGAATCTGATCCGTGCGAGAAGCCAAGATTAACTTCCATTCTGGGCTCTCTCACACAGCTCAAAACCAAAGCTCATCACCCTCATGAGGGCTGACGTGTTCCTTTGTAGCAAGGGTGCCCAAGGAACTGGTCTTTACACAGTTTACCAATTTCTCCCAAAATTAAAGCATTCAATTCTAAACATTCCTTTGTGCCACGGTTATTTCTTAAACAAAAACCTCTCTTTATATGTAACTCCGAATCAACTCCAAAAGATGATAACACCGTTTTGAAAATGAAATTGTCAATATTTCAACACAGACCCAGGTGGCTTGCCCCTGAACCCGAGTTGTGCCCCTCTCCTGGCCCGGCTGTGAGCTGCTTCTGGGGAACACGCTTGCTGAGGAGGCGAATGGGGCCAGTGCTGCTGATGCTAAGAGGACGTGGCATCTGCACAGGGCCTGAGAGAGGGGCTGGTTGCACAAATTAAAGTCAAACCCATCACAGCCCGATTAGCAGACACGGACTAACACGGGTGTGCCGTCTGTGATAGGTTTCTCCCCTCCTCGTACCAGTGAACCAATTAAAGAAACAAAGCAACTCCATTTGTTCCCTATCATCATTTCTTTTCACCTTGCCTCATCCTACTTTCTCACTCTATTTATCTGAGAATCTGAGCTACTAATGGATGGAGCGAAATTAAATATAGGTAGCTATTGGGCCGCCCTCTGTTTTGTGAGCGATAACAAGAATGTTCAACCAAATACAGTTAAAAAATATAAACCCACTGTGGGGAAAAGTATACACACTGTGGTGGAAACAAAGTAAGAACTACTGTCTATATGTAAATATATATATATATATATACACACATATACAGATTTAAAATTTAAAAGAGCCAACGTTTTATCTCCTGTAAGATTTCTCCCAATGGTTGAGTTCACCCATAAAGAGTCTTAATTACTTGGCATTTTAAAATAATTCTTTATTATATTAAGAGAGAAACGAAGTGGAAGTGGGAGAGAGTAATTAGTGTGGGAGAAGACTGAAGAGTCGGTCCGAGGCAGCATTGAAACGCAACGCCTCCAGTAAGCAGAATTCCTATTCTCACATGAAAGGGCTGTTTTCAAAATGCAGCAGGCCTCTTTGTGGGGCAGAGGTGATGCAGCCATGCGGCAGCAAGGTTATGGGTTCAGCTTGCAAAACAACGAGCAGGAGTTTCAACTGAGCCAGGGACAAACCCAATGCCACGTTTTTGTTGTTTCATTTTTGCCCCCGCATGGATTTGTCTCAGGGAACGCTGAGTGAAGTGCTCCCAGGACTGGATGGGGAGGAGAAACCGCAGAAATCGGAGGAGCTGAAGTGGCTTCCTGCACTCCTTCCTGCCGGACGCTTCCTTTGTTCCTGTCATCTCCAACAGCTGTTTCCTCTGGAATCACAAGCCCCAGATGGCTGAGTTTTTACCTCTGGGCTGTGCTGCATGCAGCACACTTGGAATCTGAATAATGATACGAAATGTTCTTCTTTGTCCCTTCCCTTCACTCACCCCTGCCTTCACTTTGACCTTCATGTGGAGATCCATCCGTGAGGGGGGAATACATAGATCAGTCAATGAAACCCAACTGACCCAAGCACTTCAGATGCAGATCTTCCAAAGGCCAAGGCAAATCCTTGAAAACATTTAGAAGCATAAGTAATGGGTTTGGAAATATGCACAAAACAAGCTTTCTGGAGCAGAAATTGATGACCAACGTCATCTCCCCCGCTTGCTTCTAAAAGGCAGTTCAACTTTCACCAACTTTGGAGCACTGGCACCTTGATAGCAAAAACTGGGACATAGCTTGATGGAAGTATGACTAGCAAAAGATAGGAGTAATTCTGTAAGAAACTTATAATTTTGTTAATTGATATGATCACTGAATACTTATAAGACAAAGGGGATGTTCACACTACATGAGGAATGGAATTGGTGTCATGGAATTGCACATCTAAAAAAATACTGAAGTGGCAAATCTTTTGTTATATATGTCAGTGTACACATTCACATACAAGCCACACACTGAAAAATAAAAAGGATAGGTCTCACCCATGAAAGAATGTATCTGTTAATAAATTTAGTAGAAATATGATGTTTGAAATAAAGTAGAGAAAATACAAAATGGTGATTGAATCATTGCAAAATAGTGAAGCTTTCATCATGTAAGTACTTTATGTGTTGATGAAGTGCTTGGTAGTAAAAAAAGAGTCTGAAGTGTCTGTGTATTGGGAAATGTCAGGTGAGGAGATGGGACAAGGCCCATAGTGGTTAGCTTAGCAGCCAACTTCTTTAACTATTTTATCAAATTACCTTAAGTGCATCAACTTTTTTAGTGTTATAAAATAATTCGAACGTGATCATTTTGAGCATTTAGTACCACCATTTCTTATCTAATTTATTTCTCATAAGTTTATAACATTTCCTATAAACTTTTATAATTTTTTAATGACAAGCTCACAAGGTTCCAAAACAAGACAAGTGGCTCTCATGAGCTGGAACACTTGGTGCAAGTACGTAGCAGGCACCTGTCCCTATCATTTTTGGTACTCAAAGTGAAATCTACTGGACCAGTAGCATTGGCAACGTGGGAGCTTTGGAAAACTGCAGGCGGCCAGTGCTCAGCCCAGCCAGACAGACTCTGAATCTACAGTTTAACACAGTCCCTGGATGATTTGAATATACACTGAGGTACAGTGAAAGGGGCCCTGGTAATGTAGTGGGTTACACAACAGGCTGCTAACTGCAAAGTCAGCAGTTCAAAAGTGCCAGCCTCTCTGTGGGTGAAAGAAGAGGCTTTCTGCTTAAGACAAGTGTTATACACTCAGATGTGTAAGAAAGAGCTTTATATCAAAAAGTAGTTCTATATCAAGAAAACATCGCAGTCCAGTCCAGCTCAAGTCCACAAGTGTGATATCAGTCCATAAGCCCCTCTTCAGACCCCCAGGCTGTGATACAGCAGGCAGGAAGATCGCAGATTGGTGTGTGCAAAGCCCTGTGGATCTGAGGTCAGTGGAAACATGGCAGGGTGCCAACAGCTCTCCTGGTGGCCAGCAAGCAGGAAAGTCAAGGCAGAGAGGGGGTGGGAGGCTTCCTTGGACCCTTCTTATGAAAAGGGCACACTCACAAGGAGGCACCACCAGGCTGTGACCTGGTTGACAGATTGAATACCACTTTCATATATCTCCAAGTTGACATGAAACGATGTAACTACTACAATTGTCAAAGAAAGAATTCTGAATATACTGTTGAGTGGGCCGGGGGGAGGGCAAGCAATTTCCAGAATATTTACGGAGCAGACACATTTAGATAAAACTCAACACTATGGGCCAAATTTCTGTGTTTTATATAAATATCGATTTTACAAATGGGGAGATCCAAGTTTGGGGACTGAATGGACTAGAGAACTCCCGTGGGAACAATGAAATCACCGGAGGATACACCGTGTTCCCAGTCAGTGGGTGATCCGGGGGTAGGCAGGCAGCATTCCGTGTAGTACCCATGCCCTGCCTTTACCACTCTGTTACTTCTGCTTCTTTTTCTCAAATTGTGTTTAGGGGAAAGTGTGCCAAGGAAACTCATTTTCCAGTAGGTTGCTGGCGTCTCAAGTGTTGCGTGGCCCACGTTGCATTGCCCACGCTCTCCCCCTTCAGGTCTGAAGGCTCAATTCCTTTCAACCACATTGCCTATCCTTCCCTGCTGCTCATCTTTGCTTTGGGACAACAACTGTCCTTTGGATCGCCTGTCATTGATGGTTCTGAGGAACTCTGCACTCTTGCGTGTTACAGTTTATTTCACTGGGCTGCTTATTATTTACCCGAAAGGTCGTCTCAGGGAATGGCTTCAGTGGCAGGTCAGGACTACAGTCTCAGGAGTTCTTCCAGTGTCTTGTAGACCATTAGGTTGAGTCATTTTTGGTGAATTTTATTTTGGTTCTGCATTGTTCTTCTTCCTCTGGCCGGACCCTCTGTTGTGATCCTGGTCAGAGCGGTCAATAGTGGGTGCTGGGGACCATCTTGTTCTTCTGGTTTGTACTGTAACCTTCGGCTTCTGTACTAATTGCTTCCTTGAATCTTTGGTTTTCTCTCCTTTTCTTTTGGTAGAAAGAGACCAGTCTTTGTATCTTACATGGCTGCTTACAAGGTATAAAGACCCCAAACACTAGTCATTAGAGTAGGATAGTGAATATTGTCTTTATGAACTATGGTATATCCATTGAGCCCATTGATGTAGCTGTTGCTCAACGCTATGAACCTTCACCTTCCAGCCTAGGAATGCTATCCTGTGAGGTGTTTGGTTATGTCAAAGAACTTTCTGTGACTACATACCTCATGCGCTCTATTATCTGTGAGGTAAAATCAATAATATATCAAATAAACCGAAAACAAAATCACTCCCATTGAGTCAATTCCAACTGATCCTACAGGACAGTGTATAACTGCCCCTGTGGATTTTTGAGACAGGTGGTTTTAAATTGTTGTCCTTGCCAGTAGCGGCGGCTCAATGCAGAGCCACATGCCACCAGGGTCCTGGCATATACAGGTAGCATCTATGATTTCCAAAACCAACTCTCTATCTGAAGGTGGGTGTACTTCTTTGCCCGCTTCCACTCCACGTATGCACCCATTCCTAAGTTCTGGCTTGCTAATGTGATTATTACAGAAGTGTCTCTATTATAGTAATGACCTTAGTGGCCTTTTTCTGCTGCTCCATTTACTGCCTTGCTTGGCCTTGATCATGTAGTGTGGACTTCCCCCACCTTGCGGGTTGCCTTCCTCCTCACAATTATTATAATGTGTCTTCTATCTCATTAGTAATTTTTCTCCCTCTCCCTTCACTCGTCTTTAATTACCAAGGAATTGTTGTTCTTCCTGTGTGTAACCCTGTTCTATTTTTGTTTCTTTTTATAATAGTGGTCTGTACAATGGTTTTGTGACCTGTGCACTATTTCATGACAGATTATTTCCACTCAGCATACCATTATTCAAATCCATACGTGCTGTGCGACACTTGGCATCTTCTATTTTCATTCCCTATAGAGCATATTGGTTCTTGGCACTTGGCGCTCTGAAGTCTGTGTGGCAGATTCCCAGGTCAGGTTAAAGGCTTTTTTTCTCCTTCCAAAGTCAGGGCAAAGGCTGGGTTTGTTTGGGTCTTAGCTCTGCCACTTATTTGCTAAGTGTTCTTAGCAAGTCATTCTAAACTTGTGTGATAGGTAGGCTTATTGTGACAACCTGGCCAATAAACACATGTGGGATTAATAAGGTTGGAGTTTAATTGAACGGCAAAGAGATACATGACTCAGCGAGCTTCGTCTTTCTGTCTCTTGTTCTCTGATGATCTGACCAGTGTGCAGCTGCCTTAGCTAGTTCTCGGCCTCAATTTACAGAGCTATATTACCTGTGGGACACCCAACCCATGGACCATGTCACTACAGTTTGAGGTTCCTTCAAGACCTGCTTCGCCACACTGCTGGAGTACACATCACTTGAGCTGGGGACTGTCGGACCATATCATCTGGCTAACTGTTGGTGACCTGCCCTGCTGTTCCCTGCCTGTGGTTGAACTGCCTGTGTTGCTCTACTGAAGATGCAGCTGTTTGCTTCCTTGACTTGCACCCAGCAGCCCTTGTGAGTTGAACTGAGCCCTTTGTACTGCTCTGTGGACTAATTAGCTGTTTATTTCTTCATGTTGTATCTCTCTATAGATAGATAGATAGGTATCTAGCTCTCCATCTAAAATCATGTGTCCTGGTTTTGTTTCTCTAGAGAACCCTGCCTAACACAACTCTCAAAGCCTGTTTTCTGTCTCATCAGTAAAATGGAAGTAAATTATATTTAAATCATTGTGCCATGGTCAGGATTAAATGAATGTTTAACCTAATACTTGCACAAAGACAATTCAGAAAAATGCTTGCCTTATGATAATAATGACACACATTACTGAGTGGCGTTGGGCTGTGATCTGCATGGTTGGCAGTTCTGAACCACCAGCGGCTCCACTGGAGAAAGGCTAAACTTTCTAAACCTGTAAACATTTACAGTCTGAGAAACCCACGTGGCTGGGGTCACTATGACTCAACACCGCCTCAAAGGCAGTAAGTTTGAAGCAGCATATATTTGAAGTGCTAGAAGACTGACTCTGAATGAACAGATTCTAGGAAAGAATGCAAGCAAAGTGAAAGAGATAAAGACAAAATAAATATTTAAAAATAATTGATAACTGATAAGGTTTCATATGAAACAAGTGGATCTTTGTGTCTTATTTGATCTTATTGTATCTTATTTGTATCTTTGTGGGAGCTCTTACAAATCTTATGACAATCCATCATTCAATTTTATTAAGCACACTGTACACATGTTGCAATAGATGTATCTTGTTTTATGTTCTAAAATACCCTTGCAAGGACAAATTTTGAAACAAAAATTAATATCTAGAGAGTAATTGAAGTTTCCCTGCATTTACTATGGCTTACTATAGTATATTGTATAGGGAATGACTATGCCGTATATAGCGCGGCATCGAGGGCATAGTGATTGATCTGGCTCCTCACATGGTGCTCAGACCCTGCTAGGTGGCATCTGTGAGACTTTGATCAGATACTAACCTCCTTGAACCCAAGTTTCTTTGTCTGCACAGTGGAGAAACAGTTGTGGAAAGGCCTATGCTACTATATGGTGACTTCTTTGAACATTGGCTGAGACATGGGTGCCAGATGGTTTTACTGGTAATAACTCTTTATTTATAACTAATAATAAAATCCACTGCCATTGAGCCAAGTCTGACTCATACTGGTCCCATGTGACCCTGCTTCCAAGGGTTCTCAAGACTGTAAATCTCTATGGGAGCAGAGAGCCTCAGCTTTTTCCTGAGGGATGGCTGATGGGTTCAAACTGCTGACCTTGTTGTTAGCAATGCAACCCATCACCCTGTATGCCACCAGGACTCCTTAATGAAGAATAAATACATAAATTACACAATTCATACATACATTTAAAACCCTGTCACTGGGTTGATTCAGAGTCATGACAATATACAATAGTAAATAATAGCGATAGCTTATTTTTTGTGGGGGTGATAAAAGCAGAACTAGCTGATTTACAAAGCATAAGGATACACTCTTTCGAAGGAAAGTGGTCTGTCAGGATCTGGGTTTTACTGTGGCCCAGGTGGCAGCAGTCATGGTGAAGGGCTCAGTGGTTGGGGTGACATAATTACCCTTACAGAGGTTGAAATTAAAATTCCAAGCCTGTAAGTACTTCACATTTTATAGAGCCTGTAACTACTTTGGTGTTTGATTTATGTCAATTCTAATAAGAGTGTTGGGGGTGGTAGGAAAGGGCTTTCACTTAACCTCTCTGACAGAGAGGTTTGCAGAAGCAGTGCTGAGACACCCACTGAACCCAGTAGTTCTGGCAGTGTGATTCCCCAGACCAGCCGCCACAGCATCGCTTGGGAGCTTGTTAGAAATTCAAGTTCCCCGGCCAAGGCCTACCACATCAGACTCTCCGGGGCAGTCCCTGCGTGCTGTGTGTTAACAAGCCCTCCTGGGGATTCTGCAGCCTGCTTGGTTTGAGGACCACTGCGGTAAACCAGTATAAATATCAGAGTTGACATAAATCAAGCATTAAATGTAGTTATTAGAATTGCTCCTGGTTACTGCTGGAGGGGCGTGTGCACATTTCCCCCTCTACTCCATTTCCTAGCCAGGGGCCTCCCTCTGCTGACACGTTCTTCCCTTCAGATGTGTTCATATTCTAACCAGGCTGTGCTGAAGTGACTTTCCCCCGAGCCTCCGATTCATTTCTGTCACCTCCGATTAAGTGTTGACTTAATTAGTTTAACCCTTGGAAGGCAACCTTATTTTCAGCTTCTGAAGTTGCGCTTCCCAGCCCCAGATTTGAACCTGAATGGTGCCAAAAGTCAAGTGCTTGGCTATCAATGTTAACACTGGGAGTTTGAACCTGCCTCGAAGTGTCTCAGAAGATTCAGCCATTGAAACCCTTAGGGAACACAGTTCTACTCAAGAGCCAGCATGAGGCAACATTGATGGAAAGCAATGGTTTTCTTTTTGTTTTGTTTTTGTCCTTAATGCGACCCCAGACTGTTGCCAGTGGTTGTAGTACTAATTTTGAAGGGATAATAATTTGGTCGCTGGGGTGGAGATTCATAGGGAGGGAGTTTTTAAACTAAGATGCAGCTGCTAGAATCTGATTGTCTAGAGAACTTTCTATGAGAGGGAGCCTCTGGACTTCCTGAGGAAGGGCATGGGCGGGGACCTAGAAGAATAGGCAGAGGAAGCAAGCCTGCCGAAGGACTTCAATATGGCACTGGGATTAGAGCAGAAAGGGCATTGGAGGGCTGGTGGAACCCGCAGATCTGGTGATGCTCACATGCCTGGATGCCTTGAGTTCATGAATATCAAGGATGAGAGTAGATACATGTAACCATCCTTTCCCATCCTCTAGCCCTTGCTCCTTCTTCTCTCTTCCTTTTCTAATTTCTTCATGCCGTTCATCCATCGATCCAGTTATAAAATATATAAACACATAAAAATATACTTTTGGAGGGGGCTACAGATAAAAATCTACAGTGCAATGCATGCTGTGTTCCATGAGGATCAACTCCAACGAGAAAACTAAAACAGGAAAGAGAAGTCCGTAGGTCCTGAGCGGAAGGTCAGGTCCAACAACCTTTCGGTGTTGGTCAAGGGAAGTCTCGCTGAGGATATGATATTTTGGGGTAAGGTCCTTAAGGAAGAGTGTTCTAAATAAAGGGGATAAACCCCAAACCAAACTCACAGCCAGGGACTCAATGCCGACTCATAGTGGACAGTCTTGGATGTAAGTACACTTCTATGAGTTCTATGTCCAATAACATAGCTAGAGTCAGGTTATGGAAACCCTTTTTGAGACCAAGTATTTAGGGAGTGACTGGCTGGAGACTTAGGGAAGGCTTCACAGAGAAGATGAACTTTGGTCGGAGTGCCTTGAAGGTCACTCAGAGGTTGGCAGTAAGTAGTGGCTAGAGTTGATTCACTACATCTTCTAGTGTAGAATGGGCTAAAAAGTCTTCAGTTTGCATTTACCCCTTTGCTGAAACATGCCACTATGAAGGAGAGAATCCTTACGTGGGGAGCTGGCAAAGTTCCATCAAGGGTTTTCTCTTAAACCTGCAAGTGTCAACTCCTTGGGCACCTTGGTGGACTGTTGCTCCTCCCCTGGTTGGCCTGGTTACTAGTCTTTGGGAACTCCATCTCAGGAGCAGGCACGATGAGGTCTGAGGATAGTTCCATTCTGATTGGCAGGTTGTCACATTGAATGGAGACTCTCGGCTGCTGCCTGATTAGAGCAAGAGAAGAGAAGATGATTCATTCAGGATGATTGCCATGAGTCAAAGGGAAATCTTCATGAAACTGAAGAGCCTGTGTGTGGTGCTCTCAGTTGTGTTCTTCTGGAGTGGTGCGTCTAACATGGACTTTGGAACCAAGCCTCCCCACGTGTGACGCTCCACTCTTAGTTTCTGGCATGAGCTGCCATTTTATTTTCTGTGACACAATAATATTTCGCATAAGTATTACTAGAGAAGGTGTTAGTATTAGAAGTGTTGGGGTTTCAGTATGAACAACAAAATAACTTTCTACCAAGATACCATAATTTGCAATTCAAATTTGAATAGGCTGATAGGATTAAATTAAATGATTCCAGTCAGGATAATTGAGCAGAGATTCTTCCATTAATCATGTGATTTTTTTTTGACGATCAGTTTATTTTTTTCTTCTGTAGACTTTGTACCAAAAAGTGAAAATGTAGAGAATGTCTAGAGAATGAACATTTGTATAAACAGTATATAGTGTTTTTTGTTGAACAAGTATAACAGAAAGAACATATTTTAACATTTATGCAATTTACATGCATCTCCTCATATATGAATACAAATATATACTTTTGGACATATATTTATCCTTTTACTAGTTATTTATATTGACTGCAATCCTATAATTTAGATGATGTAAAGTACCAAAGAGCTTTAAAAGTTCATGGAAAATGCCATTATCCTTTCATTCCATTTTTCCACAAACTATTTGTAGGCCCCTGGTTTCTTATTAAATGTCTCTTTGAGGTAATCATTCTGACTCACAAGGTAGGATTTTCCCTGGTGGTTTTCTGAAGTTTTAATTCTTTCAAAGAGCTGAAAACCTCATCTTTCTCCCACAGAACTGCTGGTTGGTTTGAACCCCCCACCTTGTGGTTCACAGCACCATGCTTATCCCACTGTGCCACCAGAGATCCTTGGTACAAACAGGGTAAGTTAATCTTACCCACTTTTTCTCATGCTGATTCTGCATTGTCCTCCTCTTGCTTTTCTCCTTCCCTTACAGTTGTCAAGATGCATCACTTAAAAGAGAATAGAGAGTATTTCTTGCAGCCCAGTAAGTTTCCACATGGATAAACTAGGCCACTTTGAAATTCTTTTTATTCTCAAACTTCATTAAGTTGATGCCAGTGGTTGTCTCCAATTAGTTTTATACAGAGAGGCAGTTTACACATTTGTCATTTATAGATTGTCTTAAACAGATTGTCCAGAGGAATGATACAATGTGGATTTATCCACAACTATTAGATAGTAACTATATAGTAATTACCAAGAAATGTGCAGACGGGAAAGGAATCCCCTAAGGGAATAATCTGTCAGTTTTATCTTGCAGCGAAAATGCTTTAAAATTCACTTATTTATTAATAAAAATGTACTCAGCACCTATTCTATCCCAGCGTTGTGCTAGATCTTGTGAGTATGAAGGTAGAGGAGTCTGAAGGACTGCGCATGCCCAGACAAACCAGTACAACCAACATAAACAGCCTGTACAACCATCATGAACAGTTACTTGCTCTGAGGATGGACCCGTAAGCATGGGAGGAGAGCTGAGAAACTGCACAAGATTCCAAACAGCAGGCAATCATTGCATTGTGACTTGAAAGGCGAACTGGAATGTGCTTAAAGTGGGGAGACGTGTACAGAAATGAAATATAATGAAGTCTAAAGTCTTTTCAATCTCTGGGAACTCTGCACACATCTGAGCCCTAGAAACGGAATCCTGTTCAGGAAGAAGAAGGAGTAAATATTGACAAATATTAGGTTGGCATCCCACGGAGGCTGGAGTGCTGTATCTTCTGGCAGATGAGAGTCCAGGTGGGGTTCATATTTTAGAAACTGTCCCTGTAAGACGTATGGAGGACAAGGCTGGATGCCAGAGACATGGTCAGAAGATATGGACCAGGGTCCTTTAATACATCATAATAAGTGTACTCCAGGCAGTGAACGTGAGATGAGAGAAGAGGGGAAGGGCTTGGGAAATATTGCAAAGGTTCATTGAGGCCCTTTCCCCGCTATGTGTCTACCTGTAAGATTTCAGAATGTCTTCAACGTGGGTTGATCAACAAGGACTCTTTTCCCACCTCTGATTGAGGGGTGGGGAAGCCCTCTTTGATTTGGGATGTTCCAGAACATCATATCAATAGTACTTATGAGAAACAACAGGTGGGGCCTCGGTGGCACTCTCTGGTAAGCTTTGGACGGCCAGCTACAAAGTTCCTGGTTCAAACCCACCTGTCATTCCATGAGAGAAATTTGAGGCTCTGTGATCTGGAAAAGGTGTACAGCCCCCAAATCCTATGTAGGGGAGCTATTCGTTGGAATTCATGCAAAGGCAGTAGGAAAAAGGTGTAGTTGCTTGCTCTGCTATAGGATACGATTTCTGCAACTACTTTGATCTCTTTTTCCAGGTGCTGCCCTGAAGGGAGTGTCCAACCCTTCCTTCAGCGGGCAGGCTCAAAGTACCAGCAGTACAGAGTCCAGCTCGGGAAATCACACTGTCAGCTACAACATGTAGCGATGGAAAAGGATGATGACAAGGAGTTGCAGAGGTTTCTGGGTTGCAAGTGCCTTTCAGGATCCTGCAGATTCAATTAGAACCTGCGGGTTGGCACTGAAGGAAGCCCCGGTCTCCGTTGCACTAAAGAGCTTTTACAGAAGGTTCTGTGGAGAACGGGACATACCAGAAGTAATGGGGATCAGACTCAGCTGGGTTTGGAAATGTAGATAAGTCAGTTCTTGACTTCCTTGACTCCTTTGGCCTCATTTCCTTATCAGTAGATGGGGGTCATTCTTGCATTTTCTTTCTATTTTAATATGAGAATTAAAGGTCAAGAATGATATAATGTTCATAATATGGTACAATAAGGAATCCTGGTGGTTTAGGGCTTATACACTGGGCTGTCATCTTCACTGTCAGCAGTTCAAAACCACAAGCTGTTCCATGGGAGAAAACAGAGCTTTCTACTCCTATAAAGAGTTACAGTCTTGGAAACTCACAGGGGTTGTTCTACCCTGTCCTATAGGGTCACTATGGGTCGGCATAGACCCCATGGCGGTGAGCATGTTTGGTTTGACATAGTACAATAGCCATAGGGAGAAGCAGGTCCTGATGGGGCCTTTCAGTGTGGGCACCAGTGAACATTGTGCAGATCCCAAGGAACTCAACTTACTCTTATCCTCATGTTTGATTAATTTTTCCACAAGTATATTCTTCTCTCTGATTATCTGCATTTTGATGATAGGTTACGTATTTGCCTTTTCTAGCATTGCATTGTTTTGGATCCATACTGACCTACACTACTAGAGATGGGCCCATGCCTTGTCCTTTTAATTAGTTACTACCATTGAAGCTGCAGAAGATTCAACAGTCTATGAAATGCTGGAATTCTCTCTCCCGAGCACTGCCTGGTTCGGGCTATATACTAAGCATAAAGGGCCATTAATGGCATTGGTCATTCTACTTCTACTTCTGAAATGTAACCAATGACAGCCCTTTGTAACACAATGATCCTGTTCACAAGGGATTGTGTTGACAGGACATACAGAACAGGCAGTATTTTGTTCTGTTGTGACTGGATTATCTATGAATTAGCGGTCAATGGTTGGCAGTTCACAGTCATAACACATACTGCTTCTCGTGTATGGAGCAGGGTTTCCACCCTGTGCTTTTATTTTTGACCCCGCCATTGATCTTATGAAGTAGCTGCAGCCATTAGCACCGAGTCTGATAGCATATACTCTATCCCTAAACTATTGCTTCCTTAAATCAATGACAATGTGTTCCTTACTTGTGTAGAAATAATTCAGAACGGTGGTAGCAGTGGTAGTACCACATGCTTTCTTCCATTTTGGTGTCCCACCATTTTTGGCACATGTCCACAAGGGCTGTCTGAGCTCAAACTATCACAGCTATAGTCTAAGTCAGAGGAAATAAGAGGACGAAATAAACAAACACCTAGGTAAGTAAGCAGATGCTATCCTATTTCTTCTAAAGAATTCTGTCCAGCTGTTTAATCTCTCACCATCCCTCAGACCCCTTTCCATCTTCCGGACCAGAACTTAGTCTCATCTAGCTCTGCAAAGGAGCCTGAGGAATCTGGCGCTGTAGCTGATCAAAATGTGCTGTGATCAAAATGTGCTCTGCTCAAAGATAGACTCCCAAGGAGCAGGTAGAGACAGAATTGTAGTGGGCCGCCATTATAGCCCATCACAGTAGGTTCCTTGCACTCCACTTTTCATAAGTTACGGAAATGAGGTTAAGTGTGCTCTGTTGTTGATTCACACACCACCCCAGCTTAATGGAGATTTTATGAAGTTTGCGATTTCGCAGCTTAGACATGTGGGCAGCCTACCAGGCAGTGGTTCATCCCTACATCACTAAGACTAAGACTAAGATAGTGAGCTCCTCTGGGGTGGCTGTAAAAAGTAGTGATGGCTGCAATGATTCACTGGAAGCAAATATCTGGAACCATTTAGGACATCAAATTCCACAATTCTTTCCTGCACTGTGTCCATGATTCACTCTCAAGCCTGGTACAGTGTCTGACATGCTTACACCACCTGGCTGGGTCAGGTGTCACTTTCTTTGCATGGGGCTTTTCTCTGACGCGACTCTGAGCTTCTTCACACTGTGGCCATCTTTGGGCGCTGTCTACCTTCACGTGGCAGCTGGTTTCCTCCAGAGGGAACGTTCCAAGAATCTCAAATGGAAACTATCATTCAGAAAACCAAACTTGCATCGCCCAGGTCAGTTTTGACACAAGCACCTCCTCATTAGGCTAAGACATTAGACAGCATTACTTCTGCCACATTCCATTGGTAAGGCGACTCACTGAGGCAAGTTGGGGTTTAAGATAACTCAAGGAGCATTTCGCTCGCCCTCTGAATGGGAGGACTGGCAGCATAGTCTCAACCTCCTTACCCACGACTAAATGACAGCTTATGAAAGGGCAGCTCAGAAGCCAAGGTCAAGGCTGGAGCAGAGGTCTTGTTGTATGCCAACTTGGCTTGAGAAATAGTCCTCAGTGCTTTAAAAGAATACACACGGTGGTTCTTCTTTTTCATTTTTAACATGAAAGATTTTACCTGGCTGTAGAGCAGTGGGAGAGAGTAAGGATTTGAGGCAACAATATCTCCTTGGGTGTATGTTGGCCCTTCTGTCCTCAGTGAGGTGAGTTTGTCTTAGGGCTTTGGGCTGCACTCTGGGACCTGGCTTTTGGTTCTTTAACACTCCCCTCCCACCCCCCTCCCAACCCTCTTCCACCTAAACAACCGGCCTGTGCCTCAGCTGTCTCTTTCACATTTGTGAATACTCTCTCAGGTCTGGGAAATCAGATTGTCTCATTTAAATTTAATTTGAATTTCTGTTTGAAGAATCAACCTGAGACATCAAAGGGATTCCAAAAAAAAAAAAAAAAAGCACTACAAAATAAATGATCAAATGACTTCTGAAAACATTGTACTTTTATATCTGAAAATATTGGATCAAAACCCCAATTCCTTTTATTGTTAAAATAAAGAGAGACTTAAAAGAAACTGCCATGTAATTTTGACACTGCATTTAACCAACAGACAAATTGTGGTAACCTGGTAGCATAACTATCAATATGTGTCTTCTCACTCTGATTCTTAATGATTCAGATTCTCCTAGTCACTCAATTTCAACCTGGTTTCAAGCTAATTCCTTCAAGGCATAATAATATATTTTAGAGTACAGGTAACTGTACTCTAAGTGCCTAATTTGCCAGTCTTGAAATCATTAAATTACCAGTTTATCTGCTCAAAGCAGACTGATTTTTGTGTCGAAATGTGGCCTTTGAGAAACAATGTTCACACACACACAATTATCCTTAATTATTTGTGCATTTGGTTTTTCAAGATTTAAATCTGCCTTTCCCTATTTTAGTAGCGCTAGAGGTGGGCCTCATAGAGAAGTTAGCGGTAACTCGGACTTCCAGAGATGTATCTGAGTAAGACAAATGGCTAGGCTGCTAAGCACAAGGTGGGAGGGTGCCTTGGAAGAAAGAAATGGAAATCAACTTCCCAAACCACAGCCATTGGGAAGACCCTGTGAAGTTCAGTTCTACTCTGACCCTTGTGGTTGACACTGGCATCCGTGGCATCATTTGGCGAGCCCAGGCAAGTGCTTGAGAAAACACAGAGAAAAGAGTGTGGAATTCGGCTTCACATGTGCAATCACAAGAGACTGAAATGACTACCTGTGAGGGTATTAGGCATGATATCACACCCATGTAAACTCCATAAACCATGCCAAACCCAACCCACGACCGTTGAGTTGACTCCACTCATAGTGACCTTACAGAAACAAGGTTTCTGAGGTTGTAAGTCATAAAGAAAGAGATTGAAGGCCAGGGCTTACCTGACAGCACTACCAGGGCTTCTTGAAAAACTGCACGAGTGATTAAAATTTGAATGTGTGCTGTACTGAATGGACCACTGATAGCTCAGTGATGAATTGCTCAGGAGGTTGGTGTTTTCGACTTGGTAGCTGCTACATGGAAGAAAGGTGTGCCAGTCAGTTTCTGTAAAGATTTGCCAGGTTTCCACTGGAAACCTTAGGGGACAATTCTATTCCGTCTTCTAGGGTTACCATGAGTCAAAAGCGACTACTTGGCCATGTGTTTGGTTTAGTTCGGTGCTATGTCGACTTATCAAGAATGAAACCAACAAACTGGTCAGAGAGAAGGCCCGAGTCTTAGAGATAAGAAGCATCATGGGGTGGTTATGGTTCAGGGGAAAAAAAGGGAGGGGGGCACCTTATTCAGTGATGATGAGCTAGCGTGATTCATTTGTTTTGTGAAAACCTCATAAGATTCAATAGGAAGAACCAGTAAGGAAGGATTAAAAAGTAGGAGAGGGATATACTGCTTAAATATCAGTGCTTCGTTCTAGGGAAGAGGCAGTATTCCACTCACGTATCCAAAGGGAATTGGCTCTTTGATGCACAGAATACCCCCCTTGATGGACTTTTTGTGAGCTCCCACCCGCCTCCTTCCTGCTCTGTAGGTGAAGGGAAGGGTTCTGACAAAGAGAATTGAATTGTCTGTTTAATAAAGTTATAGCAAAGTAAAATCTGTCCCCTGGCAACATGCCTTAGATTTCAGAACAACTGGAAAAAGATAAGATGTGTGCCATTGGGAAGGGGTCATGAAAGGGGGAGCAAACTTCGCACATCCCACTGCAAGTGGAGCTCAAGAAAAGTGTAGCTGGAGAGGAATTTCCCCAGCAAGGGAGCTTGGAGAGATCTAATGATCAAGTCCACATGGTTTCATGCTGTGCTCAGTGCTGAATTTGCCTCTCCATTATACCCTCCCCCTCTTTAGGTCACACAGTGTTATGGATTGATTTGCATTCTCCAAAAATAAGTTTTGTAATTCTAACCCCTAGCCCTGGAGATGTAGTCAAATTTAGGAATAAGCTTTCTTTATTATGATAAAGAGACATTATCAGTGTGGGCGTGTGTCTTAAACCTAATGACTGGTGCAATAGAAGTAGATTTTAAAAAAATCGGACACACTCCCATCAGGTCTCTTCTTATGCACAGTGACCTATAGGAGAGAGTAGAACTACCCCTGTGGATTTCAAGGGCTGGAAATCTTTACCAGGTCAGAAACCCTCATCTTTCTCCTGCAGAGCAACTCGTGGGTTTGAACTGCAGGTCTTGTGGTTAGTAGACTAATGCATAACCTGGGCTCCTTTGAAGAGTAGATTAGGCACAGAGAAATCAGCAGAGAGGGAAAAATAGATGCCATGTGGAGATTTCTAGGAACACTGAGAATAATGCTACAGACCTGAACGAATGTTTTCCCTCCAAATTGTCAGCAAAGAGAGCTTTGTCCTAAATCTAAGGCCCTGAATTCAGACACCTAGCTTCTGAAACTGTAAGAAAACAGATTGCTGTTCCTTAAAGTGGCTCACTTGTAGTATTTCTGCTAGGGTAGCACTCTGGGACAAAGATCGCAGTGCCTGGCAGTTAGTAAGCAGAAGGGGTTCTTCCTGCTTCGAGCAATGGAGAAAGGCTCCCGACAACAGCAAGAAGGGGCCGATTTGCTCGGTTGCACCATGTAAGCACATTGCAGTGTGGATTGACACAGAAAGTAATGGGAAGCACATCCCTCCCTAGTCTATGTGAAAAATGCCCAAGAGTTAGTTGGTCCTTGAAAAGGGTGTGAAAGAAGGGAAGAGATCCAAGCCTGTAACAATCACATTTCACTAACGTCCACAATGCGTATTGCTTTTGGGGCATTATGTGAACAGCATCTTTTATTCAGACCTAACTCAGATTACAAACAAATTTCACTTTAATTCAAATTTGTAAGTCAATTGAGATTGTTAGGTATGGATTGTATCCTAATGTCAATTAATCAAGTGTTTGTCTTAGTAGATAGTATATAGTTTGCCTTTTTTGCATAAAGTACATTAAAGAAACACTTCTAGATATTATTAAAAGATACTAAGACATTTTTAACATAATACTGTAAGATAATATAATATGTTATAATAAAGAATACTATATAATGCACTGTTTATTATCATGTAATTATTACTGTTATAATTAATACTATTAACTCATCATTTAACAAATTAAGAAATAACTATTAAAATTGGGTATTTGGTCATTAATGATTTACATATTAAATATTTTATAACATTGGCAATGAATTATTGATGTTATAATGGATAATACTAAATAAATAATTATATAACTAAGTAATATAATAACAATAATATTTTGATGCGTGTTGCAAAATAGGGCCTCTTTTTTATTATGAATGAATGTAACCACCTTCCATTTTTAATATATTAGACAAGCCACCAGTTGTCAGTCAGTTTGCTATACTTTGGGGTCGTGGCTGTTGCTAGGATGCTGGAAGCCATGTCATCGGTATTTCAGATGCCAGCAGGGTGGCCCAACGTGACCAAGTTTCAGCAGCGCTTCCTGACTAAGATAAGACAACAAAAAAATGACTTGACTCCCCACTTCAGAAGAAGGAGCCACTGAAACCCTGCTGTATAACTTTGAGACACTGTCAGATATGAAAAGTCTAATGAATGGAAGCAGGGTACTTCCGGAGGATGAGACCCGTGGGTCAGAAGGCACCTGAGCAGGAATGGCTTCCTCAAAGTAGAAATGACCGTGGACTTGAATGGAGTACAGCCTGTAGGAGTGGAGCCTTTAGGATCTTCATCTGTTGATGGGGCACAACTCAAGGTGAGAAGAAACAGATGCAAAAGCCTAATAATTGGAACCTGGAATGTACAAAGGAAATATAGGAAAATTGGAATTCTCAAAAATGAAATGGAACTCATAAACATCAATATCCTAGAAGTTGATGAGTTGAAATATGCTGTGTTTTGGCCATTTTGAATTAAAAACAGCAACAACAACAAACATGGTTTACTATGCCGGGGACGACAATCAAGAGGTATGGTGTTGGATTCACAGTTGAAGGGCATTTTCCAGATCTAGGTTGAATTATAAGGTTGTCTGTGATAGGATTGTATATATCCACCTTTATGGAAATCCAATCCATACAACTGTGATTCAAATGTATGCACCAACCATGAAAGCTAGCGATGAAGAAATTTAATGTTTCTAGCAATGTTTTTAGCCAGAAATGGATGAAACATGCAATCAAGATCATTGATAATGATTGCTCATTGGAATGCGAAAATTGGAAACAAGGGTGAACACCCAGTAGTTGAAAAAGATGGTCTTGGTGAACGAAAAGAAGCTAGTGACTGCACCATAGAATGCTGTAAGACCCATGGCTACATCATAGCAAATGAAGAACAAACACGGGGACTACACACATGGACTTCTCTAGATGGAAACATAGAAATAAAACTGACACCACCTGTGGAGATGGAGAAGATGGAGAAGCTCAATATTAGCAGCTAAAAGCAGGCCAGGGGCTATCTAGGGAACAGACCCTCATCAATCACTCATATCTAAGCTCGGGCTGAAGCTGAAGGAAATTAAGATAAAGTTCACGGAGCCAGAATATGACCTTGAGTCAATGCCCCTGTGGTAAGTAAATGATTTTGTGTCGATAAGAAACTCCTGCTCATGTGTCCAGTCAGACGTCAGTCAGGTCTCAGCCTGATGCTATCTTCTTCGATGCATGACCTTTGCATAAGGATTCTGGGGACCTCCTCCTAATTCTGCCATCCTGTCTTCCTTCCCATGACTCGAGTGGCCACTCTGAGAGCTGCTGGTGCCCTGCCACCTTGGACCTAGAGGAATTGACTCTCACCAGCCTGTCAGCATCCTGCATTCTGTACCATTGCATGTGGCTGTGTGATTCTGAAGAGGAACTTATGGACTGTTATTGGACTTAGGGACTTGATGTGGGCTGGGACACTTCCTTGATCTATGACAACTAATTGATATGAAGCTCTTTCTTATACATACATGAGTGTCACTAGAGTTGTTTCTCTAGTCAACCTGTCCTAACGTCACCCCCCTCTGGAATTTGGAGAACATCTCAAGAACAGATTTGATGTATTGAACACTAATGACAGAAGACCTGTTGACCTGTGGAAGGACATCAAGAACATCACTCATGAAGAATGTAAAGGGTCATGAAAAAGAAAAGAAAGAAAGAAAGATCAAAGTGGATGTCTGAGAAGATTCTGAAATTTGCTTTCGATCATTTGCTAAGGCAAACAGGAGAAATGATGCAGTCAAAGAGGTGAATAGAAAATTTCATAAGGCAACTAGAGAAGACAAATTAAAATATTATAATGAAGTGTGCACAGTCTTAGAGTTAGAAAACCAAAAAAGAAGAAAACTCTCAGCATATATTTAACTGAGAGAACTCCAGAAAAAATTCAAGCTTCAAGTTGAAATACTGAGAGATTTTAAGGGCAAAATACTGGAAGATGCAAGACATACACACACACACACACACACGTATGGAAGGAATATGCAAAGTCTCTACCAGAAAGAAGTAGTGGGCATTCCACCACTTCAGGAGGTAGCATCTGAGGGGTATGCCTCCCCAAAATGGAATTGCGCTGAGCAGAGAGGAGCTTTGGTAGTAGCATTTTCCCTGCTAGCCGAGCATTGAGCAACTCGCTCTGAGTTAGTGTGCTCAATGCCATCACCTGAAAAGGTTATTTCTGGTCACAGTGAATTTTTTTGTAAAAGCAGTTTCACTCGAACCTCATTTTTTGTGATGGCCAATTTAAGAGAACAGCGTGCAGCTGTGAAATTTTGTTTCCCGCTTGGGAAAACCGCCGCAGACAGCACTATGGGAAAAACTCAAGTGTAAAAGTGTTTTTTTTTTTTTTGCTTGTTTCAAAAAAGGTGAAATGTCCTTTGATGACAAACCTCATTCTGGACATCCATCAACTTCCTGAATGGACAAAAATGTTGACTCGTAGTGCAGTTGGAGTTTGTTCCACGAGGTCAGAGTGTTAATCAAGTTTTCTATTTAGAGGTTCTGGGAAGATTGTGTAACAGTGTGTGACAAATATTGTCTGATTTGTGGCAGACAGGATTGGTTTTGCCACCACAACAATGCACCTGCTCACATAACCATCTTAGTGCACCAGTTTTGGGCAAGAGACACCGTGTCTTTCTTTCCCCAGGCACCCGATTCCCCTGACCTCGCTCTGTGTGACTTCTTTTTGTTTTTGTGAATAAAGAGTGTCATGAAAGGACAGCCATTTGATGACGTAGAAGAGGTGACTATAAAAA
>NW_022111309.1:7514195-7516632 GCF_000313985.2 Echinops telfairi | reverse complement strand
AATTATTTTAAATTAGTTAGAATGTAGAATATAACTATTGGAGATTTGATTATGGCATTGAGGTTCTATAATTTTTATAATCCAAACAGCTATCACTAACTTGGAAGACATCATATTATAAATTATCATTATAATATTTTGAAATATTTGCATATTCACTTTTAAGAAAAATGAGGTGCGAGTCATAGGATATTATTTCAACAAAGATGATGGATGATGACTATTTTAAGCAACCAGGCATTGTCATAGTGAGTTTGTAACAAGTTAACCTGATTAACCATGAAGAATATGTAAACTAGATAGAGTGTTCGACTGCAGGAGGTACTGTGAGAATATTGGAGATTGAAGAAAATGAATCAAGGTAGACTAGGAGGTGAGATAAAGTGAGGGCTGGGGAAGCTATGTTTTGTGCAGCAATTACAGAATGGAATAAATAAGTTGGAAAGGAGAAATACGACTGTGAAGAGAAAATGAAAATGGGAAGCACTAGTTTTACCGTTCGTGGAGATCAGCACTAAGGGGTAGTTACCTCTGTTAGGCTTTTCTAAGAGCATGCAAGTCTCCAGGAAGAAATGTTTTCCAGTCACTTGGATCAACCAGAATCTTCTCATTAATTTTCTCTGTATACCTGTACTTATAGAAACAAAGAAAGTGATGTTCCAGAGCAAAAACACCTCTGCCTCAACAGAAAATAATTCTAGAAATCGTTGAAGGTCATTTAAATGAGTGCATATTTGCTGTGCCTGGAAGAAGTTTGAGGAGTTTTTAAAACAATATTAACTGCATCAAATTTTACCAGAACTACAGGAAATACAGGAAGAAAAGTTATCATTATAACTATAGTAGCACAATAAAGTGTTCTGGAATTCTCTTTCTTCTCAATGTTATCCATAGTCTGTTATGATTCACACCATCAAACGCCTTTTCATAGTCAGTAAAACACAATTAAGCGTCTTTCTTTATTCTTTGTGTTCAGTCAAGATCCATCTGTTGTCCTCTGCCATTGAAGAGAAGACAGGAATGCGGCATATTTTAGAATCAGACAAGGTATATGTCAGAGTTCTATGAGTTCATCATAACCATTCAAAAATTGTCTGAGAAGCTCAACTATCTGAAGAACATAGCATCAGGATTGGAGGAAGGCTAACTAACAAGCTTTCATGTACAGATGGAAAAAAAACCTTGCAAATGAAAGTGAGGAGGACTTGAAGCACTTTCTGATGCAGATTAAGGACAGCAGCCTTTAGTGTGGATGCCAGCTCAATGTAAGGAAAACCTAACCTCACAACAGGACCAAGAGATAATATCATGCGAAGTGGAAAAAATGGAAGTTGTCAAGGATTTCATTTGGCTGGAGTCCACAATCCTTGCTCATGGAAGCAGCAGTCAGAAGATCAAATAAGCTATTGCATTAGGCAAGCCTGCTACACACGTCCTCTTTAAAGGGTTTGAGTAGTAATTATGTCACTTTAAAGTCTAAGTTGGACATTGAGTAAGGAAGGCCTAAGAACAATCTATGCATTTGAATTATGGCGCTGATGAAGAATGTCAAAATTACTATGGACTACCAAAAGAACAAACACATTTGTCCTGAAAGAAGTGCAGTCAGAATTCTCCTTACAAAGGAGGATAGGAAGACTTCGTCACGTGTACTTTGAACATCTGATAAAGAGAGACAATTCTCTAGAAAAGGGCATGGTACTTGATAAAGTAGAAGGAAAAAGAAGACCTTCAATAAGATGGATTGATACAGTGACTGCAAGAATGATTTCAAGCAAAACACGGTGACGATGGCGCAGGACTAGAGCGTGCTTCTTTCGGTTGTATGCCCGGTTACGGTCACTGTGAGTTGGGACCCACTTGAGGGCACCTAATAGCACCAACATAATGAGTAGAGTTTATTTAAAAGTTAAACACTGAAAATGTAACACATGCATGTGGATGTGGGATGAGCTGATAGTAAGACTGTTCTTGGGGTCAGATTGGGCACAATTCCCGCACTGCGTCTCCAATGTTGTCACCCGTAGTGCTGTGGGTTAGTGAGAGATGTCATGTCTCATAGTGGGGCCTACTCTATGGTCCTCTTTGTGCATTGCATGCTCTCAGCAGGAATATTGTCCTCAGAGCTTGGTTGGCCTGGATGTGCTCCACTCTCTCTCCCTCCCACTTCATTTGCTCCTGTGCGCTCTGATCAGTCATGTCCCTCTCCCTGAGCTGTAGTGTTAGTGCTGTCCTCTGAAGTGAATTCTTCTGGGAGGCAGGGGGCTGGCTGTCCACGAATTGGGGCCGGCCCCTCAGACCTCTCTATTGGTTCCCTGCTTCATGCTAGTATGTTGCGTTCATTTCTTGGAGCACCGGGTTGAAGTCTGGTCCCTCTTTTCCTGTGGAGATATAGACAACACCCTCCCCTTGGGTGGGTTAGTGCCCTGTTCCACCA
>NW_022111309.1:7498256-7513313 GCF_000313985.2 Echinops telfairi | reverse complement strand
GGGTTCTTAATGGAATTTCCAAGCACA
Organism: Echinops telfairi; assembly: GCF_000313985.2. Lineage (NCBI taxonomy): Eukaryota > Metazoa > Chordata > Mammalia > Afrosoricida > Tenrecidae > Echinops > Echinops telfairi. Next base: position 7,513,286 of record NW_022111309.1, on the reverse strand, counting down.
GCCCATGCGATCTTGGAAGACTGAGCAGTGTTGTGGTGAAAAAACAATTCCTCAAAGCAATTTTCCTGGCCCTTTCCTGACCAGTGCAGTTTTCTATTTTCTAAAAGCTTCCTCATAATATGTCCCTGTGTATGTCCTGTGTCCTTTGAGAAAATCCATCAACATTACCCGCTGGAATTCCAGCCCCCAACCAAAAAAAATTGTCATAGTTCTAGTCATCGTAACAGTCTGAGGTGAGCTCTCTGTCTTAAATACAACAGATGCAACAGATTCCCACAGAAGTCCTGTTTTGATTGGGCCTCTTTGCTTGTTTGGAAAGCACCCTAAGATGATAAAGGCAAATGTATTTCTGAGAGAAATTGTTCGCAGCCACCCATGTATCACAAAAAAATATTCAACCATGCTTATTGGGAGTAAACCTGTGCATGTATGAGCTGAATCCCAGTAGCAATATTGTTTGACTTACTGTTAACTTGTGAGCTATACTACCTGTGGGACACCCAACCTTAGATCAAGCAGTCAGTGATAAGAATGGCAAAAGTGCTGCTTTTAGCATTTGGATGCTCCAAATGAAGATTAAGTTGATGAGTTTTCCATTTTGAGAAAGGCCTCTATGTTTCTTACCTCCGGGAGATTGTGGAATGGTGGAAAGGAAAAAAAAAATACATAAGAAACAACCGATCAATAACAAATTGCAAAATAACGCACACTATGTGGGAAATCCAGCAGTCACCTGGCTATTAGGCATACTGTGGCCACTTTCAAATTGCTGTGATGCTGGAAGCTCTGCCACCAGGATTTCAAATACCAGCAGGGACACCAGCAGGGTGGACAGTTTCTGCAGAGCTTCTGGACCAAGCCAAACTCAAAACAAAGGCCTGGCAATCTGCTTCCCGATATTAGCCAACAGGAAACATGAATCACAATAGAACAGTATTCAACTTGCTTGATTTGAACATATCATCAGGAAGGCTCCTTCACTGGAGGAGGGAAATGTCCTTGGTAAAGTCAAGGTCAATGGAGGGGAAGGTAAGTGCTTCATGAGATGAATTGGCATAGCAATTGCAGTGCTGAATTTGAATTTGACTATAATCTTGAGGAGGATGCTGGACTGGGCAATGTTTTATTCTGTTGTTTGTAAGGTCATTATGAGTTGCTTTTGACTTTATGATAGCATGATTATCTATCATCTATCGTCATCATCTATATCTATCTATCTGTCTGTCTATCTATCTATCTATCTATCTATCTATCTATCTTTTTTTTTTTTTTTTATCTATCTATCAAGAAACAAACAGTTTGCTATGATCAGACATGATAGCAGACATCTTCGTACAGAACAGTAAGGAGGACCTCTGAAGGAGACTGAAGCACAAGTATCAGAGAGGCAAAGGTCCCACAGAAAGGGGATTATTGGACAAGGGAGCAAGCAACTTGTTATTCTAACTGGAATGAACTTGGCCTGTGAGGAATACAAGAATGCTATTGCACGTAAAGCTGAAGATGTGTACACAATAGCACTGATGTGATAGTTGCTGCTATGCTTACAACTTAAGGAGTCTGAATTTGGTTCTGAGTTCAATTCAGAAGTAGGGTCTTAAGAAGACTGAATTGTGATTTAATGTATCGCTTAAAGAAGTCATTCTGATGACTGTGGAAAATGACTGGAAGCATGTCATAAACATGAGCAGTCAGTGAAGAAGGTTTTGCTATGGTGTGAGTAAGGGGTAACGGGAGATGGAAGTAGAATGGTGAGAAGAGCAATGGAAGTGGATGGATTAAAGATTCAAGGCCGGAGATAGAAATCATGATGCTTTCTAATACTTTAGGTAGCGTTAGAGATGTGTCTGCTTAATCAGGAAGATATTCTCATCTAGATTTACTTCATGGGTTTACCCAGGTGGTGGTGATAACTTCAACTCAAAAGGATGGGGCAGAGGGAGATGGAAGGTGGGTTACAGGGGGACACATACAGTTCTGTTGTATTGATCCTACCATGTATGTACTGAGGCACCCAAATGAAAAATGAAGACCAATAGTGGCTACGGAAGGCATGGAACAGCTAAGTGGGTGTATGACTTTGGGAATTGACAAGATGCTTATGATGCTCCAATTCTTGAAAACAACCGAGATTCTCTAAGCACCTAATAAAAAAAGAAAATTAAGGGGTCTGCTCTGAAAGTTAAAGGAGCTGAAGTTAAAGGGGGAGAAGTCCACAAAGCAAACAAAAAACAATGGAGGAAGTGGGAGCAAAGTCAGGGTCATAATGATACGGAACTAAGGGGGAAAACCAGGGCTTCAAAATGGAAAGAGCAGTCAACTTTCGAGTATTGCCCAGATTTCCCATGAGAAGAAAAGAGACGAGGGCCCATTGTATTGGATAACTTCGTAGTCCCTTCTTGTTGGTACTTGCTGTCAAGTCCGTTCCATGGTGACCCTTTGAACAACTAAGCAAGATAGTGCCTGACCCTACGCCGTCTTCCCAATCGTGAATTTGCTTGTGTCCATGCTTGTGGCAACTGTGTCTCTCTCTGAGTGCCTCCCCATCAGAAGCTTCATCTTCCAGAGCAGTGCTTCTCAACCAAACACCATGACCCTTTCACACAGCTCCTCATGTCGTGGTGACCCCCAACCATAACATTATTTCCGTTGCTACTTGATAACTGTCATTTTGCTACTGTTATGAATCAGATGACCACGGTGACAGGTAGTATGACCCCCAAAGGGGTGGCGACCCATAGGTTGAGAACCGCTGTTTAAGAGTGATGTTGGGTGCCATCTAATTGGTTCTGATTCAAAGCTACCCTATGTACAACAGAACTAAAAACGACTCGGTCCTTTTGTTGTGTTTGAGTCCATTGGTACTGTCGCTGTGTCAATCCCTCTCATGGACAGTCTCCCTCTTTTTATTAACTCTCCGCTTTACCCAGTGTGTGTCCTTTTCCAAGACCTTGCCTGTCCTGCTAACATCTACATGTGATGAAGCCTCTCCATCCCACCTCTAAAGAGTGTTCTGGCTGTAATTCTTCCAAGACAAATTTGTTTGTTCTTCTGGCATCCCTTTTCCAGGACCACAATTCAAAAGTATCAGTTCATCTCCAGTCTTCTTTATTCACTCTTGAGCTTTTACATGCACAACCACGCCCATGGCCATAGAGTCAGGACAGAGAAGAACTACTTCCGGGGGTGGGTGGTGGGTTTGAGGCTGTGAAATGTAACAGGAAAAGACAGCATCATCTTTCTCCTATTTTGTATGAAAAGTAGTGATTAAAAATACCTTGCATTGGGAGAGTGTATTTGTTGGGGTACTTTTAAGAAACAAATCCACAGAAATTCAAGTATAAGAGAGAGTTTTATATAAAGGGTAAGTGCACATCAAGAAAACATCCCAACCCTGTGCTGCCCAAGCCCACAAATCCACCATTAACCCATATGTCCAACGCCAATCCACAAAGTCCTCCTCCATCTCACAAAACTGACACAACAATGCCGACTGCTGGAGGAAAGCCGAGTCAGTGAGCATGTAAGCATCTCAACGCTGGCAGGGCTCGCCACACGGCTGCTTCAGCACCCAGGGATGCATTGTGGTAGGTCCATGCGGCTTCTCCTTGGGTATATCTTGCAGGAAGTCAGCCTTGCAAGGTGAAGCAGGGAACTGCTAAGGCAGCTGCACCCTGGTGCGACCATCACGAAGTAAGAGACCAGAGAACTAGAAAGGCGAGGCTCACTAAGCCATTTATCTCTCCGCCCTTCAATTAACCCCACCTGTGTTTATCAGCCAGGTTGGCACAATAAACTAACTATGTCAGAGTGGCACACCTTAGTATCAAGTGACAAGTGCTTTTTACCACTTGAAGGATATCTTTTGCAGCAGATTTTCCCAATGCAATATATCCAGTAATCAATGTTGAATCTTTATAGTTTTTGTGTTAGTATGGGTAAATTAGAAAAACAAGTCCAGAGACACTCATATGTGTATAAAAACAAGTTTTATATAAAAGAGCAATTGTATATTGAGAAAACATCCCAGCCTAGTCCAGATCAAGTATGTAAGTCCGATATTAGACCCTATGTCCGATACCAATCTATAAAGTCCTCTTCAGATCACGAAACATGAAATAATGCCGTATGCAGGAAGATCACAGGCCAGTAGGTAGGAAGTCTTGTGGATCCAGTGGCGATAGAGGCATCTCAGTGCTGGCATGGGCCTCCATGTGGCTCCTCCAGCTCCAGGGCTCTAGTGTAGCTCCATGTGTCTTCTCAACAAGAATGTCTCACAGGGAGTGAGTGTGTGTCCCACAGCCAATGAGCTATTTATCTCCTTAGCGTCTCCAAATGAGATCATCAGACTGTGACCTGATTGACAGGCTAACCTCCACCCCTTCACTCTTAAGTCTCAAACTGACAACACATTATGTAACTACCCCAGTTTTCATTGACTAATTTTTGAAAGTAGATTACTAGGTATTTTTCTTAGTCTGGAAGTTTTGCTGAAACCTTTCAGCCATGGGTAACAGTCCTGGCATGTGAAATACTCAGGGCATTGTTTTTGACGTCACAGCAACATGAAAGGGCTAAGAGTAGTGGTGAGCATTAGTGAACTTCATAAGGTAAAAGTTAGTGGACCGGTGAGTGGAAGACAGACAGTTATAGATTTAAGCATGCAATAAATGAAGGTTAACATATATCGTCAGTTATGAGAAACTCCTTGTGAAAGAAGAGATCTGAAGTAGTACTGTAGTAATTACTAGAGAGGGAGTTTGGGAGCAAGAGAGGGAGTGTAGATTGAGGGACAAGATGTGGGATGAGACGTTTTGGTCAGCAGGGGCGTTCAGAGCTCATGACAGAGAAATAAAGTAGAGAGAGACCAAGTGAATTCGTGAGGCAAAATGAGAACGCCCAGTGTTGGCTTTCATTTACACAATGATGTAAGATAAAAGATCAACAGCTAGGGGAGGAGAAACATTGGGTTTAGTCGCGATGTGGTTGGAGGTATTTTCTATCAGGGTTGCTGCAGTTCGCGACTACCCTATATGCAACCTCATGCACCGTCATCCAGTCCCATGCCATCTTTATGGTTGCACGTCTACCTGAGTTCATTTTCACGACCCTCGGGAAGTGCTTTCCCAACCTAGGGCGCTCCTCTTCCACCACTGCATGCTTCACTGAGCTAGAGATGTGATATCATCGTGGCAAACAGTGAAGCCCTGAGCCTAAAGAAACATTCGAGGAGTTCTGGTCAGCGTGGACCAATTCGTTTTAAGACTGGAGTTTCTTCATTCGTAACGATAGCAATATGCTTATAGAGTGATTTTCTGCATACCACACAAATCTATATCTATATTCATCTATGGCTCTAGGTCATTAATATAGCTGTACGTTTAGCTACAATGATACAGATAGACCATACATCATAAATAGTGTACCTTTTCCTGAGTGATTATGATGGAGGGAGAGAGCTTTACGGAAACCAAAGGTTATGGAAAAGGATTGAGTATAACAATGAGCCAGGGGAACTAATCCGGATGAGAAGGCAAGTGAAGAAAGGAGGGTGCTAATGGAGAGTGAGAAAGTGATGGGATCAATGATATAGACATGTCAATGCAACTTGGGAATTGATTTCACGTGAGTGTTTTAGTGAATGAACTAGAGGGATAATGAATCACCTGTATAGATTATTCATTGTTGAGATGGGGGCAGCTCTGGTGAGGGCAGAGCCTAGCGTGGAAGTGGGATTTGGAGTTAGAACATGAGGAAAGTCTTTAGGAAATTAGGGGCTCTAAGAACATGGACACCTCGGTGTTGTATAGTTTATGCACGTTTACCATGTGTGCATTAAAGACATCCAAGAAATGCCACTGGTGAAGGCAGAGGATTTGTGAACCATGACTAAGACCTTTGGTGAACAAGCAAGTTACTAGGCTATTGGTCGATGATGACAAACAGGGGACTAAGGGATAGTAAGGGCAAAATGTACAGACGCAGAGGATTGGGTACTATAAGCTGGAGTTTGGGTACTAGAAGCTGGAATTTGGAGAGAAGGTGGTGTGACAATCGTAGTGGGGTTCAGGAAGCTTAGAAATTTAGACCCAATACTTTAAGGTGTAGTTTAAGGAGATAGGGAAGAGGTAGCTGCTCCCAGAGAGAGTTGCTACAAAGCACCCCAACAGGTGATTTGGAAAAGAGCCAGGAATTGAACTCAGCAGATGAGGCTGATAGATCGTAAAAGGTTAGTCTTGTGGGAATCCCAGGCCTAAACAGAGAAGTGAGGCGCGTCACTATTGATTCCTGCATTTTCTGGTGAAGGCTTCCTGCTGTGCGTCCGTGGGTCCGGCAGAAGAGAGCATGTGAACGTCGTGTTCTGATTCCTCTGAGACAAACCACCTAGGAGGGGCCCAGCAACAAGGCTCCTGTCACTGCTAAAGGCAGAAGAATGGAAGCTCCTGAGGGGGTGGTGGTGAGGAGAAGGGAAATAAGGGCTGGAGCAAGAACCTGATAGTTGTTCAGTGACCTGCTGTCCAGGTGTGTGCTCAGAACGTTCTTGGGTAGCAGATTGCTGCCTGCTCTAGGACCGGAGACAGCCCCAGTGCAAAAGGCAAGGCCTTAGTGGAAGAACTCAGTGTCTACAGGCTTCTGTGACGGCTTCTCCATCTTCCCTGTAGAATTGACTGCTGCAGTCTTTGATTTGATGCTCTCCCCACATACCTCTGTGATGGTACCCACTGCATGGTCTTGGGATTTCTCCGTGCTCCTTCACCGCTGTACTGTTAACTTGTCAGTAATAAGGACTCTGTTTTTCTTCTTCTTCTCTGAGGTTCACTTGACTCTTTCCCACTCCTTCCTCCCTACCCGCTGCCCGCCCTGCTAAGCTTAGGACTTCTATATAGCACCTGATGAATCTGCTCTAAACATTTGATGAATGGATGAATGGATTGCTCATCTCTGCTTTGAATGCCCCCCACTTGTCTGTCAGTTTGTCCGACTCCACTGGGCAGGCTCTCGGTGGAAGTTCCAAACAGGCAGTCTAGGAAGAAAGGCTGGCAAGCCAGATCTGAAGATTAGCCAAGGGAGAGCTTATGGGGCGCAACAGAATGTTGTCTGCGACAGTGGGGGAAGATGAGCCCCCGGTGAAAGAACAGTCAAGCCGCATAGCGCTCCATCACATGGGCAGATGGGCGGTGAACAGCGAGGAAATGTGCTGGCATTTCACAAAACTGAGCACCTGAATTAACAGGAAGTATGTGCCTGTGATTTTTCCTCCGGAACACTAGATTCTGCAGGAATCACTTCATAGTTGATCTTGTTTCACAAAGTCCTCAGTTTTGGAAATGCCAAATTTAGGGCGTAGAAGTTTGGACATTATTAGGAATTCAAAGATAGAGATTTTGTTCTCTTTTTCTTTGAAGAACTGCTTTTCCTATGGACTTTAATCATGTATCCACACCTGTTTGTCACAGTAACAAACATGCCACATGGATGCAGGATGGTCATGATAGGAGAAAGGGTGGGCAGGGAGCAGAGGGGCCATTTGGGGATTCCCAGAACTTGATGAACGTTTTTATTGGTAAGCCTAAAAGTGCTCTCATAAAAATAGGGTTCATTTCTTAAAAGTTCCTTTTACTAGGAGAGCCAGTTTGAACTTATGTTCTGACTCTGAAAAGAGAGAGACAGCCCAGCCCTTTATTTATCGACCAGGGATATTTTCTGACTTATTGGGGAGTAATAAGCAGAGCATGCTAAAAACAAAAACCAGCTGCAGAGCTGGGGTGGATTGTGGGAAAAGGAACTTGTTAACATAGTTCTTGATGGAGAAGGGCGCTCTCTCTGAGTGTGTCCCTGAGCACGCGGGACAGTGTGCCGGGAGGGAGGAGGGTGATTTGCACTAACAGGGGTGCTAATATGATGTATTAAATGTCAGACCAGCATCGCTGGGTATGCATATCTCTCCTGTTGTACTGCCTGTTTATGCTTATTCAGCCCTTTGAATAATTTAACACATTTCATACTCTAAATTACTCTCAGCAATTTGATGGGGCTTCTGGCAGTTTACTTGAAATGTTCAGTGTTAGGTCAACATCGGGTCCCAGCTTCTGCTAAATAGAAGTGCTCTGCCTACTTAGAAAAACATAATTAGTTTTCTCCATGGCGCTCCTCCAGGGCGGAGTGGGGGTGGAACACTGGACAGGGCGGAGTCGGCAGGAAGGTGCTGCCTGGGTTCCTTTGGTTGTCAAGCTGGAAAAGGTCGGGGATCCAAGGGTTAAGAATCTCATGGGGCAGGAAGCTGGCCTTTAGGACAAGGGAAATATGAAGGGCAAGGACAGGGTGAGTGTGCTGTGCAAATGGCTATGCATGATAAACGACCCTCCTTTAGTCAATACTGACCATGGCTGGACAATCCTTTCAATTGAATCCTTATGGAAAGCTAACCAAGAAACATTGGCCACGGGAGTGCCAAAGTTTCAAGTGGACTAGTGAACCAGTATCCAAACCTCTTTCCAATTTCCTAGTGTCTTCAGCTTACCTGCATCTAAGCTGCAGCAACGATGCTGACCAGTTTCAGAGCTTGCTCTGATTACAGCCAACCCACACGTGTTACTGTAGAACTGTGCTCCGGAGAGTCTTCAATACATGGTTTGTTTGTTTGTTTTAATGGGTCATCAGGCCTTTCTTCTGAGGCCCCACTGCAGCCTGTCAGCAACTGAGCACTGTAGGCATCTGCATCTCCCAGGGACTTCAGCAGTGATGCTAAAATCCTTGAAGTTCTTGACTTTTTCATTTTCCTTCTCTCTCTGCGATTACAGTGCTCATCTATGTGTGTACACGTGTGCATGCGCATTTCCTTCCTATAGAATAAACTGCGTTTTGCACAGCACTGGAAAGTTACTGGTTTATTTCACGTTCTCTGAATGTGAATGCAAGAAGTATCATTATTCCCTTTGCCCTTTTCTCCCTGTCTTGTAGGCGTGCACTCAGATGGAAAGGGCATGGGCTCTTATGAGAGGTGAGCATTTTCAATTAAGACTTAACATCTTACCTTTGATGATGCATTACCTTGAAGGGAACTCCTGTATTCTAATGGCCCACCCCCACCCTGCAGCCAGCCTTGTGGCAGGGCATCCATGCTATAAGGGGCGACAGGATCTGCTCTTCGTTCTGTCCCAGCAGGACTCTGATTGACTGTAGCCTCTGAGTCTGAACTCCTTAACCACTTTCTGGAAAAAGCTGAGAAATCTTCTTGGGGATTTGAAGAGTCTTACACATACTGAGCCGCCATAATGAAGTGTTTGCTTATCATCCACGTTACCCCCTCTGAAATATTCTGAGCCTGCGTTGTGACCCTAGGTCAAAACTATTTGGGGTGGTGGAAACGCATGATAAACACATGCTTTTGAAGGTGAGAATGCCATCCATTTAAGAGCATCAGATTAACCTTTTTATTAAAAAAAATGTTTTCAACCCTCCAAAATAGTAGGAAGACTAAATGCTTATATAAGCGTGTGTGCATGTGTCTGCATGCTTACATCTGGGCATATATGTGTCCATCACAAAAATGTATCCCCAAACAAACATAAGTAAAATGTTTGTACTTCTGAATGTTTAGCATGTACTAAAATGATTTTAGGACGATATTGAAAAACTGGAACTATTTTGTATTTTTTGCCTTTTGCTATAAAAGAGACACTTCATTCTCTCTCTACAAGACTGTGTTTTATTTCTAGTGGAGGAGATCATTCTATTTTCTTCGACATGAAGTCCCTGAAAGTGCCATTTCTCTGGAGTAGAGATCTTGAACCGCAGACACACAATGGCATATGAGGACCTTGGGTAGGATAAATGGTGTGGTAGGCATGGTATGTACCCTGGGTGGCACTTGGGACAAGGGTATGCCCATGAGCTATTTCTATACGACGTTACAGTTTGTATTAGTAACTGTGAGAGATCACTCCACGAGTTACAACTGATTGCTGAGGGCACCATTTTTCATAGATCTGCCTCTGCAGCTGCTACGTGTATTCATCACCTCTCTTAGACTAGCTTTCCTTCACAGGCATGACTAATTTGCTTTTGAAAAGCAGTCTAACGGCACCTGGACATTTATTTACACATGCCCTTTTTAGATCAAAAGGTGTGTTGAAGGTAAACCATTAAACTATTCTAGGACTTTCAGTCAGAATGTCAGTCATATATTTTTCAGTAAACACAATACACACAAAAGAATGCTCTCTGTCTGTTATATTGATCAATATATATATATATATTGATATATATATATCAATATATATATATAAATATATATATATTTCCCCCAAAGTGGAAGAAAGTTACCATAATATGATTGTCATAAAGAAGAGTGCTTTGGGCTTCTAACCACAAGATCAGCAGTTCGAAGCCACCAGGCTGTTCCTAAGGAGAAAGATCAAGATTTACGGTCTCAGATAGAGTTGGAATTGACCTGATGTCAGTCTAAAGATGTGCCGTAAAACCTTTTCATTGGGCACGTGGCCAGTTGATTTTGCTATCTATATGAGAAGTGACCTCCCTGGGTCCCAGACCTCATCTACATCAGACTGAGCTGAATTCTTCCTTGATGCCAGGTAGCCCAAACTAAAACCAAACTCTCTACCACAGAATCGACTCAACTCACCGTTAGCCTGCCGGACAGAGAAGAACTGCCCCTGTGAGTTTCCAAAGCTCTAGATGTTTATAGGAGTAGCTACCCTCCTCTTTCCCCCACGGAGGGGTTATTGGGTTCAAACTGCTGACCTTGTGGCTAGCAGTCCAACACATAGTCCACTACACTACAGGGCTCCTCTTGTCCATACTAGTGGTCATGCCATCAGTAGGGGACTGACAAGTTTGCAGCTCTGTATGCAGGCAGGAAGATTTCTGGTAGGTTTTTGCTGTTTTACCAGGAGCCCTGATGGCGGAGTGTTTACACATCGGGCTGTGATCCACACGGTTTGCGGTTTAAAACCACCAGCCCCTCAGAGAGAGAAAGACAGGGCTTTCTGCTCCTGTAAACAGTTACTGTCTTAGAAAGCCGACAGAAGCAGGTCTACCCTGTCCTCTAGGGTCCCGAGGAGCTGGCATCAACTTGGTGGCGAGAGTTTTCGTGGTTGCTGTGACTGTTTCCCGCAGATGATGTTAGTGCAACTCTAAGATTTCCTTTGCACATGTCTGGACCTCAAATACCACGAGAGAAGTTACAGGGAGTGAGAACGCGGCCTTTCCCACGAGAGACCATTCTGATGATAATTCCATCTGGATGCACAAACCCTTTCAGAAAGCAGCATTTGGGTAGTAAGGTTTCCTGTCTCTAACTTTTAGTTTATTCTCTCAACTTTTTTTTTTTTTTTAATACCAAGGATCAAGGCATCCATTCACTCAGATGTGCAGATCCTTCGCCGCTGGCTTGTCGGACAATAGGTTCTAGATAATGCCACACTCGTTGTATTGGTCTCATTTCCCTCTCCGGTTCACAGAGTGCTCTTTTGTGAGACTCTGGAATAAGGAGATTTTTCCACAAGAAAAGGAAGGGCAAAATGAGGGGCTTCAAAAAATTCCTGGAAAATTCCCATCATCTTTCTATTCCCATTTTCCACCAACTTTTAAAATTCCCTCTCATACAATTTGTTGTCCGTTTTGACCCAGTAGAAGGATGCAGCACACATCTCTAATTTTCCCTGCAGCTTGTTAGTGACTGCTGCCAGGGAAATCCTTTCCTGCTAAGCATGAGGGATTTAGTGGGGGTGGGGGTGGGTGGAGGGGTTCAGAATAGGTTTCTTTAGATTATTAGTCTTTGATGTGCTGACCACCTTATCCCAGAGTCTCACAAAGGAGCACCTCTGAAAATTTGACAGGGAAATGTTGCAGACCAATGCACATAATTTGGAATTATTTAGATAGTTGTAAGCAATGGTACCCCTAAGATTAAAAACGATCCTATTCTTCATTGCTCAAGTCCTGGCATTGCATTACTACAGACATGTTGTTTTCTGAATGGTGTTCATCTTAAATAAAACACATCTATCAGAAATTGTAATGTTTTGTGGCACAGTCATTCCGCAATCATTCTCGGCAAGTGGGGATTTCATAGAAGAAAAAGAAACAAAATCTGTAAGCACAATGCCTACAAACACTTGTGTATGCATTCACAAGCAAGCAAGCAAACAAACAAACAATGACAAGTAAGGAAAACACTCGTACCCATTGTCATTGAGCTGATTCTGACTCAAAGCAACCCTATATAGGATTTCTGAGGCTGTAAATCTTTTGGGGAACAGATAGCGGCATCTTTCTTCTTTGGATCTTCCGCGATGTTTGAACCGCCAACTTTGGGGTTAGTACTTCAACTTGTCCAACAGCACCAACAGGGAGAAGCAGGCAGGACACATTTGTAAAGTGTTGCATACACCAAACTCAAAACAAACTAACAAACACATTTATCACCATTGAGGCAATTCCAACTCATGCCACCCCTTGCTGCTATAGGACAGTGAAATAGTAGTTCAAGATTATTGTGCCAACCTGGCCGATAAACACATGTGGGGTTAATTAAAGAGTGAAGAGAGAAATGGCTCCATGAGCCTCGCCTTTCTAGTTCTCAGGTCTCTTGCTTTCTGATGGTCAGACGAGGGTGCAGCTGCCTTAGCCAGTTCCCTGCTTCAGCTTGCAAGGCTCACTTCTTGAAAGACATCCCCGAGGAGAAGCCGCATGGACCTACCCCGTTGCAGCCCTGGGTGCTGGAGCAGCCGTGTGGAGACCCCTGCCAGCACTGAGATGCTTACATGTTCACTGATTCGGCTTTCTTCCCGCAGTCGGCATCATAGTGTGTGTTTTGTGAGATGGAGGAGGGCTTTCTGGATCGGTGTTGGACATATGGGCTAATGTTGGACTTGTGGGCTTGGGCAGCACTGGGTTGGGATGATTTCTAGATGTGCACTTACCCTTTATATAAAACTCTCTCTTCTACATATGAGTTTCTGTGGCTTTGTTTCTCGAATGTACCCAGACTAACACAGACAGAGTAGAACTGCCTCTGTGAGTTTTTGAAACCATCAATCGTTCCAGGAATAAAAAGACTCAACTTGCTCCCACAGAATGGATGGTGGATTCAAACTGCTGACTTTTTGGAAAGCAGCTGAATGTGTGACCCACTACGCCAGCAGGGCTTCCTAGTCAAGTACACAGGAAGGGGAAACAGAATGTATGCTGGGACCAGGCAGGTGTTGCAAGTGATCGAGGCAGCTGTTCGAGAAAGAGGGCAAGTCCTCTCCCTGCCAATGCAGGCAGCCCCCTCTCATCTTCAGGAAGCTGCTGCAGGTTGTCCGGATTGGTTCTGAGACACCTGACATTTAGATTTTCATGTGCAATTTCTCAAATGTTAAATGTTGTTGTCTTCGTTATCTCATGCTGCTTTAATAGAAATGCCACACGTAGGTTGCGTTAATGATCAGAAATGTGTCATCTCACAGGTAGGAAATCAGAAGTCCAAATCATGGGTCCAGCCCTGCTGCCGCATTCTTTGTTGGTAGCCTCTGGCATTCTTTGGTTGCCTGGTGATCCCCATGTGACATTTTCCTTCCCCATGTGCCTTGCATGTCGTTGTGTCCATATAACTCAGAAATGATTAGGTTTAGGGCCTAACCATGGTTTGACCTCAACTTGGTAATGAATACATATTAGATGGCACTTTGGATGTGATTACATTAGATTACATTAAATCCACAGGTCTTGGGTTTGCAATGCCACCACATATTTTTCAGGGCACAGTTTAAATCTACAATTGACCACTGGTGACATTTCAAAATAGTGTGCAAATCTGTGCAAGTCTTGAAAGAAGATTGTGTTTGCTATGTCTTATTACCTCTTCTTCAAGCATTTAATGAAGCAAATAGTGACTGGCAATATTTTTTAAAGACTTTAGATTTTACTATTGCTTCAATAATACTTGGCATATGCACACTATTGCACAAACAGTTCTGGTTTTATATTTTGATGATAGAATTAATTTTTTCATTAAAGTCGTGTGTCTAAGAAGGAACCTAATCTTTTTATAGAATGTGAATATTTACTTTCGTTTCCTCTAGGACCAAATTGAGTTGAATATTTTAAGTAATTCTTCTAAGCCTTACTGAAAAATTATCTCCAAATCAACCATGTCCTAAAATTAATGGTGGAGCTTATGATATCCACCGTTTTGAAAAATTCCCAAATTAACAGAAATAGATATTTTTTACCTAAAAAAATCCCAGTGATCTGAAGCATTTCTCTCCCATCATAGGTGCAATTAGTTGATTTGTGTCTCCCAAAAGATTCTGTTCAAGTTCTAAGGACTCAGACTTATGAGTGTGACCTTATTTGAAAAAATAACCTATCACAAATGTGAATAGTTAAATTAACCTATGGCATGGGTCTTAATGTTATAGGAATCTTTTCCTCACAAAAGAGGACAGGAGAGAGAGACAGACACACAGGGAAGGTGGCCATGTGAAGACAACACAGAACTTGGAATTACGCTGCTCCACCAGAAGTTAGAAAAGACACGACGAAATCCCTCCCCTGGATGCTTCAAAGAAAGCATGGCTTGCCTTTAGACTTTAGAGTTCAGAAATAGGAGTCAATACATTTCTGTTGTTTTAAGTCTTCCAGGTTGTGAGAATTTACTGCAGTGGCCTTCAGAAATGAACACACGAGGTAAATCATGTTATTTTTATTCTAATTGCATTTCATAAGTCTTATTTATAAATTGCATTCTTTACCTACATTTGGAACTTCTATCACAAATGGTAGAAGATCCTTTGCCTCACATACGCACAGACTGGTTTTCAGAAGTAGATCACTAGATCTTTCTTTCTAGTTCCTCTTAGTCTGGAAGCTCATTGAAGCCTAGTCCGCATCATAACAATGGGCAAGTCTTTTCTGACAGCCAAGTGGTGGCAAAACATGAGTTACATTGGCTGTGAATTGAACCTCGGTCTCCAGTATGGATGGAAATAATTCGACCACTGAGCCACCTCTGCACCCAAT
>NW_022111309.1:7494267-7497258 GCF_000313985.2 Echinops telfairi | reverse complement strand
CTTACCTCGAATGATGTTAACAAGCGAAACAAACTATATTCAGATGGTAAAAAACATCTTGGTCATTCATCACCTTGGTTGAAACGTGCAATGCTGCTGCTGTGGAGAGTAATTGAACTTACCCCAATTTCTACAGTTTAAATAATGAAATAAGATTTTCATATGTAAACAGGAAGTCAAATACCTCTGTGTGTGTGTGTGTGTGTGTGTGTGTGTGAAATGGGAATGACAATGAAATGGACACATTCTTTGCACACAGAGTATGTTAGGCAGGGTTCTCTAGAAAAACAAAACAGGGACACTTATGGTATTATCTATATAACAGGATAGATTTATATAGTGAGAAAGAATACAACAGCTAATTAGTCCTCACAGTAGTACAGAGGACTCAGTCAAATTCACTTATGTGGGACAGTTAACATTCTGAAAGTCCTTCCTACTCACGCAGGCTGCTGGTCCAAGGTCAAGAAGGCAGACTGAAGTGACTATTGGGAGGTACAGAGTGTGCCTGGAGGCTAGACAAGCAGAGCTGACCTGCTGGCAGCAGACAGGGTAAGGTGGTGTGGGGTAGGATGGGGCAACAGCAGGAAGATGCAATGTCAAGATGTAACAGAGGCCAGTAGCACAGCAGCAGCATAGTGAAGCAGGTTGGGATGGGGCTTCAAGACGTAGCAAGGCATGCAAGGCAACACAATCTACCATGATCCAAAGGTTGGCTCAGCCCACAGGTAGCGCAGCACATGGTTGAGGCAAAGCAGCTAACTCAGGCAGCAGTGTGCTGGTCCAATGACCAGGGAAAAAAAGAGAGAAGAGGTCAACCTTTGAGAATCATTTATCTCGGTCACCCTCCAAGCACGCTGCAGCCAGATTGACAGGCTTTACTTCTCCCATATGTCCCTACGGGATCAAAAAACCCCAAATTGTCACACAGAGTCTAGGGAGTTATTGGCTATGAGTTCTTTTTCACATGAAGTAGAGGTTGCCATGAGGTACCAGTGGAGGCCCTGCTTTTTTCACCTATGTTTTTAATGATTTCACTGTCCAGACACTCAGAAATAATGTGTAAATATTATTCTTTGAGGAGGAATTTTTCATTGGGAAGATTTCAAATCAGGGCTTTAGTTGCCTCCAACTATGCATGTATGTAAATTCAGCTCCTTAAATCACTTAAGGAGGGCATATTGTATTAGGAAAGTCTATTCCAGTTGAAGTATAAATGGAAGAGAAGGCTAACTCAGAATAAATTAATTTGTTGTGCTAAGGGGAGGGGGGAAAGAGATTACAAAGAATGTGGTCAATTTGGAGTGGGGAGAGAAGCTCCTAGCAGTAGGATTGAGAGATGTGAAGAATAGTACAATTTATGTTCACTAATGTTTCAGGAATCCTGGTAGCTTAATATATTATGCTTTGGACTGCTAGCAACAAGGTCAGCAGTTTGAAACCACCAGCTGCTCCAAGAGAGAAAGATGAGGCTTTCAACACCCATTAATATTTATAGTTTCAGAAACCCACGGGGGGCAGTTCTACCCTCACCTACAGTGTCACCCTGAGTCAGAATTGACTGGATGGTGGTGAGAATATTCAGTTCATAACTATGTACAAGATAATATATATATATATATCATTTGGAAGAGCCACCTGATAATTTTTACCTTCTAATTTGTTGGGGAGGAGCCCTGGTGGTATAATGGGTTATACTTTGGGAAGTTCACCATCAGGTTAGTAGTTTGAAACCACTAACTGGTCCTTAGAGGAAAGACGAGGCTTTCAACTCCCATAAAGAGTTACAGTCTCAGAAACCCACAGGGGAAGTCCTACTATGTCCTATAGGGTTTGGCCATGTCCTGTAGTCGGTATTGACTAGATGACAGTGAGTTAGTTGGTTCGGAAGTGACCTTGGTGTCTTCTTTTTCAAATAGCATCTCACATCAGAGCACCATAGGGCAGCTTTGTTTTTTTGTGTTTTGTTTGTCTTTACATAACTCCATATTACTCTTCACAATCCCAATTTTTTTTCATTTTTTGTGTAAGAAGTGTAGATGAGCAAACAAGGTACTTTAACGCTTCGCAGAGAGCCCCTCCCTCTGCACTCGTCCTTCATCACCTCCTAAAGAGACCAAGAATAGGACTGTCAGCTACAGAGACAATGAAAGACTGTTGATGTGGCTGAGTCCATGTGCTGGCTCCACCATGCCCTTCCCTTGTCTTCCTTTATTCAAGAAGCCACTTCCAGCAGATTCCAGTCTTTAGTGAGCATGACCATAGGTCATAGTTCATGAAGGAGGTATAGATGAAACTTTGAAGTCCTTTCCCCAATATTAAAGGCAATGCATTTAACTATTTATGGTTTGCCTTCCCTCCACTTTCCTGCTTGAACTGAAGACACGAAATCTGGATGTGCTGAACTTGAGGACAAAATGCCACCTGCTATGGCATCAGAGCAGAGAGATGAAGTCCTACACTGTCGCTGTGTTACCACATCAGCCCTACATGCCTATGACCCCAACTCCTTGAACATTGAGGTATGTGTACTTCTGGGTGTTGCTCCCTCCCATTTTTAGAAGACATTCTTAATCTGATTTAATCTAATGCTTTTCAGAAACACCAGAAGGTCACATTACAATAGAGCCCTCTAGACCAGGCATCCTCAAACTATGGCCCGCGGGCCACTTGCGGTCCACCGAGGACATTTATCCAGGCCACCGGGTGTTTTTGCCCCATTCGTTTTTTTACTTCAAAATAACATAGGTGCAGTGTGCATAGGAATTTGTTCATAGTTTTTTTTAAGTTATAGCCCGGTCCTCCAACGGGTCTGAGGGACAGTGAACTGGCCCCCTGTTTTAAAAGTTTGAGGACCCCTGCTCTAGACTCTGTCTCCCAAATCTTTAATTGGTCAGAGTGAGAAATTTTATTTCTAGTAAAGTCATAGATGATGATAGGGATGTTGATCTTGGGATCACCTTTTGAGAACCACTGGCCTAGGAGCCCATG
>NW_022111309.1:7466868-7493939 GCF_000313985.2 Echinops telfairi | reverse complement strand
CTCCCTCCCCGCTCCCCCCTCCCTCATGAGCCCTTGAGAGTTTATAAATTGGTATTTTGTCATATCTTGCCCTGTTCTATCCCTTCCCTAGTCACTGTGAATGGTAAAGGCTTATATCAGAATCATAAATTATCAGCAGCAGATAAGGTTTTGGATAACATCTAAGACAGAAATTCCCAACCTGTGTAGGATTAAAGGACAGCCCATGTTGAGGATAGATAGAAGACAAGGAAGACAGAACACGGGGTATCTATCTCCACCTCCTATAGTTGTGCTATTCTTAGGCACCTTCAAGTTGGTTCCGACACATAGCAACCCTATAAACAATAGAATGAAACAGTCCACCCCTCTACCGGCCCCACAACTGATCCTACGTTTAAGCCCCTTGTTGCAAATGCAACGTCAGTCTATCTCAACGAGGGTTTTTCTATTTTTCCTTGGTCCCACCTACTTTACCAAGCATGATGTCCTTCTCCAGGGAAGGGTTTCTCCTGATAACATGTCCAAAGTATGCGAGATGGAGGCTCGGCCATCCTTGCCTCTATAGGCATTCTGGCTGTACTTCATCCCAGGCAGATTTATTTATTCCCTTGGTAGTCCATGCTACTTTCAATACTCTTCACCAGCACCATAATTCAAATGCACTGATTCTATAATTGGTCTTCTTTATTTGAAGTCCAACTTTCACATTTACATGAGGGGACTGAAGATTGGGTCAGGCACACCTTAGTCCTCAAAATAACGTGCTTGCTTTTAAACACCTCAACGATGTTTTGTGAAACAGATTTGCCCAATGCATGGTAGCCTTGGATCTCTTGGATGCTGCTTCCACAAGTATTACATTTAGATGCAACCATGACAAAATCTTGGACAACTTCAATCTTTTTTCCATTGACCACTTCAAAGAGCACATAATAATTTTTATTGGTTTTAACTATGTCACTTGGACATTTACAAGACATTAGTTAAATATAACCCACTCTGTGTACAGCTAAGGCAAGGCAAAGCTGAAATTTCCCCACTACCACTCCCCCGTCTCCTGATAAAAACTCAGTTTACTTTCTAGTGAATTGCACTAATGGCCTATCTTTTCAAGAGTGTACCCACAGACCATTAGTCTTGTTAAAATATAAAAAGGCAATAATGGTGGTGCTATTTGGATTCCACAGAAGGACAGAT
Source organism: Echinops telfairi (assembly GCF_000313985.2). Taxonomy (NCBI): domain Eukaryota; kingdom Metazoa; phylum Chordata; class Mammalia; order Afrosoricida; family Tenrecidae; genus Echinops; species Echinops telfairi. The sequence continues at coordinate 7,492,760 of NW_022111309.1, read as the reverse complement.
GCATTGTACCAAAAGGTATGAGAAAACTAAAACATAACTCTATTTGCTTTGCAATCGGTGATTGGAGAGAGAAGACAATAATTAAAGTCAAGATTCATAGACCCATTCAGAGATTAGGATCTGCATTGAGAATCCTGAGAAATGTGAGTTGTCATTTTGGTTGTGTGTGTACGAGTGTGGCTGCACGCAAGTGTAGTGTGTTAGGTGGGGTTCTCTAGAGAAGCAAATCCAGTGGTGCTTGTTTGTGAGAGAAAGAGATCTAGTTAAAGAAGAGGAGTATGCAATTGTAGAGATAGATCAGGCCAGTCCTGTTCAAGTCAGTCTTCGCTTCACTCCTGGAAGCTGATGAGCAGGCAGCAGGGTGATGAAGCAGAGGCAGCAGGGTCACAGGCCGATGGATGCAGAAGTCTGAAGTTGGCCAAATGAATCTACCATGAAGAGTTAACTGATGAATCCTGGATTGACAGGCAGCACAAGAGAAGATCAAGGAACCAGAAGCAAGATCCAGCTTTGGCAGAAGACAAAGGCCCAAAGAGGATTCAACTCTGCTCAGTCTGTCTCTCTTATACAAAAACAGCATATGACACCAAAGAGATGTCCTCAGTTTGGGCTCTGTCCCCACCCTTATCCAAGAGTGTCCAGTTGACATGTTGACGTCATGCGTAACGATGAGTCTAAATTCATTCGATGGCAATGAGTTTGGTTTTGGAGTTTATCATAATGCTGAAAAACGTTGTGCAGGTTCTGAAATCATTAAACCAATCCTTTGTGTACTTCAGATATTTCGGCTAATTAAGAAAACCTTTATACTGAGACTGTTCTTTAAAATATAGTACTGTAAGTATAATGTTCAAAATATTTAACGCTGGTATGAAATGAAGAGAAGGAGCTCTGGTGGCTCATCAGTTAAGTGCTCATTTGCTAACTGAAAGCTTGATTATTTGACCTAACCAGAGGCTCTGTAGGATAAAGATTTGGTGATCTCTCTCAGTAAAAATTACATATATTGTTATTGAGTCCATTTTTCATAGCACTCCTATAATGCAGCTAAGAAACCCCATGGGGCTGTGTTAGTCCAGTTGACTAGAGAAACAAATCCAGAGGTGCTCATAGGTATAAGGAAGAGTTTTATATCATAGAGAAATTGCATATTGAGAGCACAGCCCAGGCCAGGCCAGATCAAGTCCATAAATTCGATATTAGCCCATGTCTGATACTGGTCTATAAATTCCTCTTCAGACTCAGGGAACACATGTAATGATGCCAAATTCAGGAAGATCATAGGTTGGTGGGTGAAAACTCTTGTGCATCCACTGGCAGTGGAAGCATCCCAGGGCTGTCTCTGCAGGTCTCCGATGCATAGCTCCCTGAGGTCTCAGTGTAGCTCCACATGGCTTGCCCACAGGAAAATGAAGGCAGAGAGAGTGTGGAAATTCCCAGAATCCTCAGGAGAAGGCCACACCCACAGAGGGGTCATCAGGCTGTGATCTGATTGACAGGCTAGACTCCACATTTTCACTCTTAATATCCTCAAGTTGACACAAAATTATGTAACTACCACAGGGACGATTCTACTCTGTCAGATGGGTGTGTGATGAGTCAGAATGGACTTCAGGGCATCCAACCAAGACGAAAATATGGCAGGAAGACATTAATCTGTAGCGATTCAGATCAGACAATAGCAGTGAACAATGGGGGCAAATGAACTGATTGTGCCAGCTGAAGAGTCATCCTGATTCTAGGACAGAACAGTCTGATAGAATCAAATGTCTGATCCTAGTATTGTCATCTGTCACTTTGGACAAGTTACTTTCCATGTGGGGGGCATCACTTTCTTCAGTTAAAAGGAAAGGGTTGATTTAGACAGCCTCACGCTTCTCTGCTCTATAGTTCATACTTCAGAAGTTCCCTCCTTAGTTATGCAAAGTACGCATGGATTAGAGTATCAAGCATGGGTGCCTGGAGTGTGGGTGAGCAACTGGTTATGAGACTTTCTTCTGACATGAAGTCTTTTACACCTCATGGGACCTCATATTGGATTGCTGAGATTATAAATACGTCAAGGGGACAGACAGAGTCATCGTTCTCCTACAGAGTAGCTGATGAGTTTGACCTGCTAACTTATAATTCAAAGTTCATAGCACCCTCGAAGCTCCTGGTGAGAGTGCCTGAATGTCCTCCATCTGATATACTGCTCTGTATAATCTGTGCCCTCCCTTCCTCTCACATTCTGCATAGCTTTGAACAAGATCTCATTCCACCATTGCAAAGATATTGCCTCAGTTAACATTAGTTAACATTCACAATTGTTAACTACCAAACCTTAGTCGGTATTGAAAAACAGTGTTTCATAAATATCCAATGTTCTGATGCCTTGTTTCAACATGTGTTGGAGGAATAGAGGAATTTATGTAATATCCTAAACTGTTGCTACCTAAAAGCCAGAAACAATACCTTTTGAATGCTATTGATTTGTTTAAAATGTCAAATAAATTAAATGCATCTTTACTCTTTCCCTATCTTCTACACATATCTAGGCACATTGCACTGGCATAAAGATTGACACAGTGTGTGCAAAAGTCACAAGCAAATATTGCCAAATAGTTCAAGAAGTAAGAATGTATACATCCTAGTCACACCATGTATGGTTTATTAATTTCAACCCAAACATTAGCTTTATTAGCTCCCCACTTAGAGTGGTAGAGAAATATTATCACATGCAAATGAATTTTTTTTATAACAAGGGGGTATGCATTATAGCTATAATTTATTAAACTATCTCCTTGTAATCTAATAACACAACCTTGTTCTTTATCATATGTATCTCAACAATCCAAGAGTACTTAGCCTATTGGGAACCTGGTGTTTATCTTCGCGGTTAACCACAAGATGCTGGCTCAAAGAAGGCTTAAGAACCATTGCAAAGCCCACTCCACCTCTTGAAATCCCACATTTGGTGCAGTGTTTTTGTCATCTGTATTCTTCACTTAGAAAATGGAACACCAACCTTGCACTTGTCAGATTCATGAGTCATGAAATCAAATCACTACATGGGAATGCTTTGAGTTTCCATAGGATCTTAACGTATTTCTGTGTCATGAAATAAAGTAAACAGAGTGAGGGAAGAGCAATAGTAAGCACTTAGAGATATGGTTTAATCATAATATGCTGGTTTAAGTTGTGGGTTGTTGAATCAGATCATTTGAAATCCAGTTTTACCTATGTAACTGGATAGATTGACCTTTCTAAGCCTGTTTCCTCATATACAAAATGAAAAAAAAAACCAGTATTAATTTGTGATGACCATAAGGATTGAATAAGATAATAAAGCTCCCAAACAAAAATAAAAACAATGCTAACAAAACAAAAAAACTAAACGGGTTGTTGTCAAATTGATTCTATTTCTTAAAAACCCTGTATGAAAGAGCAGAACTGCTCATTGGTTTCCAAGGCGAGCTCTCTCTCTCTCTCTCTATATATATATATATATATTTATATTTATATTTACATTTAATTATTTATTAAATTATTAAAAATATATACATATATATATAAAATCTTTGAGAGTAGACCGACACCACTTTTACTCAGAGAATGGCTGGTGCATTTGAACCACTGACCTTTTGGTTAGCAACTGAGCACTTAACCATTGCTTTCCAAGTACGATTATATTTTCAATACTTTTAGCAGAGTTTCTTGTGTATAATAAGTAGGCAATAAGTGCTACTGATTATTATTCAGGAAACAAACACTGAGAACATGGTGGTAATTAAATAGGTCTTGTGAATTTTTTTTAAAAGTTAAGGGGCAACAATGAAATTGGAGACTAATCTCAAAGCAGTAATAACTGGAAACAAAAAAGAGAGGGAGGAAGAGAGGAAATGGTATAATTAATGTATCCTGACCTGATCCTTTAAAAGTTCATGAGAAGAGAGAAAAACACATAAAACTGTGCTCATCATCATAAGCCATTGTTACGGTCCTCATTAAGTGTCCTTCATTCAGCTCCCACTCTGGAAAAATCAACACTGCGTGGTTCTGCTCCATTCTCACGCAACTTGTTATGTTTAAGCGCCTTGTTGTAGGCACGTTGCAAAGCCATCTTGCGGAGGGGCTTCCTCTGTAGGGCTGACACTTTCCCTTACAAAGCGCTATGTCCGTTTCCACAGACTGATCTCTCCTGGTAACGTGTGAGATGCAGTCTTGCCACCTGCACGTCTAATGAACTTCTAAGGAGCCTCCTGGCTGTGCTGCCATCAACCAGATTTGTTGTTTATCCTGACAATTGATGGTACTTTCCATTTTTTGTGGTCCACACTAAAATCCAAATGCATCCATTCTTTTTCTGTCACACGTATATGAAGTGATTGACAAACTTTTGCTCGAGTCAGGCACACCTTAAACCTCAAAGTGCTATATTTTCTTTGTAAACATTTTAAAGAGGTCTTGGACAGAAGAATTGTTCAACGTAAAATGCTCTTGTGCTTCCATGAGTGTTGACTGTACATTCAAGTAAAATAAATCCTGGACAATTTTGATCTTTTCTCCATTTACCCTGATGTTGTCTATTGTTCTAGTTGTGGGGACTTTTTGTTTGTTTGCTTGCTTTACAATGAGTTGTAATCTGTACTGAATGCTGCAGTCTTGATCCATCAGTAATTACTTCAAAACCATGTCAATGTCAGCAAGCAAACTGTGTTATCTGTCTGTGTTAGTCTGGGTACATTAGAGAAACAAATCCACAGAAACTCATATGTGTAAGAAAGAGTTTTATATAAAGGATAAGTGCACATCAAGAAAACATCCCAACCCAGTGTTGCCCAAGACCACAAATACAACATTAGCCCATATATCAGACATCAATCCACAAAGTCCTCCTCCATCTCACAAAACACATGCAATGATGCCAACTGCAGGAGGAAACCCAAATCACTGAGTGTGTAAGCATCTTAGCGCCGGCAGGAGCCTCAACACGGCTGCTCCAACACACAAAGCTGCATCAGGGTGGGTCCAAGTGGCTTCTCCTCAGGGATGTCTTGCAGGAAGTGAGCCTTGCAAGCTGAAGAAGGGAACAAGCTAAGGCAGCTGCACTCTGGTCCGACCATCAGAAAAAAAGAGACCCAAGAACTAGAAAGGCAAGGCTCACCAGGCCATGCATCTCTCCACCCTCCAATTAACCCCACATGTGTTTATTGGCCAGGTTGGCATAATAAACTTCAACGATCTCACTGTCTATCACAAGTTCTCCAGTCCTGATGCTGCCTTGTTTTACAGCAATTGGTCAATTCGAAGCACCATCTCTGAGTTAAAGGTTAGGGGTCTTGAAGTTGTCTCCTAACCGCTTTGTGGTTATGGTTTAAGGTCGCATGATTATGAATTATGCCCACTTACCATGTAGCTAGGTGGTGGATAGCCCAGAAGCAGTCCTATAATCTATTTTTACCTGCAACATACAGAGTTCCAGATTATCATGTTTCTTTATCCACTTCTGAAGTGATGGATTGACCTGCCACCTGTCATGATCTGGTGATGGTATCTTTTAGACTCTTTGTATATAATGATAACCATGGTTGGGAATTGACCAAGTCCATCAGACTCATTTCTGTGTGCATGCTGACATTTTTCCTCATATGGATGCTTATGTTTGTTTGTGTGATTCCTTTGATATGAAATGTCCTGAACAGGAAAACAATTAGGAACAAAAAGTAGATTAATGACTGTCTAAGGCTTAGAAAATAAGAAATAAGCACATAAGATTTCTCAGGTGCTATGTAAATGTCCTAAAATTGATCATGGTGAGAGTTTCACAACTCAGTGAATATACTAAGAATCTTTGAAATTTATACTTTAATTGGGTTAACTGTATGGTGTATGAATTACATCTCATTAAAACAGAAAATTTATAAAAACTAGAAATTGAAAATATTTAAATTAAAAAATGAAATTATAATCATGTAATTATTCCATAAACAACACAGCAAAAGTAAAACCCACAGAGAACAATTTATTCATAAACTTGAATTTAAAATAATTTTAATGACTATTTTTAAAAAGCTAGACCCTCAAATGGTCATCTTTTCACTTTTGGAAAAATGAAAGGGAAAATGTAATCTACAAATATGTAGATAATCTATATGAATTACATTGGATTAATGATTCACAAAATAAGTTTTAAAAAGTCAAATACTGAAAGTTACAATGACCCCACTTAATACAATATTCAAAAAATTAAAAATCTATGGGTAAATAAATATATGACAGAATGATCATACTCATGGGTAATAAAAATAAAGAGATTAAATGGACAAAAAGTATCTCTGCATGAACTCGCAATTAAGAATTCCAAAGAAAATATTTAATACAGTTCTCACTACATCAAATTGAAATTAAAGAATAAGAATCTAATAGAGATTATAACAGTAATTATATTAAAACAAAGAGAATTAAAGATATCATGAGGAAATACAAACATAGTCGAACAGCATTTCTGGACCAAATAAAAGCAGAACTTTCATCAATGAATGGTTTAAGATTCAGGGAACATTCTAAACAGATGAAGAGAGAATTAGTAAATTGGAAGGTAAAAACCCAAACCCAAACCAATGCCAGCTAGTTGATTCTGGCCGAGAGCATTTGTGAGATTGTAAATCTTTACAGAAGCAGCTAGTCTCAGCTTTCTCCATGGAACAAACAGCTAGTGAGCTTGAAGCACTGGACTTTTAGTTAACAACAACAGCAACAAAATTAACACAGAAACAGTATAAAGCAACAATGTGATGGAATACTGAAACAAAAGTTAAGAAGCGTGAGAATAAAGAAATGCCAATGAGAAGGCAAGGAATAACTCCAAGGAGAGATGAGAGAAAATGGAGGAAAGACAGCCTCCCAAAGATAAGCCCCGATGAATTACAAATGAAGAGTAGTGTGGATCTTTCAGAGTGAAGACGCATCCCAAGTGTGGAGGAGGAAAATGACATTGCTCACGCTTGTGTACCAAATCATCCACTGGTCTGCCAGTTTGCTGTACTGTAGTGATTGCATGTGGCTGTGTTGCAGTGTCATGCTGGAAGCTATGTCACTAGTATTGAAAATACCACCAGGGTCACCCAAAGTGGAAAGTTTCAGCCGAGCTTCCAGACTAAGAACAGACTCGGAAGAAGGAACTGGCTGTCCACTTTGGAGCAATTAGTCCCTGACAACCTTTTGCACAGCATCCCAAACATTGTCAGATACTGCAGGCGAAATTACTAGAAGATTGTCAGAGAGAGAGCCGGGACATTGAGCCCCGAAGGCACTCAAATATGACTGAGGAGGAGTGGCCATCTCAAAGTAAAGTGGACCACAGTGATTTGAATGGAGAAAGTCAGGGTAGCACAACCTACAGGATCTTCATTTGTTGATTGAGAACAACTCAAAATGAAAAGCAACGCTGCAAAAATCTACTAATAATTGAAACTTAGAATGTATAAAGTATAAACCTAGGAATATTGGAAGTCATCAAAAATGAAATGGAACAGGTAAAAACCAATGTCCTGAGTGTTAGTGAGCTGAAATGGACTGACATTAGCCACTCTGAATCAGAGAAACATGATTTACCACTATGATGGGAATAATGCAATCAAGAGGAATAACATGGCATTCATCCTCAACAGGGACATTTTCAAGATCTATCTTGAAGTATAATGCTGTCTGTGATAGGGTTATATCAATCTGCCTACAAGGCAATCTAGTCAATACAACTTTTATTCAAATGTATGACCAACTATAAAATGAAATGGAAGAATTCTATGAAAGTCTTCAGTCAAAAAATACATCAAACATGCCAATCAATGTACATTGATAATTATTGGCAATTAGAATGTATAAGTTGGAAATACACCAGAAGGAACAGTAGTGATAAAATATGGTTTTGGTGATCGAATGAAATTGGAGATCTCATGATAGAATTTTGCAAGACCAACGATTTGTTCATAGCAAATAGCAGTTTTCCACAACACAAATGCCAATTATACACATGGATTCCTCCAGATGGAATATCCAAAAATCAAATTGACAAAATCTGTGGGAAGAGAAGATAGAGCGGCTCATTATCATCCGCTAAAGCCAGGCCAAGACTAATTGTGAAACAGACCATCAATTACTCATATGTAAGTTCAGATTACAGAAACGTGGGTAAAGGGAGACAGTGGTCGGTGTAAGATATGAAAATAATATATAATTTACCAAGGGGTCACGAGGGTGGGAGAGGAGGAGGTGGGAGGAGAGGAGTGATGAGCCAATAACAACAGGGCCAGGGGAATAGCCAGGGGTCTGAAATTGATGGTGAGGACGGTGTAATGTTCCTGGTCATGTATGATCAACTGAACTATATCTGAGAGGAATTACTGAGATTTGAATGGATAAACATGATAGTGGGACAGGAGAAAAGAAAAAAGAACAAGAGGAAGGAAGAAGAAAGTGAAACTTGTATAAAGGTATAACTATAAAGACATATGTTAGGCAGGGTTCTCTAGAAAAATAAAACCAGGACACATGATTTTATATATACATACATATACATATACACATGTATATATACGTGTACACATATATGTATATATAAAATATTCATCTATATATGGATAGATTTATACAGCATGAAGGAATATAACAGCTAATTAGTCTACACAGCAGTACAGAGGGCTCAGTTCAACTCACTTTCACGGAACAGTTAATATGCTGGAAGTCCTTCAACTCATGAGGGCTGCCAGGTCCAAGGTCAAAGAAGCAGACACATGAGTTTTCTTTTGGTCAATGCAGGCAGAGTCTTCCCACTGGCAGCAAACAACAGAGTGGGTCACCAATAGTCAGCAGCTCAGGAGCTTAGTGAAGCAGGCCTAGATGGGATATCAAACTCAAGCAATATAAGATGACAGGATCCACCAACCTCAAGCTCAAAGAATGTGCACACCAGCAGCACACCAGCAGCATGGTGAAGCAGGTCTTGAAGGAACCTCAAATTCTAGTGACATGGTCCATGGGTTGGCTGTCCCACAGTTAGTGTAGCTCACAAGTGGAGGCAGATAACTAGTTAAAGCAGCTGCATGCTGGTCTGATCACCAGAGAGAAAGAGAGAGAGGGACAGGCCTTGCTGAGCCATGTGACCTGATTAATCCCACATGTTCCTGTTAACTAGGTTGGCCCAATAAACCTACCTATCACAATATGTAAATATATAAATATAAAAAGATAAGTGTATTTCTCTCTCTCTCCATACATATACACACACACAAACAATAAGGAAGCAGGTGGACTTTGGGCCTCTACTTAAATCTTACCTCGGTACAAGATGGGTTGTTCCAAAAAGGTGGCAATGTATGATACTTACCTTTTTGACACAATTGCTGAAGACAAAATGGGTGCATAAGCAAATGTTATGAAGAAAGCTGATGGTGCCCAGCTATTAAAAGATATATCATCTGGGGTCTTAAAAGCTTGAAGTTAAACAAGCAGACATCTAGCAGGAAAGCAACAAAGCCCATATGGGAAAAGCACACAAGTTTGCTTGATCATGAGGTTTCAATAGGAAACTACTGTTTCAATAGTATTAGAAATTCAAAACCAAGCAATTAAATTGATGTGAAGGAGCATAGACAAAGCAGAAACCCAAAACCCTGCTATAAGATTGTTGGATAGTCACTTACAGAAGGGTCACATGGAAGGGATGATATATTCATGGTGCAGTATAACACTGATGAAATACATAACTATCCTCTAGTTCTTTAGTATTCCCTCCCCTTACTATTATGATCTTAGTTTTACCTCATTAATCTTATTAAGCCTGCTTATGTTCATTTATATAGTTAAGATCATTTGATACATGAAATGCAAGATAGATAAACCCTTCGGATATCATATTGGGAGCAATGATTCCCTGAAAGTATGGGAAGGGAGGGGCAGGAAGAGGGAGAAGGGGGAACTGATAGCAATTATGCACCACTGTCTGATCACCCCCTCCATCCAGTGCTGGGAAGTTCCACAGAGCTAGAGGGGCCAGTAAATAGCCTTCTCTGCATGCTCAGAATATTTCCAACTTCACAAAACCTGTGTGCATGCACAGACACTTCCAGAATAAAATTATTTCTATGTCGGGTCTTTGGGATTGAGGATCATAAAGCACTGAAGAAGAAAGTGGCCCTTATATCTCTGTGATCTGCAAGGTATACAGCTGTTGTTTCCTTTTCCCATTTGCAAATCTTAGATCTTGTACATGTGGCCAGAGTAGCCAGACCTAATTTTTACCCTTCTTTCTGAAGGGCGTGTATGAGTGTGTGTGTGTTCCCGCATGTGTGAGTAAGGGGAAGTGCTGATTATCAACAAGGAACATTACAGCAACTACAAATTAATGCAGTGGTTGCCCATGACTGCTCCCAAACCAAGATTTGTCAGATGTACTATTTATCATCATTATGGTGCAACTACATTTTTCTTTCAGCGATAAAATCCCATCTCACTGGAGAGTGAGCTATTCTTAGAAGACCCCCTCATTCTTGTCTCCCATAGAGCTGGAACGGGAATGTTTCCAAAAGCTTCTGCAATGTCACATGTCAGAGATATCCACGTGAGAAAAACATGCCATCAATTCCTATGTTGTTGGAAGGAGACCTCCCGTCAGGGCCTGCATGAAGTCTTTGGTTCCACCAGGTCCAATACACTTTCAAGAGATGTTTATGGCACTTGGATGTTCTGTGGGGTGAAATGTACATGGAGATTCAATTTGCACTGAGATTTGTCCAAGAGAAGAGTGCAGATTTCTATTCACTGCCATTTGCTTCTCAATAACAGATTTTCTCAATCGAACTCTTGCTTTCTCTCTCCTCCAGGGCTGGGTTTTACACAATCTCTCTTTCTCAGATACCTCAGATGATCTTTTCTCTGGTTCTAGGCTTCTGAAATAAAATGCTGAAATGTTTTCAGCTTCATCATGCACTTCCGTTTAGAGGAGGAGAGCTGGAGACCATGACCTGCTTGAGAGAACTAAGTGAGAAAGAACATGCAGGAAGAAGCGTGTCAATTAACATCTTCAAAACTATGTGAGGCCCATTGTCTCATGTCCTTTGTGCCACAATGAACGACACGCACTTGCTCCTGAACAAGTGGTGTTGCTTCACATCTCAACTTCAAATTGGTTTTCCAAGTCAGTGTGCAGTGGTCATTCAAACTCAGAGAGAAGAAAGGAAATCAAAATAGAAAGCTACGAAAGAATGAAAAGTTAGCTGTTAAAATTGTAACTTTGAAATACAGACCAGAATTGACACCCATACTCCCCGGCCTTCCAAATCTCGTTTCTTTGCACCTGTGTTATGTGAACCAGTGAATCACCAGCAACATGGGGTGGGATGGGGGGTGGGATGACTTAGTACAAGCAGAAAGTGTGGGGAGGTTTTGATGTGCTTCTTCTTGTCTCCTATGAAGAGGATGCTTGCGAATGCCAGCGAATCTCAAGATGCCTTGGGTGTCACTAATCTGGAAAGAGGTTACCTCAGGTAAGGTTGGTAGGTTGGTTTAGCTTCCAAGGGGTAAGTACGCTCTGTGACATGGACATATTTTAGGGCTCTGTGCTTAGCAGAACGTACTGACTTCACAGCACACACACACACACACCCCTATTCAATTTATATACTCAATGGTAAAAGCCTCAGAGACATTGAGATGCTACCCCAAATGCCAAAGAAAGGCCTCCTTTTCTGGTCTAGTGCACTTGCCGTGGGGAGTGCAGCTGAACACAATGCATTAAGGATTTGACTAGGTCTCACGTTTCAGGGGTATTTTTCTGCAGGCACAGAGACACTGGCCAAATGGTTCTCAGGGCCCTCAGACCCCGGATGATACGAATGATCCACATATTCCAAAAGGGTGGAGGTTGCAGGCCACCTCAACAGAAAGACCTGGCAATCTACTTCAGAAACACCAGTCATTGAAGGTCCCGTGTAGCCCGGCTTTGCTCCGACACCCCTGGGGCCACAGGAGCCGGAGTCAGCGGAAGGGCCCCTTCGTTTTAGTCTCTTTAAGATTCGGGAGAACTCTAGCTTGCTTCAGTCACACACAGAACCTCGCCTACCACCTTTCTGCCTGTTTTTGCTCATAGTTTTCAAATATTGCTCCAGCCAAAGCCTCTCTCCTGGGAGTCAACGGTTTAGCTCCAAATCGGTGTGGAGACACTTCAGTGCGGCGTGTCACACACTTCTCATTTACTTTCTTCCTGGACATGTTATCAAGAGCGACTAGACCCCGGGGAAAGACTTCTTGCTTGATAACGTCGAGGGACAGTGAAAAAGAGGAAGACCCCCAATAAGATGGATCGACACAGGGGCTGCAACCATGGGTTCAAACATAAGAACAATGATAAGGATGGTGAAGGATCGAGCGCTATTCCACTCCGCTGCACACAGAGTTGCTCTGTACCAGATCTGACTTGAAAGCAACTTTCTTCCTGAAAGGCCCCCATCAATCTACCACCCAGAACAGACAAACAGCACTACCATTCACCTCATTTCCCCTCTACCCATTTTACTGCTTAAGGTTTATTTATTACTTTTGGCTCAGCATATCACAATAAAAGCGATCCTTTATATTACATCTGCTACCGCTTAAATTGTGTACCATCGGAAGGTATATTGAAGTCTTAACTCCTGTACTGAAGAATGTGACTTGGTGGGAAAATAGGGCTGTGCTTTGGTTATCAGTTCAGTTAATGAGGCTGTAATGCACTAGAATGAATGCGACACCCTTCTGTGTGGTGTCTTATCAGGGGGGAGCCCACCTGAAGACAGGAATGCACACAAGAGGCGAAAAGGCCACGTGACAAGAGTAAGGTGAACAGATTTTAACATTGGTAAAGCGGGACACCAATGATGAAACTCATATCATGGCGAAATAGCCACATGGCGGCCGAAAACCGTATACATTGTCGAGCATTCTTTCCAAAATCGGGACTTTTTTAAAACGCTGCAGGACGCAAGGGGGAAAAAAATGTTAAAAGTCGGGACTGTCTCGCCAAAAGTGGGACATCTGGTCACCTTAGACAAGAGGCATCTCTAAGAGGCCACAGAATGCTAAGGAACACTTTGGACTACCAGAAGCTGGACAAAACAAGGCATGGACTTCCCCCAGAACCCAAAGAGAAAGGAGGCTTGGGTCAAGCCTTAAGACTTCTAGCCTCCAGAACTATGAGGCAATAAAATTCTATTCTTTATAGTCACCCATGTGAAATATTTTCTTATGACAATGCTACCAAGCTATGACAACATTTCTTTCTCTCTCTCTCTCTCTCTCTCTCTCTCTCTCTCTCTCTCTCTCTCTCACACACACACATACACACACATTTTCTGAAATAAAAATATCACAAAACTATAAGGATCAGGGCTTATTTGGTACATTAAAATATTTACTGTTCTTTCCCACACTTTTCTGAATGCCAAGTGCACCTCTAAATGGATTCACAATTCACAAAAGGGTTACAACCTGTGGTTTGAAACACATAGTCAAGTGGAACCATAGAAAATAAGCTAAATCCAGAAACAAATGTGCAGTTTTGGTTGAGATACACAGTGTATGGGATATCTTACTGTTAATTAAATTTTTAATGACATTTCCTACCACATGATTTTATTCAAGCTCGTCTAACTTCTCCTCATTTCAAAATGCCCATATTATACACATTTTTCCAAATTCAAATGCCTCCCCTTCCAACCTCTTTTCTTCATGTGTTGAGTTAAAGAAAATTGCCTTATTTTGGGAAATCCCCTGTTGTATTGTTCTACCTCTCTATCTATAGGGTCATTTCCACAGCTCTAAGATCCATGGGCACCACTATGATGAATTCATATCTGTCTGCATTAGCTCGGGACACAGTAATGGACATACATGAGAGTCCGTGATAAAGAAAGAACTTGAAAGAGTGTGTTAGGTAGGATTGGAAAACTATTCATATCCTGGCTTCAATGGGTCAAATAAACCAATGTGATGGTTTCAAGCATATTTTGTCAAAATTAATTTCTGATAAAACTAACATCTCTAATTCGGGTCACAAAGAGTGCTAACTAACAGGTAGATAGTTATAAGTTTCTTGCTATTATTGATAAGGTCTCATGACAAAATTGGAAGGTTTTGAAGAAAAAAAGGTCTATATATTAATTTTTATATACAACCCCCTGGAAGGGGGTTGTACATAGATCATTGTGATCAGGTCCCCCTTTCCCCCCCTCCTTCCCCTTCCCCTCCTGGTATGGCTACTATCAATGTTGATCCTGAGGGGTTTATCTGTCTGGGATTCCCTGTGTTTCCAGCTCTTATCTGTACCCATGTACATTCTCTGGTCTAGCCAGATTTGTAAGGTAAAATTACGCTCATGATAGTTGGGGGGAGGAAACATTGAAGAACTAGATGAAAGTTGTATGTTTCATCGGAATTGCCTACAGATGGGCTGTGGGTCTTCATTACGCACTTCCCCTCATTTGCAATGACATGATTTTTTGTTCTGGGTCTTTGATGCCTGATAGCTGATCCCATCGACACCTCACGATCACACAGACTGGTGTGTTTCTTCCATGTGGGCTTTGTTGTTGCTGAGCTAGATGACCACTTGTTTATCTTTAAGCCTTTAAGACCCCAGATGCTATGTTTTTTTATAGCACCATCAGCTTTCTTCACCACATTTGCTTATGCATTCCTATTGTCTTCAGTAATTGTATCGGGAAGGTAAGTATCACAGAATGCGGGATTATTAGAACAAAGTGTTCTTACTTGAGTAGAGGCCCAATGTCCATCTGCTACCTTAATACTTAACATGTAAATATATGTACATAGCTCAGGACGAATAATGAATAATGAGAGTATCGATACTAGGAGAATAAGGAGAAACTGGGGGGAGAAATGGGGAATTGGTCACAATAATAGACATGTAATTCCCCTCCCAGGGGGACAAACAACAGAAAAGTGGGTTAAGGGAGACAGCAATCAGTGTAAGACATAAAAAAATAATAATTTAGAAATTAGCAAGGGTTCATGAGGGAGGAGGTGGGGAATGAGCTGATACCAAGGGCTCAATAGAAAGAAAATGTTTTGAAAATGATGATGGCAACATATGTATAAATGTGCTTGAGACAACAGAAGTATGTATGGATTGTGATAAGAGCTGTAAGAGCCCCCTATAAAATGATTTTTTAAATTAAATAGTTTTAAACTATTTAAATAATTTCAAATAGTTTCAATATAATTTTGGCCTCATTTTAGAGAAAATATTTATGTCATACATTCAAATAGATCTAATGAATACTAAATATAACGATGATTTTAAGCTTACATTAAATATATGCAACATGCTTTTAACAATATTCACTATGTTTATTTACATCCATTTTTCTTCATCAGTGCCTATTGTTTTTCTTCTTCCACCAGAGCTTGTTATATTTTGGAAATCCCTTACTAATTACCCTCACATGTTATAACAAAATATGTATATATGTACTTATTCATATATGTATACATATAAGTACTTACTGTGTGATGCTGCTTTGTTTTCTGTGTATATAAACAATGAAACCATTTTTTTTCTGAATTGGGATTCATTGTACTTATATGGGGGCCAAATTTTTTCTTAACAACTTAAGTTGATTACATAGTCTGACAATGACTAGCCTTAAATGAAATTGTATTGTATATATCTTAATGAAATAAATTACCACCCAATTTTTCTATTCATTAATAAAAAAGAAAGCTGTTCTCTGTCATGAGCTAATATATCATTGATTTTAAATCTGGAGTAAAAATATTAAACCTTTTAGAGGGTTAAATAAAATAACAAGTGAATGTAATTTGCATAAATATGGAATTATACTTGTTTTAAAATTATGTTTATGTTACTTTTGTATACCACAGAGACTATGAAATATATCACATACAAACTTTATTTATTTCTTTTTTGTTAACATCCCGTACAATTTTTTTTTGAGATTTTACCCAGTGTCTCTTGAAACATCAGGTATCTCAAAAAATATCCTAGTTCTAGTGAGAGATTCAGAGACACTTGCCTTGCCTGTCCTGCTTTTAGGAATATTTACATAATAGGAATATTATGCTGTTTAGGAATATTTGTTCACAGCTATCGATTTATCTTAGAGTTGCCAATTAGGTGTTGGTGTTTTGGTTGCCAGGAAGTTTATTCTGGTCATGGCGACCCTACAGGTCACAGTAGAACTGCTTCAAAAAGTTTGCAAGGTTGTGACCTTTCAAAAGCAGATAGGCAGGCCTATCTTCTAAACAACTTCTGGGTGCTTATAATTTAGCACTGCTTGTGCCACTCTACGTATTGAGCTAGATTTAAATAATTGTTTGTATTTAGGTCTTAAGAAGAATTTCTTTTAATACTCAGTATTTTGTCCTGTGTTCTGTGTCTAATGCTGTGTCATTTTGCTTTCTTAGTCCCCTTTGACAACTGCCCCAAAGTGGAAGAATCTGAATCCTTAAGCCGATCTTTTTGGTACTTGAATTTACCGAGGCAGTTGTGTATCTGGAAACAAGCAAACACACAAACCTCACCATCGAGTCAATTCTGACTTATAGATTAGCATAAAATTGTCCCTGGAAGAAGAAAGTCTCATCTTTCTCCCTTAGGGATTATATTAATTACAGGAAGCTTCCCTTAGGAGTCTCGGTGGTGCTGTCAGGTAAGAATTGGACTTCGAAGTGCAAGGTCAGCCATTCAAACTCACCAGCCACTCTGATGGAGGGAGAGGAGGCCATCTGTTCCCATAAAGGTTCACAGCCTTGGGAATCTTCGCTACGAGGCAGAATGGACACGGTGGGTTTGGGTTTTCCCTTTGGATGGTATTTCTGAGCCTTTTATTCCCCACGGCAATGGGCCATGGTCAGTTTTAGGACAGTTAAGGCAAATACTCTTCTTTTGTAAGAAGAAAGAATGCCTAGTCAGCAGAGAAGGGAATTTTCAGGGAAATTGTTTGAGAAAAGAGGCCGCATGAAAGATGAACCTCTGGAAATTGATTCTTCAAAACCTGCCACTGATCATATACCTTTACGTTGCTCCTGGAAACCCAGAGAAGAAGGCTTCAAACAAATGATTGTTTCCTTAGGGAACTGGTTTGGATTCATGATTCCTTTATTAATATTAGGGTGTTGGACAACTGTGAAATGGTATTTATGGACGAGGCTTTAACCTAACATTCCTTACTGGAGCTTCGGGGATCCATGGGCCCCTATAATTAGTATGTATATGTATGTGCCTGCTGTTTTGGGCGATGGCATCACCACTTGTACCCGATTCCCTGAGGAGATGTGCCCCCAGAAGAGTTTAAGAATATTAGAATATCCGCTTTGACTCTGTTGGAATTTCTAAACACTCCATTATAAAGTTAAAGGGGTGAAAATTAAGTAGAGTGAAAGAGAATAATGTATCAGTGTATCCATATTAAAGAGTAAATCTGGGCCTGATTAGAAGGACCAGTTTAAAAGAAGAGCGTTTCATGTTAGACTCTTTCCTGAAGGAAGAGGATGTTCGGCTTCACAAGGGGAATCAAACAGGAACCTGCATCAAAAGATGCCCGCGTATCCACTGAAATTTAAATACAGCTGTGGCTCCATCCCTGGAGAAGTGAACAAAACACTAACATTGAAACCTACTTTCGTCCAGGTGATTCTAACTTGTGTTGGCTTCTTGTGCTACTGAGTCGAACGGGGCTGGGTGGGGTGTTCTTGGCTGTCCAATTGATGGGAGCAGCTCTCCAGAGGATTCTTTCATGGCAGGGCTGAGTGCATTTGAATCACTGACTTTTTGCTTCCTCGCAAAGTGCAAGCGCAACTGGGGCATCTAGATCCTCTCTGAGAAGATGAATAATACTGGCACTAGAGCTATGTGTAATGAACAACTTCTCTGCGTACACACTAACGCACATCAACTCTGACTCTCACAGAGATCCTGTGCTGTTTAGGGCCGGAACAAATAAGGTGGAGTCATCCAAGCAGTAAGTAGCAGGCATCAACTTCAAGCCCACATAGCTGACTGTGTACTGGAACGCATGCACAGCTTATTAGGTAAGATGACTCCAAAACTTCAGTTGCCCTAAAGTCAATCCGAAGTAGAATGATGTTGCCCAGGGTGTTCAATGATGCTCATCCTCTAGAAGCCAATCCATAGGCCTTACTTATGAGGGACCTTGACATTGCACAAAACAACTGCCAGTTCCAGAAACAGTGCCACGCTCATTGTTCCAAGCTTTCAGACGTCACTTGGACACTCTGGAAAACGGACTCAAAAGGATCAAGAAGTCACGGCGATTGCCCTCCACAACTAACCTTGTTTGAGCCCGTTGCATTTTCCCTGTGCACTTCTCCTTAGGTTGGCCTGTCCTCCCATATTTCCTTGGCATCTTGTACCTGTCAAGCATCCTCCAAATCAAAGGGCCTTTCTTGTATCGCCTCACTTATTTCAACATGACTGCTGAGTCTCTAAAGAAGACATATTCGACACGAATGAGATTTGTCCTTCCTGGGTCTCTCCCGCACATTGAGTTATGTCTCACATTCATTTCTCCCTCTGCTGCAGTAAATTGTATCTCCTCAATTTCTCATTTGTTTTTCAGACATCTCTACCTGT
Source organism: Echinops telfairi (assembly GCF_000313985.2). Classification (NCBI taxonomy): domain Eukaryota; kingdom Metazoa; phylum Chordata; class Mammalia; order Afrosoricida; family Tenrecidae; genus Echinops; species Echinops telfairi. The sequence goes on along the minus strand of NW_022111309.1, from coordinate 7,474,111 downwards.
AATGGCCAGTCCCTTCAACATGTCAGTTTGTTTGTTCTCTGCTTGCCTGACGCTCCCAGGGATTCTTACCTCTTAAAAGTTCACTGCATTGGCTCAGCGGATCCTGATGGCCCACCTCATCAAAGCAGTTGGCATTCAAATGCTCATGAAAACTTCTTAAGCTCTCCTCGTCTGCAGTTAGATAATGAGTGAAAATGAGTTAGAAGCAGATGTTTTATTTGCATTTTGATTCGGAGCAGCTCTTTGTCTCAGTCATCTTTTTAAATGGGCGTGGCCCCCAGTGAAAGCAAATTTAACTTGGATAAGGTAAGCAATGCCTCCCATGCTATCTGCCGGATTCCCTGAGTTCCCAATTCAAGCTGATTTCTGTTGAGAAAGGGGGCTTAAAGATGATGACAAAAGCATGTTTTAAATAGCCAGCTGGTTTTTCTTATCATACAAGCGACACCTTGTTGTTGCTTGTGTTGTGTCAGGTGCCATGAAGCTGCTTCTGATCCACCGTGACCCTTTCGCACAACAGAAGGAAACACCGCAGGGCCCTGCACCATCCTCACAATTGTTCCTGCGCTTGAGCCCATGGTTGCCGCCATGGTGGTACGCCATCCCCTCTTTTTCACTCCGCGTCTACTTCACCAAACGTGATGTCCTGCTCCAGGGACTGGTCTCTCCGACAACAGGTCCAAAGTAGGTAAGAGGACGTTTCTCCATCCCTGCCTGTAAGGAGCGTTCTGACTGTACTTCTTCCGAGATAAATTGGTTTGCCCTTTGAGCAGTCCTGGGTCTTTTCCAGATTCTTTGCCAGCACCACCGTTCAAATGACACGTTAGGGTGGCTTTGATTTATTTTATGATAGATGACAAATTGGAGATTTCAAAGGTCAATCAAAAGCTTTAATGCTTACGTGACCATGCATGTGCTATTTGACACAGGTGTTAGAGGGTGCTTGTGAGGCAAGGGCCTCCACGTTTTAAGGAGCTCAGCAGATTGAGGGTGGGGGTGGGGAGTGGGGGAAGTTTGCCAGCGAGTTGAGCCCAGCTCCACATATGTGTCTCCACTGGACTCAGGCCATCCCATATGTATCCCCATAGAATTATGCTCCATAGGGTTTTAAATGGTTCCTTTTTCAGAAGTAGATGGCCGGTTTGTTCTTTCAAGGTTCCTCTGGGCAGATGCCTGCCTCCATACTTTTGGGAAGCAGCTGAGTTTGCTAACTATTTGCGTCACTCAGTGATTCTTTAAGGACAGAAGCCATACCTAATTTATATTCCTACCACTTGCACTTAACACAGTGCCAAATATTTAGTAGAATCTAGATGCTTATGTGCTAAGCAAATAGACCCAGGTTTCTTTCACTCAGGAAACATAAGATTGTTCCTATACTGTGTCTGTTCTTTTTCTGTAATTGAGACCCATCTGACCCTCACTTGGTCCTCTTCCTAATACACAATAATGTGCAGGCTAACCCACGATCTGCTTTATCTTGTTGGCATGAAACAGACACCGAACATCTGATATGTACATGGATGGGGACTAGCGATGGCTTAACTTCAAATGCAACCTCCTTCCTGGGTAATTGCACGCTCAATTCTAATTTCACCGGGGATCATGGGGATAGGATTGACAGGTGGCGGAAAGTATGCTCTGCATGGAAGCTTCCGTTTCTATCTTTGAGAAGGTGGATTCAAGAAGCTAGCAGGATCTGCAGCAGCAAGACCTGGGGCAGGCCAGACAGTGATTGGTGGTGGGCTCGACACTCAAGGATCAGAACAGTCGATCAAGCTGATTTGGTCAACCTGGAGACAGTCACAAAACTGATCAGAAACAAAGGACCTTTTTGTGTGTGAGGGCTAGGCGCTCTGAGGAGCCAGCAGGAGTCAGGTGACTTGTGAGAGCCCTGAGACAGAAGGAAGGCTGAAGCTGGACACCGAAGTCTCCCTCAGGGGACACTGAGTCACAACAGATTGCTTTTCAAAGACTTGGTGGTCAAAAGATGAGGACTATTAAAATAGCAGTAACTGCTCAAAGATGAGCTTAATGGCCATTCAAAAGATACCAGTATTTCTCTTTCTTTTGGCTTGGATAGTTGAATTCTCCTTGGGGAAACCTTTCTAAATCACCAAAATAGTTTCACTCAACAGGCACAAAGCCAATATTCTTCTCTGAAGTGCAGAGTGACTTAGACAACTTCACACAGAAAGGGGGGAGGGGCGGAGTTTCAGCGTGCACAAGAAAGAGTGTGCAAGATCCAGGCTCACTCACAGGCCAAGCAGCTGCTCCTGAAGCCAAGAGTGGGAGGGCATGATGGATGCAGCAAGGCATGACTGCCCATCTGCTCAACCGCTGTTGTAGAGATGGTCTTTTCCTGGGGGACCTTATCAAATATCACGTGTTCTGGTGGAGTTACTGCAGACCAGCTACAAAATGTGGTGAAGGTAGATAAGGAGATCAATGTCCTTGTCCCTGTCTCAACCCTGACCAGGACCTGTCATCTCCAGGACTGTGAGAGTCCATAAACTCCCCCATCGTGTGCTTCACCACACGATGAAGCAATTTGAGGGACCTTGGGTGGCCACACCAGGGAAACATAACAGATAGTAGCTCATGTGAGTGTAGATATTGACATATTCAGGGGCTTATGGGAGGCACATACATGGAGTCCCTCAGAACTTATGAGCAGGACTAAGGATAGAGTTTTGACTGATTTCATTGTTGTGCAAGGACTGGTGAGGCCAGCTGGCACTTACTGTAGAGCAGAATTCACATTTATATTAAATAAGCGGCTCCACCTAATTCTGGGTTTCCAAGTTTCTACCTGTGTGATCTGGACCAAATTACTTTAGGCCTCAGTTTCTTTATCTGTAAAATGGAAATAACAATAATAATCTGAACCATGCTTTGTTATTATGATTAAATAAAGTAATGGTTTGAAAGTGTAAGGCAGAGTGTTTATAAATGTTAATTACTATTAATAAACAAGTTTCTAAGGAAACTTAAAATATTATAAATAGAACTTAAGAACCACTGGAAAGTTAAAAATCAAATATTCCACCACATTAGATAAACAATCTACTGTTATCAACACAGTAATTGCCAACATTTGTCTGTGTTGAGTAGATACAGATGTTTATACATACAAGAATCCCTGTGTTCCGGCATGGGTGTGGGGCTTGTTGGGTGGGCCCTTCTGAATGCTTCCTTCATCCCATTTTCCATGCTGAATTCCCCAGCCTCTCATTGTTCTGACAGTGTGTTAGCGTTCTCTAGAAAAACAAAACCAGAAGGCTAATAATTTTATATATATTTATCCAGGTAGATATATAACATAAGAAATAAACAGTTAATTAAATTATAAAGCAGTATAAATGGCTCAGTGCAACTCACTCCCGTGAGACAGTTGTGAGACACTGACAGTCCTTCAAGTCTTGAGAACTTGTAGTCCTCTGTAGAGAGATTCAGACTATCCGGGCACAGGCAGCAAACAGCAAGTCAGGTCACCAACAGTCAGCCAGATGACAGGGTCAGAGAGTCCCCAGCTCAAGAGATGTAAATTCCAATGGTGTGGTGAAGCAGGTCTTGAAGGAACCTCAAATTACAGTGACACAGTCCACGGGTTAGGTGTCCCACAGGTAGTGTAGCTTGCAAATTTAGGCAAAGAGCAAGCTAGGCAGCTGCACACTGGTCCGATGATCAAAGAGCAGGAGACAAGAAAGGTGAGGCTCGCCAGAGCCATTTTTCTCTCCACCCTTCAATTAATCCCAAGTGTGTTTATCGGCCAGGTTGGCAAAACAAACCTTAACTATCTGACTACAACATGCTGGTCACATGTCCATATGTTATCCTAAGGTAATCCTCACAGCCTTGTGAAACTTGGGAATAGTTAAGGAAGATAAGGAGTTGAGTATTTGTCTTTAGGCCCTGAAAATCAGAGTCAGAATTTCAGAGGTTATAGAAGATCTGACTGAGAACATTTTGGCCAAATTGTCCTTTATTTCTCATTCCTGAATGCACATTAGGAGCTTTCTTCTGGACACGTGAGTCTCTTTTACCTATAAAGTGACAGATGGTCTAAGGCACTTGTGGTCTCAACTGGTTTTGAAGGCACAGAGCTTTATTTATTTAGGATAAGCAGATAAATAGCTTGAAACACTTATGCCCAGGAATAAAGCATATTCAATTGTGGGGAGTTTATTTTTACCTCAAAACATAATTTATTATGCTCTGCTTATTGCCTTGAATTGGGTTTCCCCCCAAGAATATTATGTTCTAAGTCCCCTCCCACCACCCCATAGCATCACCGTGAATGATTTGTACCACTAATCTTATAATAGTGTTAAGACAGGATCACAAGCCTTTATAACTAGGAGACCTGGCTCAATGTCCTTATGTTCAGGATGAGGAAACTGAGGCCCCAGCTATGATTTGCTCATGGTACAGAGACATGTACTGCAAACATCTGTAAAAATAAACCGAGCGCCCTGTCTTCTGATCCAGTTCCCTACCATAAGGCTCCATTGTGTTTGACATGGATTTTATGAGTATAGTAAAATTTTATATCTAACTGGGGCTCCTTGGGATCACCTTCTTAGACAGCCTAAGTAATCGCAGGCTCTTATATATGTTCTTCTGAGAGCATTGTTCATCACAGTTCCAAATATCTGAACATTAATCATATTTTCATTTTACATAGATCAGGTATTATGAGCCTTGTACATCATGTTATTCCTATGATAATTTCCCGTTAAATATTATCATGTTGAGAGAACAGGGAAATCCATCTCTTGAACAGCTCCGTGTTTCAGGAAGGCACGAGCTGCACATGTGGAAGGTTAGGGTGGCTGCACTGGCACAACTTTCAGTTTATACGTGATCCCTCTGGAAAGCTGTTTCTGAACAAGTCCCCTTCTGGGACTCAAAAGGAGCCCTCTTACATATTGAGGTGCGGAACCAAAATTACTGGTTGCATTTTTTTAAAATCATCTTCCTCTAAACTAGAAACTCCATATGGTAGGAGATGTATCCTGCTCACCACAGTTACTCTGACAGCCAGGATACTCACAGTTACTCTGACACCCAGGATACTCACTACCATTGAGTCGATGACAACTCACAGCGACCTATCAGGCAGGGTAAAACTGCCCCGGTGAGTTTCTGAGACTGACACCCTTTATGGCAATAGAAAAGCCCATCTTTCTCTCACAGTGCAGCTGGTGGGTTCAAACAGCTGACCTTGCTGACCGGTGCTCGATGCTCAGGATAGTGGAGGGCATGTAGTAGGGATTCACAGATGCTTCATGAATGAAGGAACTGAGGCTGACCAAAATTTGAAGAAAACTATGAACACTGTGTCCCGGGGTTGAGGATTTGTCCATTAATTAAAAGTGACAAACTGACTGTCCTGGACATTTTCTCCTAAGCAGGAATGTGAAGGATATTAGCAGCCAGTTTTACTCAATAAGGAACCCAGAACTAGGGAGGATTCTGGTTCTTTAAGATGTTCTTTACATATAGAGATTGTTAGCTAGCAGAAGCGTTGGGGTTACTTGTGTGGAACCGGCATGAGCTGAAGGAGAATTGCGTCTGCCAGAGCCCTCCAGTTCCGCCCACAGTTCTCCCTGCTTGGGCCCACCCTGTAAACTTGTTTCCGGCAAACGCATCCCTACCATGGTTGCAAATGAGTTCTCCCTTACTGGAACCAGTGCATCGGAGGCTCCACCATTACCTCTTCCCATTGCCACCCTATGCAAGTGCACAGAACAGCTTGGCAGGCCCATGTGCATTTGAGAGGGAATGAACCTCCACTTGGACTGTTATACAATTCTGTCCTCCTACTGTTCTATCCCTCACCACCGCCTTCCTTGTTAGTCTTGGACCTCAGCCAAAAAGTCCTCTTCCAGATTTGGGATCGTCCACTTGGACAATAGGCATTTTTTAGGAGGTGGTCCAGGGTGTTCGCCCTGTGGGCCTCAAGTGAGGGCCTTTTCCCAAATATGCTTTCTGATTCCTATAATGGAAACACATTTTTTATCAAGACTTAACCTCCGCTGATGTATCTAATTGCAACTATGCATTTCTCTTTAACTTAGTCCGTCTCTTTGCATTCTGGAATAACTTCTTCCTGCTCCCTACCTTCTTCAAATCCCAGACTCTGACCCCTGAATTCAGGCTTCCTGACTAAAGATCTCCTACTCATTGATAGACATAGCTGAAGTCACTTAGCTACTTGCCAAATATTTTGTCTAGATTCCCCCATTGTGGAGCTACTGATGGCCAGGCCTTGTTAGGGTTAGGAGCTATTGAATTGGTTGGTCCCAACCCACGGTGATCTGTGTTCAACAGACCAAAACACGGCTGGGACAGACCCATTCTCACACCCGTGGCTGTGCTTGAGCCCTTTCGGTGGCTCCTTTGACAATCTGTCTCTTTGAAGGTCTTCTTTTTTTCGCTGGTCCTTACTTTTACCAAGATGATATCCTTCTCCAGGTAATGGTCCCTACAGATAGCATGTCCAAAACACGTCAGATGAGGGCTCGCTTCCAAAGAACATTCTGGCTCTTCTTCTTCCAAGAGATGTCCGTTTGTTCTTCTGGCAGTCCGTGATATATTCAGTATTCTTCAACAAGTCTTCTTCAGCCTTCCTTATTCATTGTGAAGCTTTCCCATATTAGGATTTCCTTTTTTAAAAAAGCATGTTCAAGCTCTCTTTTGCAGCAGAAATATTATTACTTAAAATAGTATTTCATTTCATTTCTCGACTACTGCTTACCTAAGTATTGATTGTGGATTCAAGTAAAATGAAGTTCTTGACAACATTGGTCTTTTCTCCGTTTATCATGATTGTGCTTACTGGTCCAGAGGTCACAATAAGGTTTTGTTCTCTTCCTGTAGAAAGATAACCCACGCTGAGGAATGTAGCCTTAGCAGATGGAGGGAATGCACAGAGTTGCAATACTGAAGATAATTGTTTGACTCTCAACCATTTTAAGAGACAGTACATGATCAAGATAGTATTGAAATAAAGAATGCAAGCTGCACTAATCCAAATCGACCCAAATCACTGCCTTTGACTTGATTGTAAGTCCTGTCAGTCCTATAGAAGGTTTCTGAGCGAGCGAGTTAGTTAGTTTATGGTGCCAACCTGGCCAATAAACTCATGTGGGATTAATTGAAGGGTTGTATTAGACTAGGTACTTTAGAGAAACAAATCCACAGCAACTCATGTATAAGAGAGTTTTATGTAAAGAAA
>NW_022111309.1:7444393-7465525 GCF_000313985.2 Echinops telfairi | reverse complement strand
AGTCAGCATCATCGCATCTCTTTTGTGAGTTGAAGGAGGACTTTGTGGATTGGTGTTGGACTTATGGGCTAATGTTGGACTTGTGGGATTGGGCAGTACTGGGTTGGGATGTTTCCTGGATGTGCACTTACCCTTTATATAAAACTCTCTCTTATACATGTTTCTGTGGATTTGTTTCTCTAAAGTACCCAGACTAACACACTGAGGTTGTCAATATTTACTGGACTAGATAGCCTTCTCTTTCTGCCATGGAGCAGCTGGTGAGTTTGAACTGCTGACTAACACCCAGCGCACAGCATCGCCAGGGCTTCGTAAATTGCACTGAGGTCACTGGGAAAAGGCAAAGTTCCAGGAATGGGTAAAAAATCAATTGAAATGTTTCACCAGATGAATGCCCTGCTGGAGGGGCTCACTGTCTATGCTAAGAAATTTGGAAAACAGCTACCTTGCCATGTGACAGAAGAGATCCACGCCCAAGCCCATTTCAAAGAAAGGCGACACATCAGAAAGTGAAAATTATAATTCTGCTGAGGATAATTCAAAAGTGGACACAGAAAGATATCGACAGGGAGCTTCCAGAAGTTCCAACCAGATATAGAAGAGGACGTAGAATGAGTGGCATCATGGCTGATAAAGGATAGATTTTGGCTCAAATCCCAGAAAACCAGAAAGAAATGTATGGGTTTTTGATGGGCTATGCTAATGCATTCAACTGTGTGGATCCTCACAAATTGTGAATAACATTGTAAAGAACAGGAATTCCAAAACATTTCATTGTGCTCACCCAGAACCTGTACATAAACCCAAAGGAAGTTGTTCAAATAGAAAAGGAGTATCCCATGGCTTAAAATCAGAAAGGTATGTACCAAGATATAGTGCTTCACCATACTTGGTAAATTTGTATACTAAGTGAATAATCCAAGCAACTGGCCTACATGAAGAAGAACATGATATTAGGATTGGAGAAAGACTAATGAATCTATGGCATCCAAATGACCTCCCTTGCTGAAAGGAAAAGGATTAACAAGCACTTGCGGATGAAGGTCCATGACTCTGGCTGTCAATAAGGACACTCATGTACAACGCTGCGTTGCTGCATCCCATCCCACCTGCCCAGGCTTTGAGTGAGTCCAGTTTTATGCCTTGGTTTTCTCTAATCTGTTACCTGTCGTTCTGCTGTACGTAACCAAGCACAATTCATTGAACCATGCTCCCAATCATCTTACGATCATTAGTTAATGAATTAATACTATCGAGTGGGATTTCAAGCGGGGAGGCGTGGGATGCGGATATAGGAGATTGTAAACCAACTTGAAGAGGAATACTTAAAGGATTGCGTTGCAGAAATGTAAATATGATGGAAAGTGACCTGGTGTGTCAGAGACTTTTCATGCTTTCCGGCTGGTTGTCCTCATTGCTGTAGCAGGCATGGTGATGTGAGCTTGCATGTGATACTTCCCCGGAAAGAGGTTATGAAGCACTGGGTTGGAAATGCCTTTTGACCAAATGGGACATGAGGTTGATATGGGTTGTGTAACATGTTATGATGAGAGAGCCCCTAGGAAAACATATGGAAATAAAAAGAAACTAGCTCATGGCACTAGTCTTCCCCTGAGATAGCATGTGGTAGGGCCTGGACCCTGTCTCCATGAGAAAGTCTTGGGAGGAAGGATTTGTTTAGCTGACCTTTATTGGACTTAAGGAAATAAGAAAAATGTCACAGTTTAACTAACATATTGGGAGAGAGACAGGCTTTCTACTGCCATAAAGAGCTACAGTCTTTGGAACTCACAAGGGCAGTTCTACCCTGTCCTATAGCATTGCCTCCATGGCAGCAAGTTTGGAGGGGCTTTGTTGTTGTTGTTGTTGTTGTTGCTGCTGCTGCTGCTGTTTTTACTGGCTTTATAGAAAAATAAGGAAAATGTTATCACTTGACTAGAAAATGTCAACCATTCTCAAACAATCAAAGCTTTCCTTTAGGAGCTAACACATTTCCTTCTTAAGTTCCTAGGCTAGGTAATATCTGGCTATATGGCCCGGCACAGGTTGGCCCTCAAACACTTTTAATGAAGAACGAAAGAGCCAATAATAGCATATTTGTGTCCAAGCACCATTGCTTTTCTATGGAGCTTTTCAGGAGTGGATTCGAGTTCCTTGAACCTGTATTTAGAATAAAATGTCCTGCAATAGAGCAAAGATCAGTACTTTACACAAACCCCATTCAGACGCAGCCAACACTGCTTCTTTTGAAAGTTCCCCTTAAATTTAAAAGAATCTCACGACTCCATGAAGGGATAGTAGAAACAAAGTAGAATCTTTTTTGTCATTGAAGTTTCTGTGGTTTCCACATTTATTAATCCCATGAACCCCTAATAAAAATAATGTCCAATAAGAAAGAGTTTTGTATGTGATGTTTTTGACAGCTCATTGGCCAGCTCACTTTTTCCAACAACTGTAAGGATGTTCAACGAGGAAGGCATCCTCTGCTTTGGCTACGTGTAACACCAGCTCTGTGTTTAACAATCACTCTCGCATGGAAAAGCCCCCCTGGAGGGTCAGCCCTTCATGTTGACATTGCCGGGTTCTTCCCGTTCTCTCCGCGGGATCACCCACTCTCCAAGGCCAATGTCCTACTTGCCTTTGGCAGAGTTTGCAACAACAGTCCATTGTTTGGTCTCTGCCTCTCCAGCAATGGTACAGTTGAAATGGTGTAACTTGCTTATTTGTTCTCGTTTTCTTAGTACTACCACTACTAGTGTTAACAACACCATTTGATCTTATTTTCTTAATACTACTACTAATAATAGTGCTAACAAGTATGAGTGGAGATAAAATTTCAGGATCAATTGTTTCCTATCTGCTCTTGAGTCAGCAATTCCAGTGAAGTGATCTCAAGGAAGAAAATCAAAAAGAAAGAGAAAAGTAAAAGGCAATGAAGTCCCCTAGCCATTCATTTACTGCAAGACTTAATCTTAGCACCCGGCCTTTCCCCCTCCCCCCACCCTTCTCTTCTACACACCAACGTTCACCCTCAGTTGCCTTACCAGAGCCTCTACTCTCTGGATTCTTTCCCTCGCTCGCTCCCACGGCTACCACCACCTTGTGGATCTCAGGTCTTCAGGGAAATGAATAGGAGCTTATCATCATAAAAAGGCTTCTGTCCCTGCTGTGTTGTATAATTGAACGCAGTGCACTTATTTCCTGCCCTTATTATCTGATTCCTTGCAGAGGTCTAGGTCTGCTGGTTTCTCTCCACTTTTCACAACTAGGAGTTGTATTCCAGATGCAGACAGCAGTGGATTTCCTGGATGCCCTTGGATGCCTTTGTGACAGATCTTGCCTTTATCTTGCAAACCTACTTAGTGATACTTGAGTTCAGTGGCTTCATTCAATAATGGAGGGAACTGAGGCAATCAGAGGGCCATCCCAAGTCTTCCTGATGTGTCCCTCTCCTTCCAAATAGGTGGCTCCATATACCCAGAACAGGTTAAATTGGAATGTGTTACACTGGGACCTCTCTCAACACTTCTTCTTTGGTGTCCCATAAGTGAAACCAACAATGTTGCCTTCGAATGTGTTTGGCAACCCCTCCCAGTCCCCATTACCACACAGGCACGTCACACAAACACCATCTAATAACCCGAGTAGTCATGCTAAGCAAATAAAGTGTCTTTCAAGTCTCCAATGCCCGCCAATACGATGACAAATCGTAAGGCCCCAGTCCTCACGAACTTGAAGCACGTTCTGAAGATTTCAGTATGTTCTTCGTTGTTGGTAATTATTGATAACCACAAATGTGATCAGGCATTAACAAGCCATGGTAGCTGAGTAGGGTCAGAGTTTGCATAACAAATGTGGGGGAGGAGTCCACGCTGCGGTTCTCAAAAGAGGACACTTTTAGAAATGAGAAAACGGTAGAGTTTTGTTGGCATATGGAATTGAAAAAGGAGGAAGTGTTCTGTCTACCATTGTGCTTAATGAGGACTGTGTCTTCCCGTCTCTAACCTCAGCAGCAAATCTCATGCTGAGCCCTGGGCTAGACAAGGCCACCTTAAATGAGCTCTTCAAAGTGCATGATAACCACTACTCCCAATAGGTGTGGTACTCTAGCCATTAAACACTGTTCTAGATACCATCACTACAGGGACAAATAAAGCACACGCAAATATCTACTCATGCCAATTGCCACGAAGTCATCGCTCACTCCTGGGAAGCCCAGGTGTTTCTGTGCCTACATGCACTTCAAGGATGATTTCTCAGACATCGTCACGCCTTTCTTCCAGAGCTGGAGTGGACTTGAACTTCTAACTAGTTAGTTAGCAGGTGGCTGTGCTAACCCTATACGATACAGGGGCTCCCGGAACTTAAGTTCCAAGGGATTATTGGCACATTTTCTTGTAGCTCCCACAGGGAAAGCACACAGCTTTAACTAGACCTGGCTGAGCATTTTAAATGGTGATGTGTGTGTTTTCTTGGACATGGAGGCATGGACAACTGTTTGGTTTACATTATCCTTTATTGTTATTGATTCCCTGCTTTCTCTGCTTCCCTAGCTTGGGCCCAACTGCCCACAGCTTTCATTGCTCTGTGAGTTTTCATTGACACAAGACAGCTAACGGCTGAGCCTGAAGTCTCTATTCCACAATTCTCTGACCAGCAGGAAAGGAAGCAACTCTGCCTGACAGAACTCCCTCCAAAGGATTCCGCATCATTTCTAGCCCTGCATCCTTCCCAGACCAGAGGAACAAATCTCTGCTATAGCATTAGCATCGTACGTGAAGATGTTGTCTGGTCCCTAGACTTCTCCCCTAGGGCCTCTATCACAATGCCTTGACCTTTATCATTGTATTAGAGAGTAGGGGATTTCTGTCAGAAGAGAAACCAACTACTGTGTTAGCTGACAAAAAGGGGAGGGGGAGTCATGCCAGATTTATTACATACATGAGCGGGCCATAAAATCTAATGGTTTGCAAGCTTTGTACAAATCTAGGGAAAGATTGACATAAAAATTTTCATAACTCTTTTGATTTTTGTCACATAATTAATCGGTGTCCTTTGCTCATAGAGGTGACTGGGCATCTAATTTAGTGATATCATTTAGTGGAAATGACAAATGGCTTAGTAGAAATACAGGAAACTGAGAAGCGTCCTCAGAACGTGTGGGATCTAGGCTTTTCATTTTACAGAGGGGTAGACAGAAATGGAAAGTGCTGCTGTGGGGCGGGCCAGACCAAGATGGGCCTGCGCACAGTGGCTTGAAAAGCAGGCTGGCCTTGTGCCACCTCCACAGTCCATTTCAGAGCACCCCGTGTTCTTTCGCGACCGATGAGGTTTTCATTGGCTGATACTAAGAAGTTGATCACCAGGACTCTCTTCCTAGTTCCTCTTAGTCTAGAAACTGTGGAAGCCTGGTCAGCAGCATGGCAAGACTGGAGCCTCTATTCACAGATGAGTGGAGACTACACACACAAGGTGCGTTGGCCAGGTGTTCAACCCAGATCTCCCTGATGGAGTACGAGAATCCCATCATGGCGTGGTTCTGTGGTGCCCCCAAACTAGCAGGACTTGACAAGAATTGGACTCCCCAACCAGTACAACTGTGTGGTCAAACCTCACCTCGGTTGCCAGGACAACAAAGAAGCTGGAAGAAGATGTCAGAGGGACTGCTGTAGCCTGAGATTCCATATTTTTCTTCCTGTGTAGGCCAGTGGTGTTCCTAGTCAGCTACTGCTAACCGAGAGGCCATCAGAGCCCATCTGCCTGGTGGTGAGTAGCTCACCTTGCCCTCCCCATAGCTCTTTCTCCAGTGTCAGCTCTAGAACAGACCTTCAGAAGGGAGCATCCCTCTATTGCAGCCCGACACCCATTGCAGGCCTGGCTATTTCTCCAGAGCACAGTAAGACCATTGGAGGACCTTGTTTACTTGGTGGCTACCCTTGGCTTGGCAAACTGGTCTGACCCTTTGTGTGATGTGTTAGAATTTGGCCCACACCCTGGTTCCTGATAGGTGGAAATCTAGCTGAGGCGTACTTGGCAAGAAATACACCCCACCTCTGACTGTTCATTTTCTAACCACAGAACAAAATGATATCTGCTCCCAACTACTTAATAGGTCTCCGGAGAAAAATACGATGTAATCAGCATGTGCTTAAATTATGGGTGAGGGCCTTGAAATTAACGTATTTAATAATTTGGAGTGTTTGGGTTTTGCTCCTTCACATAAGAAGCTCGCTTGGTGAAACACTATCACCCCGTACTCCTGCTAATTCTGGGCTTATCACACATTCAGCGTTCCATAAAGGTTGGATTGAAAGCTTTCGTTTAAAACCCAATTCGTATGAATTAGTGTACTACTCAAAATGTCAGGCTGCTAATAGGACATACATAGCAACTGGAAATTGAAATAAGTGCATTTTAATAGAGCTCCGAATTAGGATTTCCTCTATCTGTTTGACGTAGTACCACCATTATAATTGAGGGTAATTTTTTTTCTGTTGGAATTTAACAATTCCCTAGCCAGAACTATCAATCATCCTACATTTGTTACACCATTTTTCAGATGTGAGCTGGCAGAAAGCAGGAAGGAACCCAAAGCTGCTCAAATATCTGGATAGATGAGCTCATGGCTCCTAGCACAATCAAAACCTGTGTCTCCGAGCAGGCCGTTTGCAGACGATTGCAGTGATAATTCCACTGCCAGCATGGAGACCAGGCTAACTGTGGAACTGCATAAGAGTTACTTTTCTATTCGATTTGCAAGCCATTTTAAGCACATTTTTACCTCTGCAATGGGTCCTGGGTAATTATTTGCAAGATACTTTGAGAGGTTTGATGATTGGGAGTGCCCCGCTCAGTCCATTGAACATTTTATGCATGTGGGGCTCACTCAGATTTTGAAAGAGGGTAACAATAACAAAGTCATTTTTGTTCCTCACATTAGCTGTAAGTGAATGTAGGAATCTGACCTGAAGGTCTCAAAATAAGAGATGCAATCAAATTAAAACTATAATAACAACAAAAGATGACTAGGAAGCAAATCATTCTGAGCTATGGAGGGAACAGATTGCTTAGTTTGTAATTACAATGCTACTGGATTTATAGTACATGATTGTTGTTGCTGCTGGCAGATGCCTTTGAGCCAGTCTCAACCCATAGTGGCCCCATGCGCACCAGACAGAGACACTGTGCGGTCCCAGAAGCCGTCCTCACAATTGTTCCTGGGTTTGAGTCCATTGTGGCAGGCACCTAGTCACTCCATCTCCTTGAGGGTCTTCGCCCTCCTGCCAACCCCCACCCCAGCCCTTAGTCTCTCCTTTACCAAGCAGGTCTTTGTTCAGGACTGGTCCCTCCACCTACTACGCTCACACTTCGTGAAGCAAAGTCTCCTCACCCTTGCTCCTGAGGAAGATTATGCCTGTCAAGGTGAACATGTCCTCAGCTTTGCGGACTTCCTTCCTCTAAGTCTATAATCAGTAATAAAACAATCATCTTGTGAGTCTCCAAATTCTGCCATTTGTCCTGATATCCAGAAGAGGGCAGTCAAGTCACATGATTCTGAAACAATCAACATTGTCCCAGAAAGTGAGATTTTCAATAAATCTAGGTGATTGAAATTAAGTTTTCTTCTAATGGTATTACAGGGCATTTAGAATTATCTGAAGATTTTATGAAAAACCTTACAACCTTTGTGAGATGGGTACATTTCACAAAATGTATAAAATGATGGTGCATAGTTATTTGTATCTTTTATTCATATGCACATTATTTCTATTTTTATCGGCCTTCTTCAATAATCTGCTGCGACAGGGGAGAAAGAAAATATGATCATGTAGATGGTCCTCTTACAATATATGTTGTAAAGACGGGTCCCTCCAGATGTAAGTGAAAACCAGGGGAAAAAAATGCATGAAGGAAAGAGCACTCATTAGCAGTTCATCAAATCAAGAACAGGTAGATTTAGAAAGCACAAGATTCACAGCCATTGAAAAACAGGTATCTCCCTGGAATGCAAAATCGAAAACATTTGCAGCAACTTTATGTGGCTCAAGAAAAAGAAAAGCTCTACGTTTAAGGTGGAATTTTGAGAAACATAACATTACAAGAATGTGACATTAATCTTTCCTCCAGCCCCGTGAAATATCTCCCAGAAGCTTCTAAGTGAAAAATGGACATTTAGCTGTAAACACACATAGCAAATATATCTGTCCCATTTTGCCTTTCCTTGTGAGCAATAAGATCAGAAGCTAGGAAATTCGTAGTTTGACTGAGGATAGAAAATTAGATAAGTTTGTGAAGGAAGCCTGAATGTTTATTTGCTTGGCCGAGTAGAAGGTCAGTGGACAGAGGAAGACCGCGATGGAGATGGATTCCCACCGGGGCTGCAGCCCGGTGCTCAGACAGAGACCAGCTGTGAGGACAGTGCCGGGCCCAATGAACGGTGCTTCTTTCTGTTACTCACAGGGTCCCTACGAGTTGAAGCCCACTCCAGGGCACCTAACAGCAACATAACATCTGTGTGGAACAAACAAACGAATGGTCAGTCTTAAGTTTTAAATTATATCAGGAAGAGTTGGTTTTAGGGAATGAGTTCCCATAAAAATAGAGCCAGGAGAGTTAGCTGTAATACAGGCTATGTAGTTTTGTCTTTATTTCAAACATTCCCTTGAATAGTGCTTCTAATGCTATTTTTAGAGGGTTATGCATGGAATCAGTGCTGTCGAATCCATTCAAATGGCTATATATTTGTCTGTGTGTGGTGCTCGTGTGTATGTGTGCAATATCGCTCTGCGTGTGTATGTGTGTAATATCGCTCTGCGTGTGTATGTGTGTAATATCGCTCTGCGTGTGTATGTGTGTAACATCGCTCTGCGTCTTGTCAACTGCCTGCCGACAAAACAGCTTTCTCCTCTGTGGTTGTGCATTCCCCATTCCTGCTCACAGTCCTCTTGAGAATTGTGGGAGGACTGAGAATCCTGGTGATTTTCGACCTGGTCCACGGCCCTCTCCCACCTTTCTCATCATTCCTGGAGCTGCCACCCTCAGAAAAGGCAGCCCCTGAAAGTGACCTTGCACAGCAAATGCCTGTTGGCTTTTGTAGAAACGTCTTTCCCAGAAGAGGTTCTGCTTAATGCCAAGTTGTGCAGCGGGGATGGGGATGGGAATGGGATGGGCAGGAGGATGGAGGAAGGAGGCATGCTCGTTGCCAAGTAGCTTGTGCTACTTACACACAAACTTGGGTATTGTTTCTCAAACCCTTTCATGAGGAGAGGTTGGGTACACACTGTGTCCTGGACTCAATTTCTGTTCTGTGTAAACCTCCAGGAGAGCTGCTCTTAAGAGACTGATTCATTTTGGAAGATGATTTCCATCAGTGACTTTTAAAAGATACGTGCTATTCCAGCACAAAGCTGGATCCCCTGTTAGGGTTGCACGAGGGATTAAGAAAAGGCATGTATTTTAATGCTTTATGAATGGAAGTGGCTGATAAAAGAGGCTCTTGTTACCCTGCTACATTTCAATGTGAATAGCAGCTGCTTCTCGTGGGGAGGGCAGAAGAGCTATATTATTTTCATAGGGATTTAATCTTCAGACTACACTGAAACCATAGACTACCATTGACCATTCACTGATCAGCAGCACTCTCATCTCAGAGAGATCTGTAAGATTGTGGAGAGAGGCAGCAAAGGGGCCGGAGGCAGAGAAAAGGACGTGTGTTGAGATGAGGTGGGCTAGTTTCATCTGCATGTATGTTTTGAACCTTAGATCAAAATGCACATGCGGTCGAGGATTTTCTCCTTCCCTCGGACACATTAACCCTTTAAACTTCTTAAGTGCCATCTAATTAAAGGGTTTGATGCCAGAGAGCTGTCCTCAGAGCAAGTGCTTAGCAATGACCCCTGAGAGTAAACTAGCCACAGAGCCCTCATTATGCAATATGGACCACGTAGGGGGAAGGGTGCCAAAGAGGCCTGCTTTCCACATTTCCAGGGCAGCATATTTCATGTGGGAAGCCAGAAGATGTCACAAATCCAGTAGACAAAGGTGCTTCTCTTCTGCAAGCTTTGTTGCTGGCGAAAACTGCCGCTATAAGGTCTAGGATTATTAAGCTATCAGATCATTGACAAATGTTATCAGTATTTGGAGAACTATCCTAAATCAAAGACATCTTTTGAATGAACGAGTAAGCGGCTGAATAAACGAGTGCATGAAGGAATGAGTTAATGAAGCTGAAGGCCAATTTCCCTCCAGGTTAGCATGACCTAATGCACTTTTGTTTATCCTGATAAAAGGCTTATTGAAATTGATCACTAATTCATTTCCTTTATGTGTTTGACTCCAGAGGGAGGTTCCATTTCTATAGTA
This sequence comes from Echinops telfairi, assembly GCF_000313985.2. NCBI lineage: Eukaryota > Metazoa > Chordata > Mammalia > Afrosoricida > Tenrecidae > Echinops > Echinops telfairi. The sequence goes on along the minus strand of NW_022111309.1, from coordinate 7,455,163 downwards.
CTTCTTGAAAACTCTGGGATTTTGCTCCAGGACTCTGTGAGGGAATCTTTCTGGTACCTACAGAGGCCTTCCATACAGTCTCTCTTGCTCTTTCCAATTTTTACTAATATTACCACTTCCAAGAAGTTGAAGGCTCACAAAGAAGCTTGTAGTGGTAAATTGGTAGTTATTGCCTAGCTGATAACTAAAGGTAATTCTCTTGCAGCAGCAGGCTTGACAGCTCTAGCCCACATGCTTAGAAACTTGCATCCAAAAGAAACCCATGAATCATCGTACATTGTACCACACAGGCCAGGACATTTTGCACATGAAAAGCTTGATGTGTGGGTGGACGCATAATGTGGGGGCTCCGTAGCGGACCAAGAGGGAGAGGAGTGTGGAGGAAAGGCTACTTCCCACTGCAGCAGAAAACCAGGAATGGGCAACAGAATGCTCTTACCCTCCAACCCCAATGAGACCTACTGCCCACAGCTAAACTGCATCTCTCTTCCACTTCCCCAGCCTGCGCCTTTTAACAGGCAGGAGTCATGCCTGATCGGAGTGGCTCTGTTTGCATAGGCTCTTGCCTGGGCAAGTTCCTGCCAAGCTGACTGAACAGCCTGGGTGGATAGTGAAAGCCATTGGGCATATTAATCACAGCACAGGAGTGTGGCCTGATGCTTCCTGCTTAGGACTCTTGCTAATACTGGCCTGGTGCTGCTGCTATCGGGGTCAGTCAATATTTTGACTTCCTGACCCAATGACCCTCCAACATTAAAAAATGAAAACTAATGGTCCAGCCACGAGGCATCACCGTAGAGTGTGCAATTGGAGTCACTAGTGAGAAAGAGCTGGAGCCAGCTTCTGGGGTCAAAGCAACTCTGAGCAAGGCCACGAGCAGCCAATGGAGAGGAGGAAGCTGGTTGCAGGAGCAGGGGCACCTGATGCTGTGCTGCCACTGCGCTGCCTGGTGCAGCTGCCAAGGTGGCCATGCTGCTTTTCTGGCCCCCTGTCCATCCTCCTAGACCTATGGCTTTGCTTTCTTCCTTTTTACCTGCTCCTTTTTTTCTTTGTATTTAATCCCTTTTTAACTTGGCCACAGAACATTAGGTTTGACGAAGGGAAAGCGATTTAACATCTTTTAACTGAGGGAGGTTGGTTTTCATTTGAGACCACATGGCTTTGTAGCTCCTCGAAGAGTAAAAGTGAGAGGTCAGCCTGGCATCACCATGGTAATGTCCACAGCTAGGACAGGGAGCCCATGAGATGAGGGGGGTGATAAGGGAAGTTTCTCCCTTTTACTTGGCATTCTCTCTCCAGCCAGGAATGGGCTGGAAGGTATGAAATCAATGATACCATTCGAAACAGATGCGTTTTCCAAGATCGCTGCTACATCATCTCCAGAGCTCTGACCTTACACAGATCTAGCTGAGGTGTTCTGTTTGAGGTCGTACAACCTTTATCCTTGTCCGTGGGGTCTTGGATTTGGCCGGCATGTTCAGGCACGGCCCTATCCTGGAGAAATCATTCAATCCAAGACCCTGCCAGTGAGTGCTTGAAGACTCAGTGTGGGGGGGATCTGGCCCTGGAAAGTGGGAATCTAGCAGTAGGGCCTGGAAACACTATGCAAAGCATATCACTGAAGCCAGTCAGTAACGAAGTTGTTTTAAAAAAAAAGAGTTTTATTGGCACTTCAGCCACATATCTCAATATTCAAAAGTTTAAGCAAACCAAGAAGTGCTGTATGATCTTTGCCACAATCAATTTTAGACCGTTGTCTTCTTCCTTGTACTAATTATTATTTTTTTTAAATCATTTTATTGGGGGATCGTAAAATTCTTATCACAATCCATACAACCATCCATTGTGTCCAGCACATTTGCTGCCATCATCATTCTCAAAGCATTTGCTTTCTACTTGAGTCCTTAATATCAGCTCCTCATCTTCCCCCCTCCCCCCCTACTCCCCTCCCTCATAATAATTTATAATTAATAAATTATTATTATTTTGACATATCTTACACTGTTCTACGTCACCCTTCAACCACTTTTCTGTTGTCCATCCCCCAGGGAGGATCTTATACATAGATCCTTGTAATCTGTTCCCCCTTTCTACCCCACCTTCCCTCCACCCTCCAGGTATCGCCACTCTCACCACTGGTCCTAAAGGGATCATCTGTCCTGATTCCCTGTGTTTCCAGTTCCTATCTGTACCAGTGTACATCCTCTGGACTAGCTGCATTTGTAAGGTAGAATTGGGATCATGACAATGGGGGAGGAAGCATTTAAGAACTAGGGAAAAGTTGTATGTTTCATCATTGCTACCCTGCACCCTGATTGGCTCATCTCCTGCCTATGACCCATCCGTAAGGGGGTGTCCAGTAGCCTCCAGATGGGCTTTGGGTCACCCCTCTGCACTCACCCTCATTTACAATGATATGATTTTTTGTTCTTGATGCCTGATACCTGGTCCCTTCTACACCTCATGGCCATGCAGGCTGGTGTGCTTCTTCCATGTGGGATTTGTTGCTTCTGAGCTAGGTGGCTGCTTGTTTACCTTCAAGCCTTTAAGACTCCAGACACTATATCTTTTGATAGCCAGACACCATCACTTTCTTCACCACATTTGCTTATGCACACATTTGTCTTCAGTTCTTTGATGTCTGATTCTTGGTCTCCTGATAAAATATACACAATAAAACTTTCTCCAATTCAACAACTTCTGCATGCATAATTTGGCGCCATTGATTATACTCTTCATGTTGCACAATCATTATTGATATGCTTTTCCAAAATATTGCACCACTGTTAACATAAAATCAATGACCCCTAAGCAAATACTCTTCTACCATCACCCATAGTAACTATTGATCAACTTTTGTTTCTTTGTTTCTCTTTTTTTTTCTTTTTAGTAGTTTTCTTGTTATGTTATTCACATATCAACACTTCCATCGTTAAGTCGTTTTTAGATTGTGTTGTATATACATTATCACAATTAGTTCAAGTGCTCCATTCCCCCTCTCACATTCTTTGTTTGCTCCCTAATTCCCTTCCGCCTCTACACCACCCCTGCCCATCCCCGACAAATCATTGCAACGGTGATGGCCTCTATGCAGCCACTCCTTCTGCACAACATAAAGTGGGAAACCTAATGGAAACAATAAAGACAAAAACAAAATGAAATGGAAAGAAGAGAAAGTAATATAAAAGTAAGGATCAAGAGTAAGAAAGAAAAAACTACCAACAATGATCTAAAAGCCAGAGAAGACATTTTTGTTGTGGAACAAGCAAGAAATCGTTGAGCCTGGAGCAAATTCAGGTTGGGTCAAGAGGGAGGTCAACTGGCCAAGTATCGTATTAGTTCTGTCCAGCATCATCAAGTTTACAATCATCCGAGTCTAATTGATGGTGAAGCTGTTAGAGTCCCTCATCTGAGATCTATCAGAGGCTTCACCTGACTAGATTATTCTGCACGTGGGTTTGGTGCTCCCATGGTCCTCCATAGCCCTCTACAAATTGGGTGTTCACAATTTAAGCTCTGATACTTTTCCCTTCATCCCATTTTGACTTTGTTATCATCATCTTTAGAGCACACGGGGTGGTGTGCTCTTTCAATGTGAACTTAGTTGATGCCTCTCTTAGATGGGGGCTTGTTGAATACAAGCCTTTCTGACCCCAGACACTATTCTAATCGAGAGCTGGGCACCATTTGCTTTCTTCATCCCAATTTGTGTAGCACCCTTATCTTCAGTGATCACTTTATGAGGGCAAGTATCGATCAGGGCCATGCTATAAGAACTAACTCTTCTTGGATTAGGCTAGAATTAAGTAGGAGCCCAGAATCCATCTACTTGGCCGTGGATTATGAATGACTCTGGTTTACTTTGGTGGTCATAGTATGACAAAAAAAGACAGAAAGAAAAACAAACAATAACAAACAAGCAATTAAAAAACAGCCCCAAAACAAACAAAAAAAGTGAAAAACATTGTCAGTAAGGAGATTGCATTGATAACATCAATAATTTATGTAGTGGTATAGATTTTAAGGTATTGTTGATATGAGGATTCTATGTGAGCATAGTTCAAATGTGAGTTGTTGCTTTGTAGAGCTTGATTTCTTAATGGATTGAACTCTGTTTACATTGAGCATGGAGGATGGTGCTAGGAGAAAATTTCTTGTAACCTTTTTTTAGCAGGAGAGATCCTTGCCTATCAGATTAATACCTGACATATTAATGTAAGGGGAGCATTGATATACTAAATTTATGGAGGTTCTCAGTCCCCTTTCATTGAATGCCTACTAAGCCAGATTTGGGGTAGCCATCCTTTACTTCCTCTCTCGTCAGGGAATTTCAGTCCTAAGTCCAAGGGCTACAGGTAGTTTTGAGGTAGGGCCCAATTCCTTGAGTCAGGTTTCCACATTGAGTCCTTCTGGTGTGGCCTTTGGGGAATGCCAGGGTCCCTGTAAGACCAGTGTCTAAGGTCAACATAGTGTTTAGTCCATGGCGAGGTTCACTAAAGCTTGGGGAGAAATGTATTTGAAGTGTTTATCCAGGAACATAGAACCTAGTTTATTCTCCCCTTGGGTTCCCTGCAATGATTGTTTAGCTTTCCTTCCTGACCTGAGATTGCACTTCCTCATTTACCCACCAACAGAAACATCAGTGCCTCCTCTGAAATGTCGATGCTCCCCTCCCTCCCCTGGTCTGAACTTGATTTTCCAGTCAGGTTCCCCTCTCATTCCTGTGGAGGCCTTGTTGATTTTCACAGACTTGTCTCAATTGCAGTGAATTTCTTGAAGCCATTGCAGTTTAAGCGTCAAGAGAAATCGAAATATAAGTATGCCAAAAAGGCCAGATCACGTGGGCCAGAAGAGACCTCTTACCTTGGGGCACATTCTCCAGGAGGTGCAATACATTCCTCCCACAGTAAAGTAACAAACTTACCTTGAATCCCCCTTGAGTGCCCTGCTCCATGCCAGGTATTACCTTGATCTTCTTGTCGCTGACTCTCACGGTCGTTCTGAAGAGGAGATCGCTTTGTAGGCAAAGAAAATAAGCTGAAGAAGGTTCAGTGACTTGCCCAGGGTCACAGATGCTGAGGCTGACTTGGTCCATGTGCCAAATGGTCGTGGTCACATTTTTTAAACAGGGAAACACTGTTACTGTCATCCAGATACATGAATCATAGCTTCTTGTACGAAGACAGTTGTTTGCCCTTTTATGCATTTGTTGATCCATTTTATCTCAGTAACATTGTCAACTGCCTGCTATATTTAAGTCCAAATCTGAAGGGAGGTTTAAGAGACAGAGATAAGAAGATGATGAGATGACGATGTAGCTTTCCAAGAAATCTGGGCTGAACAAATTGAAACATGGTCATATGAGTTGGTCAAAGTATCTCTTCATCACATTGTGTGACATGTGTTGATGTTTATCTGCATTTTCACTAATATATAAGGTTTGAAGGGGCATAATTTGCACCACCATGCTCGCTGTAACATTATAAATTGATCACAACACCCTTAACAGTGATCCCAGATTCCTTTACAATATGGTTTCAGGAAACAATTATTAATCGAATCCCAGGTTGGAACTTATCTACACATCACTGGAGTTGGAAACCTTTCTTCTTAATAAGGATCTGTTTTCTTCCATATTATATGTTGCTGTTACACTATTAAAATCTTCTTACCTATCCACTTTCCTTCAAGAACCAAAATTGAAGGTTTTATGCTATTCTAACATCTCTGCTCTCGGGGTCTTAATTCCTTGATTCCTTCTAACACAAATCCCATGGTTTCCAGGTAGAAATGGAAAAACTAAAGAAGAGTGCTCTAAAAATAACCAACTTGATGGTAGGAAAAAACAAAAAGACCAATTTTAGCCAAGTAAAAAATAGAACGGGTGTGCTTTTTATATGATGAAGTAATTTCACGGACGCTTTCTCAATTATTTTTATTAAAGTAAATCCAGCTGCAGGACTTTTTAAACCACTGTGAGAAACCACAGAGTCAAATGGAAGGAACTGAGCTACCAGAACAATAAACTTTATTCTACCACTTTACTAACTGAAGAAAGCAGTGTCGTTAGAACATTGAAGGGCTCAGCAACTAGTAGAAAGGCTGGTAGCTCAAATCCACTCAGATGCACTGTGGGAGGAAGATCTGCTTCTATAAATATTTTTTTTTTTTTTGCTTCTATAAATATTAAAGGATAGAAAATTCTAAAGAACAGTTCTATTCCGTTACCTGGGGTCACTACGAGTCAAACTTGACCTGAGGACGCTTAGCAATAACTTGTTGAAGAAAGCGGTATGAATTTCATATTAGGTTATGTAAATTGAGCCTGAGGCTGGTATTAGTTGAGTTTCCTTTCTCAGAGGGATAGTCTGAGAATAAAATAGTATGTAGTAAATGATGATGTAAGTGCTAATTAAATTAACAAACATAATGCTTTAGAAAAGACTGTCTATTATTAGAAATCACCATAATAGCGAGAAAGAAACTCAGTAGACATTCAAAGGGGACATCACCCGAGTTGTTCCTTTTGCTCCTCCTCCTTCTACCCTTGGGTTGAGTTTTCAATGACTGTAGAGTAGACTGATATGTATAGCAGAGCATTTTGTAAGCTGTCAAATAAGAGTGCTTAATCTCTAAAGCCAAGTCAAGAAAACAAATAATTCGCACATGCTACCTGCTCGTTTTGACTCGTTTTGATGGTCCTAGAAAGTGTAATTTCTTCCTTCTATTCTCTTAGTCTCTCGCCTTCCTAGGTTTCTTCCCATTGAATGATTAATTCTTTAAGGAGAAATAGCAAATTAACCTCATTTTCCTATACCTGCAGTGTCAAACACATACGAGGAGTTAACTATATTATTTTCTGTTGTTAGGTGATGGTCAGTTTGAACTCATGAGGGCCTCATGTACAGCAGAACAGGACACTGCCGGCTCCTCCATCACCCCCACAATTAATCTTATATGTGAGTCCATTATTACAGCCATGGTATCCACCATCTAGTAGAGTCTTCCCCCTTTTTATTTTGTGATCCCCCACTTTACCAAGCACAATGCTCTCTTCCAGGGACCACTCTCTCCTTATAAAATGTCCAAAGTGCATGACACAAAGTCTCGATATCCTCTTAGCTAAGGAACATTATTGTACTTCTTGCCAGATAGCTTGGTTTGCTCCATGATATTTTTTTTTCACCAACACCATAGTTGAAAGGCACCAGTTCTTCTCCAGTCATCTTTATTCATTGTCCAAATAATATTGAAGATCACATGACTTGAGGCAGGCGCACTGGAGTCCTTCGAGCGCTATTTTTGCTTTATAACATTTTAAAGAGAACTGGTGAAGCCAATGTGTCCAAGGAAATACCTCATTTGGTGTTTTGGCCACTGTTGCTTCCATGAGCATTGATTGTGCATCCAAGCAACATGAAATCCTTGACTGCTTCTATCTTTCCTTCCTGTATCATATTGGCCCAATTGTGAGGATTGTTTGTTTTCTTTATGTGAAATTGTAATCCATACTGAAGGCTACCGTCTTTGATTTTCAACAGCAAGTATTTCAAAACCTCTTGCCTTCCAACCAACAAGGTTGTGTGATCTGCATTTGACAGGTTGTGAATAAGCCTGCCTCCAATCCCGATGCTGTGTTCTTCAAAGGGTCCAGCTTTTTGCAGTCTTTTCTCAGCAGACAGATTGAGTAAGTGTGTGGAAAAGACACAACCCTGGCACACACCTTTCCTACTTCGAAAGCACGCCGTGTGCCCATGTCCTGTTTGAGTCATTGAATTGAGTTCGTCTTAAACATCTGTCAGGAGCCTACTATCCGCTCAACTCTTTGAACTTAGGGTTGGAATACATGACTCAATGGGAGGATGTGAAAATATTTTCTGAAAAAAGAACTATATAAAAAAATTTTTTTTTAATTTAAAAAAAAGGAACTATATAAGCAGGCATTTAAGATTTTTCTACATTTCTATGTAATTAATATTTGAAGTGTTTGGAAGTTAAAATCAAAGTCGAAAAATTAGGAACCTCTCAATTATTTATTTTATTTTAATAAATTTATTTTCCTTAAATAGCAACACCCAATGAAAAGCCTTTGAGAAGGACAAATGCTGTGCTATTTCGCCGGCAAGCTCCCTGCCAGGGCTGGCGTGCAGACTTTCAGGGAGACTCTCGGGGTTCCACTTGACCCTTCCTGGTCTGCTGTGTGGAGCCCTTTGCAGAATATAGGTTTGGAAGCAGTCTTCTGGGGGAAGTGAGACTTTCTAGTTCTTTCTCAGAGAACTTCGAGCTTTTGTAGCGATGATTTGGTAGCCATTACATTTTAATACTTTTTGATGGACTTTAGACTTGTGTGGACTTGATATTGGAGTGCTGGGTCTTCAATAGAGAAGAGAAAGTTGTCTAAGAGTAGATTCTAAGCCTGTTTAATTGTTAACCCTTACAAAGCTTACTTCTTTTCCTTGTCGTTATGTTGCTTTCTTGTGACTGGGATATACCAGAAGCTATGGTGGCTGAGAAGACAGACACAGTATTCCTTCCCGCATGTTCTGTGGAGTCTAATAGGAGAAATCAGCCACAATCTAACAGGAAGTTTTTATGAGCGTTAAATAGGTAAGAATTTGTGGGAACATCAAGTCTTGCCTGCTGTTAGTGGGAATTTCATCTGCCTCGAACCCTGGTGATCCATGCACATACAGAGAGAACACTGTCTGGTCCTGCATCATTCCAAGGTGCAGGGCTAGATTAGTCTGCTAGGACAAGCACTGAGTTCCTACGGCGGATTTCCAGAAGTGGTTTATCAGGCTATTCTTCTTAGTCTGTCTTAATCTGGAAGCTGTACTGAAAGCTGTTTAGCACCACAGCCACACGAGGCCACTACTAACCAAAGGTGGTGACTACACACGAGGTGCATTAGCCAGGAATACAACTGTGCTTTAACACAGAGAGTGAGACTTCCACCCCTGCAACCCAAACGTGCCTTCTATGGAGCGGATCATGGCCTTGCAAATCCTAATGTCAGGCCACATTATAGAACACATTGATGTTCCCACCGTCCTGCATGACGCTTAACATAGAATGGCAGAAAGGTAACATAGGCCAAAACTAGCTTCATGAAATTCTAAAAACTGTATTATTCGACTGAAGTGCAGGTGTCTATTGTCACGGAATACCAAAGAAGGATGCTATTTAAGTTTGCGTTTGTAAGGAAAATTATACATTTGTGAGAAAAGTATAAACTCGTAAAGAACAGGATTTTTAAAAGGAGATCTGGTGGATAAGATCATGCACACAAATGGGACTTATCAAGGTGTTTACAGCATTCTCCTTTGGACCCCGAGCAAACTCTGATGGATCTGAAGAGGAGGGAATGACATGATCAGAGCTGTGTTTTCAATAGACAGCCCTGGCAGAAGAGCAATGTAAATGGGTTGAAGAGAGAGAAGGTGAAATCGGTGACAACTGTTGGGAGGAGGTTGCCCTTGGCCAGATTCCCAATAAATGTTTGTTATTGAAGAGCCAGGCATCAGAAAACCCCACTGTGCTTGAAGCCCTTTGAGACAAAAGGCATGGAAGTTCAGGTTCCCTCTGCGAGGCTGGAGAGAAATGTCTTTACCCTGGCTGCCCTATCATGCTTGGTATCCCACAGAGGATGTCCCTGAAGGTCCAGCAAGTTCCATGCCTGGAACACACTTTATTGTTGCTCCTTTCAAATAGAAAATGTAGTCCACATTCCAGGATGATTAGATACACTTGAAAATATAATCAAAACATGTCCAGGATGGAATAAGAAAAATAACACTCAAGAGGGGGGGAAATCATTTATTCGTTTTTCTGCCTTAGAGCCAATCAACTTCAAATAAGTGGATTTTTTTGTCTAGATTATGCAGCTACCTGGAGGTCATGGATCATGGCACGTCAGACTAGACCACACTTATTATTTAATAACTGGTACACCTTTGGCTGTTAGAAAGAGGGGTAATGTTCTTCCAACCTGAAATCTAAAAAACAAGCAATTTGACACTCAGGTATTTGGAGACTTGTTTGTGCAAGGTTTACACTAATATGAAGCTGGTTTTGATTTTTCAGAACTGTCCCAGGTCCATCTCGATGCAAGGCAGAATTCTCCTCAGAGAGATAGGATTTTGCTCCTTTTGCCTTCCCTTACCCATATTCTCCTTGACAATAGAAGGAAATGGCCCTGAACCCTGTAGTATGAAGCATTCACATTGAAAAACCTAATTAGTTATGAGAAACTGGTAAGGTGGTTTGGCATGAATGACAAAAGCCAACAAGCAAATAAAAAGCAACAGTTGCATTCTATGACAGGGCTCTACCAAGTCTTTTCCAAGTATAATTTTATTGATGATTCTTAAAAATCTATAGTGATGACGACAACCATCAGTGCCTTTTAACAGGGGAAAATACTGAGGAGTAGAGGGATAGAGTCTTTCCAAGTTCAACACTCAGTCATTTATTTGCAGAGTGAGCCTTGAAATGCAGGCTAATGATTCCACACAGCTAAAATCTAACGTTCAATGACCTCCTACAGCTAAGCTTGATGTGGGTTCATATGTATTGGAGTTAACCTAAATTGTTTTGGGAAGCAGATTTAGGAGAAGGAGAAGGTCAAGGGCTATGACTGCTAGAGCTCCTTCTCTTGATTTAGCGTTCTTATAGTAACAAATAGATTCAATGCAAAGGAGTAACAATACTTTCAAAAACAAGGCTTATAAGTAGTTGTAGAATCCAAAGCATTTTCGCAAAAACCATATG
>NW_022111309.1:7425375-7443689 GCF_000313985.2 Echinops telfairi | reverse complement strand
TCTGTATTGTTAAGTTCTAAAACTGAGGTCAGCAGCCTTTGTTTTTAATAAATTGCCAGATAATATTTTAGGTTTTGTAGGCCCATCAAGCCCATTCAGATCTGTTGACTATTAGCATGAAAGCAGCCTTCGTAATACGTAAATAATTAGCAGTGTCTCTATCCAATAAAACTTTGTTTACACAAAGAGGAGGCAGGTCAGATTTACTCTGCAGTCTATATTTCACCAAATGGGCAAATGGTTGTTCCGGGGCAAATTTCTTTGTTTTGGAAATGCATTAGGATATACTATAGCCCAGTCTGTCATTAACAACTCCCTAGGAGCAGCCCAGTGCCCAGTATATGCTTTGGAGGACTTCATGGTCAAATGCAGAGACAGATACTTAAAGCACCAATAACAATGACCCTACATGAGCCCTGGTGGTGCTGTAGATTAAACACTGGGCAGCTAACCCAGTGCTACCAGGATGAGCAACAGGGCTGCTAACAGGGTTGGGGATTCCAACACCAACCATTCCATGGAAGAAAGACGAGAGTTTTGTTTTGGTCATATTTACACTCTCAAAATAGCACCACTGTGAGTTGGAATCAGAAGACAGTGCTCAGCTACATCCTTCTAGGATAGTGCAGAGGGACTTAGGAAGGGAATACTATTTGAACCAGAACCTGCTCCTTAGAAGTCATTGAGGATGTCCGACTGGACTCCTCCTTACCTCTGGGAGAAATTGGTAATCCATTGCCGTGCTTTCCCTATGAAGCCCAGACACAGCATCATCATTTTACTGAATGCAGAGTTTCACCAAAGCACTTCCAATCAGCCTTGCAAATGTGTGAAGAATACCTAATTTCCACCTTTTCTCTTAAAGATGAATAGGAGCTTCCCTGACAAGGCAGTAGAGCGTTAGCTATAATGGAGCAATGCAGAGGGAAGGATAGAAGGCCAGGCAGACCAAGGAACGGCAGAACGCCAACTGAATCGAGAGCAGACAGGGTGTTGAGGTGAAGATGGGCCTGCAGTTAAGTCATGAGGGGATCTCATGACTAAGGGTTTCAAGTGATTTGGGTAAGAAATGAAAAAAGTTTAAAAATATTTTTGTCAGTGTAGCATTATGATCTTATTTATGTTTTAGTAAACTTGTTGGCAGTAATGTAAACGTTGGATTAAAGAAGAGGAGAATGAATGAAGAAGGGGGAAGCCATTTAGAGACTGTTGAAAGAATCTGTGGGAAATGACCAATGTTTGTTTTAAGACCCTACTGATAGGGACAATGGCAACAAATTAGATTTTAAAATAATGGCATAGAATTTTTAGCAGGAAGGTGAAGCCAAGCATTGCTACAAAATCATACACACGTAAATAAAATACCAAAACATGAAGCTCTTGCTTCTTGATATATCCTTCCTCTAGGTCTGCGTACTTCTGAAAGCAATGTTTCCATCTCTTTCAACTCCCCTCGAAGAATTCTCTGCTCCTCAATTTACACCTTACTAAAAAGGCAGTTTTTGCATCCTCAGTCGAGACTCAAATTGTGTTCATTTTAAATGTTCTTTGAGTTTGGAGAAAAAAAAGAAATCTGAAGGGGCCAGATTAAGGTTATTGGGTGAATGGGGTAAGGCTTTTCAATGACATTCTTGTAAAACGATCCTTTCTACACCAAAAGAACGAGTAGACCTGTGACGACAGTGAAAACAACAGCTAACCCCTTCAGTTACTTGCCTTGTTTTCACCAGTGCAGTTTTCTGTTTTCTTCACAATCACCCCCATGCTTTTCCTGTGTCGACCTCTCTGATTTGAATATAATCTGCTCAGCATATCCTCTCAGACACTACAGTCTGGCTGGATTGTTTTGTCCTTTTTCGGTAGGGAAGTTCCCGTATCAAAGCATTATAACTGGATGAAGACAAGGATGTGACTACATCCATCCACTGATTGCAGAGATACCGTATGTTCAAACACATTTTGTTTGAAATCAACTCCTGCATGTACGAATTGGAATTCTAATAGTAACACTTCTTGACCTACCTTTCACAGTTGGCTACTAAATGGAATGTGTAGCTGAGAGAATAATACTCCATCCTCAGGTCATGGGTTTCCTCTGGCCTCCCAATGACTAGAGGGATTGAAGCAAAGGAATACATTTCATAGGCCTAGTGTCCTATTGTGAGTGAATCCTTCCAAGTCTGTGAATTGTCCAGCAAGGTAAGGAGGTCTCATTGGGACAAAAAATAAAGCTTGACTGCTCATTGGAAGGTAAGGCGTTGAAACCTACCCATGGCTGTATGGAAATAAAAACCTGGTTATTGGCCTCAGAACGATAATATTTTTGAAAGTTCTAAGGGGCAGTTCAGAGTCCCGGCGGTGCAGTGGCTTACACATTGTGAACTGCAATGGCAGTAGTTCAAAACCACAAGCATCTCTGAGGGATGAAGATGAGACTGTCTGCGTCCGTGAGGATTCACAGCCATGGAAACCCTGGGGAGCCATCCTGGTCTTTTCTGCAGGGCGGTGTTGAGTCGGAATCAACTTTGTGGCAGTGGATTTTGGTTTATGGGGCAGTGTACCTGCCCGATAGGGTTTCTACGTACAATTGACCTGATGGCGCCTGACAACTACAGGAGAGTAGGCTAGGAAATGGGGGAAGCATCAGCTCTGGAAGCTGTGATAAACATCAGCTGAGCTTAATTTTTAATTCCCACTGCTTTATGTGAGAGCCACAGAATCGAGAGAGATGTTGTACTCCTCCTGTTAGGAGCTCATTAGCAGTGAAGGATCTTATCTGTACAAGAAACATTGGGAAATTTCACTACAGATGGGTATGTCTTGATTACTTGGTGAGGCTGTTACTGCACAGTCAGCAACAGGTGCTGCCTCCTTTGTCAAACCCTCGATTTCAAAGACTAGCTGAGACTCTGAAATGGTTGGAGAATAACAATTTACACTGATTGCAAAACCCTGATCTTGTTTTCCTATTTCCTTCTAATATTGAGCCAATGGAGGTACCACTCCTCATTCCAGCTATTTCAAAAATGCACCAAGGATTTTTCTTCTCAGAAAGTCCAGCCAGACTTTTTGTGCTCCTTTCCCATTTCATGAGCTTCTTAGAGCTTGCAGGGATTTTTCCAACATTGAGGGAAGAATATGCTTCCAGTGAAGTGCTGGTTGTATGAAATGGGTATCTTTAATAATCTGGAAGTGCCTGATATTTCCCTTTGGGGAAAACACAGCCAATAACAACTGCCATTTGCAGTTATGTGATATTAATGACAAATTCAGAGTGTGTGAACAGATGCAATGACAAGCGATGGCCCATCTTGTATAAATGGATGTATTGAGTGCATTTCAGGTCTTCAAAACACGAATAGAGGTTGGAATTGCATGAACTCAGTACACAGGATGCTGGATGGATTGTAACAGATATTGTAGGCCTTTCTCAGATCATGGAGGCTGGTGCCAAGTTCAGTGATGTTGTTCCTGTTACTGGAAGACTACATGTGAGCTACACTAGCCCTCCTGAATGGCAATCTCTCGTGTATTTGTGGGCAAAGAAGAATTATTTTGAATGTGTTTTTCATAGTTTTTTAACAAATCATTTTATTGGGGGCTCATAATCACAATCCATCCATCCATTCATTGTGTGTCAAGCACATTTTTTTAGAGTTTTATATGGTGGAATATGGAAAGCAGTTGCTCATTCATGAAACATATTTCATACCTCTATCATATCCTTTGGATTGACTTGATGGCCATATTAATTTAAACTCTGAAAGCCTACTGTATATGAAAACTTGGCCAAAATAATTTTAAAATTAAAATAAATCAGTCAGCAGAATTGACAAGCAGTGAGCTTCTAATATATTTTGTTAAGTCTTTCAAATATGTCTTAATTTTTTCCTTTAAACAAGGGTAATACCTAGTAATTATCTGAGTTTAGCAAAGTTATTTAATCTTTCTATGATTTAGTTTCCTTATCTATAAATTGAGGGCCATTTTAATATCAACCATAAAAGATTGTCAGAAGTAAAGGAAGCAATTTTAAAAATGGGTCACAGAAATTGGTTTATAGCAATTCAACAATAAATATTAACCATAATGCTATTCATGGCAATGAAGATTTAAGCAACAATAAAATCAATCGTATCAGTAGACCACTCTAAGCCTGGTGAGGTTCTGCTTCTATCTTATAGAAGCACATATGTTACTGGAAAATATAGAACTATATGCTCAATGACCATTTTAAAAATTATAATGCTCTTCCTCTTTGTTACTGCTTCTTTCCCCCCCAATGACCTTTTTACCTTCCCATTTTCCACTACACCCATTAGCAGGATGAGCTGCAATATGCTGCTTGTCATCTGTTTCAAAGACAGTGATAGGATACAGGTACACCAGATGGATAAACCTAGTGTGACTAATTATTGTGTATTTGCCTTTAATTATTATCATTTATTACCAGAGGAAAGACAATAGAGGTTCTCTGACTTTCAAAATTAATGTTGGCAGCAAGGAAGTTTTTCCTGTAACTTTCTGGATACACCCAAAGTTTTAATTGTTGTTAAAAAAAAGGGGAGAAATGTACACATGTATACTGCAGCTAATAGAAATGTAGATAAAGTTTAGTTAACATTTAATCAGATTGATTTCAGTGAATATTTAACCATTTAATTTTTAAAGAATTTTAAGAGCTTTTTAAATATTGCTTCCATAGTACTTTTCTTGGAAGCCTGGTGGCGTAGTGGGTTACACGTGGGCTGCTGACCACGAGGTCAGCAGTTTGAAACCACAGGCTGTTCTGCAGGAGAGAAAGAAGGCTTTCATCTTCCTTAAATATTTACAACCTCAACAATTCCCAGGGTCAGTTCAACTCTATCTTACAAAGTGGCTATGCATCAGAATCGCCTAGCTGGCAATGAGTTTGGTTTTTTGACTGTCTTTCTAAGGAACCCTTGTGGGTAGTTGGTGACCTGTTGGCTTCTTATTCACAAGTCCAGTGGTTTGAAAGCACAAACTTCTTAACAGGAGGAATCGTCTTGGAAACCCCCAGGAGCAGTTCTACCCTTTCCCACTGTGTCGCTGTGCTGAATGGCAGTAAACTTGGCTTTGGTTTTTCTAAGGAGCACTGGAGGTGCTGTAGGGTTAGTGGGAGGTGCTGTAGGGTTAGTGAACTACAAGATTGGAGGTTCAATCCTGCAAGCTGCCTTGTGGGTGAAAGATGAGCGTCTATGGTTTGGTAGAGATTCACCACCTTGGAAACAGTGGCTATGATGCCGAATCCACTGGGTAGCAGTGGGTTTTTCCATACTATTCCAGTTTTTCACAGAACAGTACTTCCAATAACTAGGTCAAAAAAATAGGAGGTTTAGAAGAGGAAAGTGTATCATGAAAGTCATCCTTAAATTTAAAAAAAAGTTATTTGCTTAAGGGTCTTTCATCAGTTCCATTTTCATTATTATTTTAATTATCAAACAATGATTTTTAATTTCTAACCTTACTGGGCTCCAATCATCACACAGATAATTTAAAAAGCATGCTCGAAAGTCTAACAACTGAGCCACTTTATAAGACAATTCCATGGATAAATCTTGTTCTCAAGCGAGCTCCTCCTTTAGGCAAGTATACATGCTCAAACAAGGCTTGCACACAGCACAGGCTGCTTGCCATATTACAACGTCAAAGCTCCCAGAAGGCCAAGACTCCTCCGGCAAGCAGGTAGGATCTGGAAGAGATCAGACTGAAGAGAATTGGACTATGTTATTGGGAAAGATTTGAGTCACCGTAGTTTTCAATCTGCATGTTGAGCCAATAATCTGAGAAGCTGGGTGATAAGGAAGAATGGAACACCAGGATTGGCAGAAGATTGGTTAACTGCCTACAGGAAGCATAAGACACAACCTTGATTGCTGAAAGCCGAGAGACCTTGAAAACCTCATTGATGAACAGCAGAGCCTGCTGACTTCAGTATGCATGATAACTCAACATGAAGAAAACAAAAATCCGTGGAACTGGAACAATAAGCATTATCATGACCAAGGGAGAGTAGATTGAAGCTGTCAAGATTTTATTTGGTTCCCCAATCAACACCCGTGGAAAAGGCAGCTAGTAAATTAAAAGACATGTTGCATTAGCCAGATTTAAAGGGCAAAAGCTGTCACTTTTAGCACTAAGCTCTAGCCGACCAAAGCCATGGTATTTTCAGTCACTTCTTACATATGGAAAAGCTGGACAACAAATAAGGAAAACCAGAAGATAATGGATGCATTTGAATTATGCCATTGAAGGACAATATAGAATATAAGATGGACCACCAGAAGAAGGAACAGATCTGCCTTGGAAAAAAGTACAGCCAGTAAGTTTCTTTGAAAGGAGAACGGGAGGCTTTGCCTCACACACATTGACCATGTGATGAGGAGTGAGCAATCCCTGGAGAAGAGCATCATTCTTAGTGAAGGAAAAGCAAAAGGGAAAAGATCCTCAATTAGATCCATTGACACAGTAGCTGCAACAAAGGGATTCAAATGTAGCAACAATTGTGTGACCTGCCAGTAGTTGCTGTGTGTCAGAACAGACTGCACCAGGCCAAAACTCTTTATTTTCACAGAAACTATATGAAGAGGGTGGAGTGGAGTGACTGTTCTCATCTACAGCAGAGAAAAAGAAGTTCAGAGCGTCCAAAAGAGTCACTTGAGATCAGATAGACTCTCACTGCCAACGATGACAGTAAGACCCACCAATTCTGCTTTCAAACTGGGTGAGCCCATTTCACTCTGTCTTCTGCAGAGAAGTTACAATGCTCTCTCTTAGAGATCTATATAACAATTTTAATTGAATAGCCATGTAATATATGGTAGGTAAAATGCCAGCACTTAAGAGATTGAATTTCAAATTTTATGTACACATATGAATTCACACATACATACACTAACACATAATCAAAGCTTATCAGAAGCTAATCAGCAGGACTAGAAATAATATAACCATTTGGAAATATTAAGAAAACTGAAATAAGTCACTGCAAGAGTTTTCAGGAACTTAAAATTCTCTATTTCTCCAGGCAAGATTTTAAAGTCAATTTGACACATGTAACTCTATTCAGTTGTTGTATAGATATATCTATACCCATATTCATATGTATATGTGTGGGCATATGTGTGTATAAAACTATGTATCCTTGTATGTGTTCATATGTCTATATACAAGGGTAAGTCAAACAGCACTGCACTATAATCACAGAAATATGTATTTAAAATAGCAAATTATGAAGTTATTATTTCTTGGCATATCCTCAGTCCAGTCTATATACTTCTGAAGATGGTATTTCCATTGCCTAAAACCCTTCTAAAAATAATTGATGGACTTTGATTTGCACTAGGTCAAACAGAAGTTTGGACCTCCTCTAGGGACGCACAAGGAGAAAAGATCGAAGTTGTCCAGGATTACGTTTTACTTAAACTCGCAGACAACATTCATGGGAACAACAGGCAACAAGTCAAAAAAAACAGACTCCGTTGGTCAAATATACTGCACAAGACTTATTTAAAGTGTTAAGAGCAAAAACGTCACTTTGAGGCCCAAGCTCCTTGACCCAAGCGGTGGCGTTTCCAATCTCGTCATATGCATGTGAAAAGTGGACTAGGAATAAGGAAGGCTGGAGAAGAGTTTATGCACTGAATTCAGTGCATCAATTGAAGGTACCATGGACTGCTAGAAGATGCAACCCATTTTGTAAGATAATATTGAGGCCAGCTCTTTTCTCGCATCACGAACAGGTTGGCGAGGGCATGATCTACAACTGAAACACTTATGGATAAGAAAGAGGGATAACCAAAGTTGGAACACAGCTGTTCCTAAATTATAGACACTCCAGGGCCCTGGACTTTAATGGAGGCAGGCTTAAAGACATTTGCTGCACACAGCCTGCCACACGTGACAGTTTGCACACACAAGGACAGCTCACAATTCTCTGAGCATATGCAAAGGGGCATCAACACTTAAACCACGTTGTGTACAGATGGGCGGGGAGGTTGTGGCTGGGAACATGAGCTTTAGTCAGTTGACAGGAGGCAGGTGTCCATGTACCTCAGGCAGAGATACAGCACAGCCATCAGCTCCCATTGCTGAACTATCTGCACTCTCCCACAGGTCATGAACCATGGAAGGAAGGCGATGGTCCTGTTGCCGAAGGAGCAAATAATTTCCTCCCATTCCTCCCCCTTTTGTATTTTCTAAACAGAGTTTAGTTGATACCCTGTTTCCCCCAAAATAAGATGGAGTCTTATATTAATTTTTGCTCCCAGAGATGTGCTAGGTCTTATTTTCAGGGGATGTCTTATTTTTCCATGAAGAAGAATACGGTACACATTTATTGTTTTATTAAAAGAGACCTCGCACTTCCTGTCTGCTCTGCCTGTGCTGCGGCCAACAGTGAGCTGCCCGGCAGTGCCCGCCACTATGATCCAGAGTCTAGAGTTATGGTAGCTTCAGGGGGCCTTATTTTCAGGGAGGTCTTATTTTTTTGGGGGATGCCTTATATTTCAGTGAGAGGCAAAACTGTAAGTAGGTCTTATTTTCAGGGGACATCTTGCTTTTGGGGAAACAGGGTAGGTGCCATCATCACTAGATTGTACAATACAATAGTCAAAAACACATTTCAATAAAGATGCAAATAAGTAGAAAAATCATAAGAAACATTCTTCCACAAAATCCAAAACATTAAACAAGAAATGTTTTCAATTTCAGGTGGACATCCTGACTAACTACTTTGCAGATGAGTGTGGGTTTCCACTGTAATCCACAACCTTTCACAACTGGGGGTTAACAATTTAAGCTTTGGTACATTTTTCCTTCCACCCATCAGGATCACACATGCTGGCTTGCTTCTTCCATATAGACTTAGTTGATTCCTTGCTAGATGGCTGCTTGTTTGAATACAAATCTTTAAGACCCAAGATACTATTCTAATTGATGGTCAGGCACCATCTGCTGTCTTCACCACATTTGCGTATGCACCCTTATCTTCAGTGATCAAGAAGGTGAGTATCATGTAAGGTGATATTTTCAGAACAAACCATTCTTTTATTGAGGTTAGAGTTAAGTAGAAACCCAAAGTCCATCCGCTTATTTATGGAACATATATGTTCAAATAAGAATGCTATCTTGATAAAAATTTACACCCAAAGTACCATGAAGACATGTATAAAATCTACAATCCAGACAACTGAAATTAAATGACATTTATTTACTATAATGTTTTCAGCAGCAAACTAAAATTAGATTTGTTGCCCTCTAGTACATTCTTTTCCACACAAAGTTAAATTGATATGAGCCATTTGTTTGGCCTCCACATGATTTAATCTCTCCAGGAAGACCTGGACTCTAAGGAAAATAACAAGCAATACAAATATGAATGCAATTGCAGATGAATATATGCTTTGCACCAGCCATGAGGGTCAAGACCAGATAATTTTTCAGCGATCTGTGAAATCAAATTATTAGCAGGATCATTCTTAAGAGTCTCACTAAAAGATTCAAATATTTCTTTTGACAGTGACTCAATCTCCAACGTTATATTATTATTTATATTATTTAAATGATCTCTCATCAAGTTCCAATCATACTTACTTTGATTGTATGGGTATGGTGTAACATAATAAGCAGAAAAATACCAATCACGTGTCAATGACATTTGTTTTTGTAAATAAATAAGTTGATCTCCCAGTCATTTCTTGGCTTGTTGTAGCTTAGCAACTTTTCCATTTATTTCATCACTCAATCTAGTTTGAGTAGTCCACCTTACATGAGAATTTTTTACCATTTCTGCACAAAATGTTCAGTTTTGATGGATTCTTTTAGCCCAGCTCCTGCTACAACTGCAGTAGTGGTGATGGCTACATAGTAACAATAAACATTCCATTAAACCTTGAATGTCTTTTTAGCAGTTCCTGTAATAACCTTAGTTAACAAACTTGTAATGGGAACTACTTCCCAAGGTTGAGACATCTGCATTGGCAGCCACGTGCCCAGACACCGAGATGATATTTCAATATGCTAAGACTTTCTTTGTTTAAGCTCATCTGTATAAAGGTGTGAATACAAGTAAACAATTTACAATTGCTGTAAATTAGTGTTCTCATTGACAAGTTAATGCTCAAATGTCCAATAGCTGTCACAGCTGTACACAAGACGTTACATAAAGAGTTTCATTAAGTGTAAAGTTATACATGGAAGGTGACTGACTTGTGTATCCAAACTCTTCAATATAAGAAACCATAGGCTGTGTAGCTAAAGGCATTTTCCACAAGTTCCACTGCTCAGTTTAATAGATGGAAACAAAAGACAAGGTCAAGGAGGGGCTAGCCCACCCTTATACCCTGCCATCAATTTCTTAGTATGAGTCCAGTAAGAAGATCCTGCATGATCCAAATAGCTTATGTACATAATCACAAATAGTTGTATTTAAATCCTCAGTACAGTTTGTCAGAAATTTACCATGAGACTCCAATCAACAACAGTGACAGAATTATTAACAGTGATTTTTCCATGTGGCCCTTGACAGCATAACCCACAACTCTTTTTGTACAATTTTATAAGTGAAAATTTTACAAAATTCCTTATCCCTGTCGCCAAGTTGTGTATTGTTATTTTCATATTCAGCAACAGCCATTCCTGCTAAGTAGAAAACCCTATGATCAGTCTGATTAACAGACAACCAAGTCATCCACACTTGCTTTTTAGCTTTAACACAACCTTATGAAGATCCCGCACACAATGGATTTATAACCCAAAGTAATGATCAAAGCTACTCCTTCCTCCCTGGGAAAGCAACTTTTCCCACCTCTTCATGATCCTGGAGTCCGTTGAGTGCCATTGGGGAAAACCACAGTTCCTGGCAAGTGCCATTCAGCAATTTGTAGTAATGGTCGATGAGGAATGTAAACCCAACCAGTGTGATCTGCACTTACTTCAGATGAAAAACCAAGCTCTCCCAACGTGGTCAAAAACATCCATTCAGGAGTCTCAGGAGAAGCCATCAGGTCTCTGACTGTTTCTGCAAGAACCTCTGGAGATCAATGCTTAGTGCAGGGACATCATCCTTGTGGACAGACACGCCAAGAAGAAATTTCTACATTCTATTATCTGCTGAAATATAAGCAAAACCCTCCCCCGGGTTGAGCAAAGGTCCTGATATTTAATTTTCATCGTCATTTTTCCACCACACCTTAATAAGTCTCAAAGATACACAAAGAGAGAAAGAAAAATGCCTTTCAGCACAAATGCTATTTGAGTATTTTGGCAAATAAAATATTTGGAAACAAATAAAATTAATAATAATAAATCCCTTGGGGCAGAGACGGCTTTTTTCTTGCCCACCTTTTATTTTTTGTAGTTGCATCTGTAGCTTGCACGAGAATGTTCAAAAAAGGCTTGTCCTTGTGACTTATAAAGCATTCCAGTAATTTGATGTCTTTTCTAGTTGTTGGAAAATGAAAAATAAAAAAGGTTTTTAGTAGTGTAGGCTGGTTTATTATCTATTATAATGGTTTGAGGCAGACCCATAACAGAAAATAAACCACCCCCCCAAACCAAAATACAACATCTTTTGTAACCTCATTTATATGAGGTGTGGCCCAAATAACTAAAATAAATTCTTAATATAGACATGCACAAAGGGTTGTTTTCCAAAAGCAGGTACATGGGTGACATCTGTAAAATACAATTCAGTTTGTGAAAAATATTTCTGCACTATAATTCAAGAAATAATCTTTTAAAATGTCCAAAATTTACCTTCAGGTAAATAACAGCAATCTAATGGTGCTGAAAAGGCAACCAGCCGATTAAAATTTTGTGAAAACCAAATGTAAATGTGAGATGTCATGAGAAAAAACCTTTACAGTAGGATCATAAGCAATTAAACGTATACATTAAGCTCTTCCTTGTGTAATTAATTCTGTTAACTGCTTAGGATAAATTTCTACAGATTTAGGAAAATAATTCTGTAAAGAAATTCACTCTGAGGATGTCTCTCCTTGTGCAGATATTTCCATGGAAGAAACAGGAAAAGGAAAAACAAATTGATTTGCTTCTCAGGGTCTATCTAGACAATAAATTCCTGACTAATTCTTTGTGCAATAAATCCTACCTTTTGACAAGTGGCAAAAGTTAAAAATCTCCCTGCAAAGTGTCAAAAAACAAACAAAATCTGACCACCTGGTTGTAGGAAAGCCTAGATATGATCTTATACAATAAGATTATGAAAAAACTTTTGAAAATCGTTAAAAAGATATTAATCATCCTTTTTTCACTCCAATTTCCCTAACTATAGCTAAGGCTCTGTAGTCCGAATATTCTCTGAGGCCTCCTATATACCATCAAACAAGTGAACAATAAATCAAATCAGCATTTGTATTTCCTCGTAGTGACCAGTGACCACTGACCAGGGCAGCTTTCTGTGATAACTGCAAATTCATGGAAATTCCATGCTTTCAATTTTTTCTGCTGGCTGTATCTCTGCCTCTTCTGCCCACCACGTGCAGCCTTGCAGGTCCTCAGAAGGAGAGAGAGAGGTTCTGGTTAATGGCATCCAATCAGCAGAAACCAACCATTCCTTTCTGGTGAAGGATTCTATCACAATTAATACAAAGTAAAAAACGTCGCTCCACACTAACTATTGCATGTTTGGTTTCTATCAACGATTCAAAAGAAAAAGTGTTTTGCTTTCCTCCTCCCTAGAGGATTATTTACATATGGTAAATGGTTAATAGCAATCACAGGACACACAAAGCATTTCGGAGACCTCTTCAACAAGAATTATTTCTGTTATTTGATAATACTGGCCCTTCTGGCCTGGGTGTAAAATGTATTTCTGTACAAAATGCTCTGCGGGGATCTTTTCTTCATTGTCTGGAAATGTTTAGCTTGTAAGACTCAAGGTTAAAATTTTAATTTGGATGACTTCCAAAAACTAAGTTTTAGCTGTTTTTGATAGAAAAAAATCTTCAAGAGTGCCCTCCTTTAGGAGCTGTTCTTGTCCTTCATTTTATCTCTCTCAAAACTACTTTCGTTTAATTCATAATTCATAGCGACTTTTGTATGGAATTATGCACCAATTTACCTTCCTCAAAGAAGCTTATAAAGGCCAAGCACCACAAGATACATGCCTTCCCTACAAATGTGCTTCCTCCTTGTGAGGAAAAATAATGCTTTCTACTTAAATAAAGTCAAAAGCCCCTTTAAAAATAACTATCCTTCCATAATCATTTAGATACTACAACTGTGAAGTCAGCTTATCTGTGTTCACATTCTTTTGATGTAGCTCTCGGGGAGTGCAACTTTTACAACTTTTTACTTATCATAACAAGTTACTAAATATACAGTTCCTTACCCTGGGAACTAAGAATTGTTTTGTTTCTTCACTGTACTGTCCTCCTTCCAGGGACCAATTACTATGCTCTTTAATTCTGAAAGAAAATTATAGCTCTCATGCTGTCTTGCCTAATCAAGAGAGAAAACAGAAGTGGGTGCACACCTCTATTGGGCTACTACCTCACTCCGTAATGCTGTAAAGTGCCTGAAACATCCTCCCATATACTCACGGAGCTCCTCCCTGGGGGCTTGTAGACCGCACATGCTCCTACTTTTAGTTCCACCTGGGCAATTGTTTTTTCCTGTTATCTTCCAGGAGATCATCTTAGCCCCATATTCGGGCACCAACATGTAAGACAATATTGAGTCCAGCTCTTATCTCACATTATGAACAGGTTCGAGAGGGCACGATCCGCAACCAAAACACAGATGGATAAGACAAGGGAGAGCCAAAGTTGGAACCCGGGAGTCCCTGCAGCATAGACTCTCCTGGGCCCCAGGCTTACATACACTCTGGACACATACCCTGCCACACATGACAGTTTTTACGCAAAAGGACAGTTCACAATTCCTTGAGAGTATTCAAAGGAGCATTAACATCTCAACCACGTTGTTCTCAGATGGGAAGGGAGGATGAGGCTGGACACATGAAATAACGTGTAGGTTTGCAGACTGCTCCCTTCTACAGCTCTAGTCAGGGAACAGGATGCAAGCATCTACTTATCTCAGGCAGAGAGACAGGCCAGCCATTGCTCCATCAACTCCCTTTGCTGGGCCATCTGCCTTCTCCCACAGGCCATGAACCATGGGAGGTGGTGGGCCTATCCCATTTGCCCAAGGAGCAAACAACGTTTCAACCACAAAGGCTGTGTGCAAAAATGATCCTTCGAAGGGACGATGGCAAGGCATTGTTGTATCACATATTTCTGACAGGTTATCAGGAGAGACCGATTCCCGGAAAAGGCCATCACGCTTGGTCAAGTACAGGATAGGAAGACTATACTAAGAGCGGGGAGACTCTCAATGAAATGACGCAGTGGTTAAAACAGTGGGCTCAAATATAATAGGCATTGTTTCCTTCTGTTGTTCATAAGGTCATTGCGCGTCAGAATCAATTTGAAGGTACCTAACAATTAGGAGCACACAATGTTTCTCTTAAATGCTCTTTGAGCTTGGGTAATAGAAAGATGTTTGAAGGGGCAAGATCAAGACTGTTGGCTAGTTGGAGTTTGGTATCTCCATGCAGTTCTCAAAGGATTGCCCTACTGCCCTTGAAGAAGAACAGGTGTGCACTATGGTGTTGCGAAATGTTTTTCTCAGCCCAACTTTCCTTGTCTTTTTCTCACCAAAACAATTTTCCATCTTCTTGAAACTTGCTCCCTACAAGTGTCCTGTTCCCTTCGAGAATACATATTAAAATTAACCCTCAGAAACACCCACCAAAATAGGTCCCATAAACTTCAAGATTGACTTCTTTGTCGGAACTTTAACAAACCCAGGTACTCTTTTAATTAAACCTTTTTTTAATGCTACGCTAACAAAACACCCTAAAGAACTAAAACAAGTGTATAACTGAGAGAATGTATCGGGAGCTATCCACTGATTGCAGAGCTGCAAATGAGCTGTAACCCTATGAGCAATACGCTTTGATTAATCCTCTTATGTGTGTCATATACATATATATGTATACACATACACACACATATGCATCACATATCCTTTTTTGTTTTCTCCTTATCCTCACTTGAATTTTCTTAGATTGCGTATTTTGTAAAACACAAACAAAAAAATTTTTAGTCATTTCTTTAATCAATCAAAGCTTGTGCTTCCTCTTGATATACTTTAGAAATCATTTCTTTTATCTAAACAGGACTCTCATTTCATACCATTACATCTATGTTGTACAGATTCAGCATATATAATCAAATAAAAAGACAACATTGGTTTGACTTATATTGAGTAGGGACAAAACAAAAGAATATCCGTTTGTTTGATTTCTACTATTAAGAAAGAAAGACATGCATTGCTGGTGCTTGCTTGCTTACTTTACCCAAACATTTTCTTTGAGGGTGGCTGGAATTTCTTGGAACATTTTTGTCTCAGTGGAAATCTGTTTTGGAATCTGAGTAGAAGCTTCCATAAAATATTATTTTTAGAAAACGGACACTAATTGAAAGTCCACACAAACAATGTTAGGCCATCAGCAGCAGAGCAGAGGGGTAAGAGTGCTCCGAGTTTATGAAGATAAGCCGGGGCAGCTGGGGCCCTTGCTGTGTGCATGGCCTTCCTGGCTTTGGAAAACCAGAGCCAGAGCCTGGTAGGTAGGTGTCTGGAGTAATCTGTACCCAGCCAAGTCTTTCAGTATTCTAGTTTATTATCTTGCTTTTGAGTCATCTTTATTCCTGTTAAAGAGAGATGAGGTTTCCATTCTCTGTC
This sequence comes from Echinops telfairi, assembly GCF_000313985.2. Lineage (NCBI taxonomy): Eukaryota > Metazoa > Chordata > Mammalia > Afrosoricida > Tenrecidae > Echinops > Echinops telfairi. The sequence continues at coordinate 7,427,897 of NW_022111309.1, read as the reverse complement.
CTGATTTCTTTTTACAATACAACAAAACTTTATTGAATGATGTGCCCAATATTAAAGTTCTGGAGTTAGATGAAACACGATTGAGACACAAGCAGTACCCACTGTATGTTCTGAATATGGTCACCATCAATTCCATTCCATCAATTCCACGTGGGTCAGGGTGGAACTGAGTTCCATGGACTTTTCTCTTGAATGCTGCATTTTAAGTCAAAGTTCATCAAACGAACTAAGTTCTCATTTAACAATCCTTATATATTTTTTCTATGCCATTTGCAGCAATGTTCACAATGTGTTAGCATCCTCATTATTTTCATTCTGTTTATTTTATTTCCATTGGTCTACTTTCCCTTCCCTTCTTTTCCTTCTCGTTTTAGATTTTCAGAGAATTTAGTAACCGTTTGGTCTCGTATAGCTGATTGTTCAGCACATTCCTCGTGGGGGTTATAAGCCTAGCTATTGTTTGGCTGAAAGGTGAGCTCCAGACGACCTTCAATTCCAAATTCAAAGTGTAATTAAAGGCAATAGCCTCACAGGCTCTTGCAGTCTGTTACAGTTCCAGGGGATGACCTTCTTTAGGAATATGAATTTTGTATTTAACTTTTATTCCTCCTTTTATCAAGGACATTCTATTTGCGTCTCTGGTCAGAATGATTGGTAGTAAAAGCTGGGCACCATCTAGTTCTTATCATGGGTCAGAAGAAGCTGTGGTTCATGTGGACAATTAGACCTGTAGACTAGTTTCTTCTTTGAGTCTTTGTTTGCTTACTTCTCATTTGCCCCAGGTGAGTAGTGACCAAGTTTTGTATCTTAGATGTTTGCTCATAATCCTTTCAGCTGCTAGAGGCTGCTACCCCAACTTGGATACAGAGCATTCTCCTGATAGATTAGGATATGCCAACTGACTAAGTTGTCCCAGAGACTACAGTTTGAAGCCTTTCAACCAATGAAACAACTACACGTTGTTGAATATGTATAGGAATTCCTATAATTGGGTTTCGAATGTGCTTTATTATGAATGAACATATATGCAACACATACAAAAATGTATATACATATACCTACAAATACACCTATACATACATATGTATTTATTTGCATATGCCTTCCTATGCCTGTGAAACTAAACATATATCTTCTGGTTGTAAGTACTATTGCTTTAAAATAGTATTACATTAAAGCATTTATTGAAAGTATCTCTTTATCTTGTATACTTATTTTCTTCATTTACCTCTGTTAACATTATGCATACTTCGTCTATATTTGGTATTGCCTTTCCCTCACAAAAAATAACAAGCGTCTATAACTTAGGAAGTGATTGATTTTTCCTAGCTCTCCCATCTCTGTCACCATCAAAGAACATTGATTTCTGTATATATTTTTATACTTAGCTTTTTATGATGTAGAGACTGTACAATACTTGCCTTTGTTGATTAACTTGATTCACTTCGCTTTGAGCCCTTCAGATTCACCCATGTTTTGAAGACGTCTCATTATCATTTATATTTGTATAGCATTTCATTTTATATATGGACCACAATTCATTTATCACTTCATTTATGTTGGGACCCTTTAAGGAATTCTAAATAGTCTTATTGGCATGCACTTCACATGTGATTTAATTGTTCAGTCATAATAACAAGAGGCACGCAATCATCACCACATTACATTTCAGAACAGTTCTTCTAATACTCATTGTTGTTAGCTTCCCATTCCCCCAACTTCCTTTGCATGCACCTAGGAAATTATTAAGCCGTTTATTCTCTCTGTAGATTCCCATACCCTGGATTTCATACATAGAAAACCATACAAAATATGAACAGGAAGCAAACAACAAAAACCCAGCAAGAATTAATAAACAAAACAGAAAAACCTTAATAGAAAAGAAAGAACATATTAAAACTGAAATAACTTATAAATGGTTCCAAAAGGAGATCAAATCATGAAGTATTACATTTTAACATAAGTACAGCATCCGTAATAGATGTTATAAGGCTCTCTGTCTGATAAGAAGAGCCTTCACATCTCTAGACTACGGTTAGAGAGGATTCATCAGAGGCTTAATCCACATGGGGATCCTGTAAATGGATTTTGAGCTTCCACTGCCATCCATAGCCTTCTGCAAACTGAGTGTTCACAAATTAATCTCTTATAGAATCCCTTCCTTCACATTTTTACTTTATTATTTACAATCCTTTTCTCCCACAGGCTTGTGTAATGCTCCCATGGGGAGTTACTTGATGCCTCATATGGATGGCTGCTTGTTTTAAGACAAGCCTTTAAACCTCAGATGCTATTCTTTCTGATAACTAGGTACCATCCAGTTTTCTCATCACACTTTGCACCCATCTTCAATGATCTTTTTCATGAGGGAAAATATTGAATAACACCATGCCATAAGAAGTAATTGTTCTGGCACTGTTTCCCTTTGTCAACATTGTATATATGTATGTTTAAAGGAAGTGGGGAAAACAAGAAGTAATTGTTCTTACATTGGGACTAGAATTAAATGTGAACCTATACGC
>NW_022111309.1:7423268-7424895 GCF_000313985.2 Echinops telfairi | reverse complement strand
AATTTAGAAAAGTCCAAATGCCCATCAGTAGAAGAAAGGACAAAGAAACCGGTGCACACACACAACGGAATACTATGCATTTCTACCGAACAGCAATGAAACCAAGAAACACCTCATGACATGGATGGAACTGGAAATCATGATGCTGAGTGACGTTAGTCAACCACAAATGGACAATATTGTATGAGTCTACTTCTATAACGATAAACACCAAGATAAAGGCAGGCTCTGCTTTCATCACGTAATCTAATCTGGTCTTCCAACCAACGAAGAAGAGAGCCTGCCTCGTGGCCATGAACCATAGATCAACCCCCTTTATATGTACATCTTAAAAATCAATACAACAAAAGGGATATCGCCTCAGCTGGGGTCAATTTCTCAAGGTGAGGGAAAAGCTGCTACCAAACAACATTGTACTATGGTCACCCCAAATCAACAGACACCCCTGCAAAAGTGATAAGTGAAACTTACTGAAAACTCATGTCAAGATGAGGAGGGGGTATGTATGTCTCAAAGATAGCAATTACACTTCTGCTGGTGGGTAAGCCAGGTGGAGGATCCTCCCATTGGGGGTGGGGGAGAAAGCTTACCGATATTGATGTGAAACCCAAGGGGAGAATATGTGGGCACTATGTTCCTAATGGGACACTTTTAAACTAGTTTCTATCCAGCTGTTGGGGACACAGACCCTCTGGTATAGACTCCTGGGACTTTAGACTCTGTCTTTTCGAAGTTCACACCATTGTTTATAGGTCTCACCAGAAGGATTTGATATGGAAACTCCAGTCATCTATTGAGACTTGTTTCCATCTTGTTAATCTTGCTGCAATGAATTTGGATGTTTTGTATTTTGGCTATATCCTTGTAAGTAGGAATGTATCTTAAGATACTTCTATTTCCAATTTTTTAAAGGAAATTTTGCATACTGGTTGTACCATTTTACTATGCCACCAGCAGTGTATAAATGTTCTTATCATCCCTAAGCTTTTAGAATTTATTGTTTTATGATTTTGAATCATTATAATTTTTACAGGGTAAAAACATATCTTATTGTAGGTTTTATTTGTATCTCTAGTGGATAATTATCCCTAGCATCTTTTTGGATATTTGTTGGCTACTTGGATATTTTTTTGGTGGTATGCCCCTTCATGCTCTTTGCCCGTTTTTAAATTCAAGTGTTCGTCTTTTTATTTTTGAGTTGTTGAAGGTTTCTATATATTTTAAAGATTAGACATCTGTCTGGTATGTTTTCACCAAAGATTCCACTACACCCTCAGTCTGTAAGTGCTCTTTTAAATAAGTATTTTGATATATGTTGATATCAAGTATTTTGATATATTGATATAAAGCATTTGATTGATACCATAAGCATTCCTTTTTTAGGATATTCCAATTATCTAATTTATCCTCTAGTTTCATGCAATCTCTTTGTGTTTTATAGGTTATTTATTCCATTTATTAGGTCCCCAGTTCTGCCCCTATATTATCTTTCGTGAGTTTTAGTTTTAGCGTTCACATTTAAGTCTTTGATTCATTTGATTTAGATTTGTGCATGGTCTGAGGTATGGATTCTGTTCATTTTCTGCAGCTGGATATCATTTTACCAGCATCATTTGTGAAACAAATC
>NW_022111309.1:7420288-7422081 GCF_000313985.2 Echinops telfairi | reverse complement strand
GTGTGTGTGTGTGTGTGTGTGTGTGTGTGTGTGTGATGCATCATTGACTGGATTTGGTTTCAAGGTAATGTTAGCGTCACAGAAAGAATTAAGGAGTATTTTTTTTAAACATGTTCTGTGTTCAAGAATAATTTGAGTAGAATTGGTATCAAGTTTTCTCCGAGTCTTTGATGGAATTATCCAGTGAAACTGTCTGGGTTTTTGTTGCTGTTGAGAAGTTCTGTTTTGTTTCATTTGTTTGTTCTTTTATGACAGCTTCAATTTTGTTTTGTTTGACTCTGTTCAGATTTTATACATACATTAATGTTAATTTAGTAGGTAGTATGTATATAGAAATGTCCCCATTTCTTCTAGGTTTTAAAAGTTGTTAAAGTACAATAGTTCCTAATATTTTGTTTTGACCCTTTTTATCTTAGTTTGTTCTGCATTTCACATAGGTTAAAACATATCACATATATTATCTAGAGATATATACATATTACCTATTTATATGAGTATATATATTAACCTATTACATACAAGATATATAATATATCATTATAGGTAACATATTAATGGGTCAGTTTCAAATTCATCTGGCTCTCTCTGTCTATTGACTTGTGCATTTACACTACATGTGATAATTAATAGTTCTGAATTAATTGCTTTCATTTTGTTACGTCTTTGGGGGGCATATAGTGTTAATGGTCCTTTTAGGGGCCATGGTTATTAAAGTGCTAGACTACCAATGTAAAATTAGTGCTTTGATTCCAACATGCATGCTGTGGGAGAAACATGTGTCAGCCTGCTTCATAAAAGATTTACAGCCCTGGAACCCCTGCAGAATCATCCAGCTATGCACTGTAGAGTCTACACGAGAGGGTCTCAATGGTAACACTCTGTTTGCTTGTTCACAGGGAGGAAATGTGTCTTTGCAGCTAGAATTCTCCTTAGACATAGTAATGGTTAGATTTTGTCTCACATAATTTGGACATGTCAAAATGAGGAATCAGTCCTTGGATAAAGACATCAAACTTGGTATCAGGTCAGCAAAATGAAGAAAGAAAGGCTTTCAATGAGATGATTTATATAATAACTGCAACAATGGGTTCAAAATTAGGGATGAATATGAAGAGGGTGCAAAACTGAGCAGCGCTTTTATCTATTGTACACGGTGTCATTAAGAGCTAGATCGCATCTAATGACAATGGTCTCATCCATTTAATTTTTTGTGTGCTGAGTTACTTTTGTGCATGGATTTTATTTTTGTATTTACAGAGTATTTTAAATTTTCTTTTTCTTTTCTTTTTTGAATAGATTAATTACTTTCTTTCTGGTTATACTAAAATTTACCCTTACCTTTATAAGTTTAAAACAGTATGCCATACCTTTAAAAAAACAGTTTTATGGATATATAATTCATTTATGATAAATTCGATGGTTTGAGTCTATTAGAAAAGAGTTGTGAAGACAGTTTGCTATATTTTGATATCACCTTGACTCATTTCCATATGGAAATTCTGTAACCACACCATTTACTTTCCATTTTGTTTTGAATTTGTCATAAGTCACTGCTTAGTATACCTGCTTTTATGTTATTAGATCTGAAAGTGTATTTAGCTTTTGTAAAGCCTTAATCTGGGTGATGACATCATGTTTCTTTATCTTAGGGTGTTTTCGGGGTTCATTTGTTCTCTACCCAAAGGAATTCCTCTAATAGTTTTGTTTTTAATGTCGTTTGGTTTTTACAAATTACCTTAATTTATGCTTATCTGAGAGCCTCCAAAATTTGCTGTCATGTTTGAAAGATGCTT
>NW_022111309.1:7411108-7419749 GCF_000313985.2 Echinops telfairi | reverse complement strand
TTTTTTTATAATTAATCAATTTATTGGGGCTCATGCAATTCATCACAATACATAGATCAATTGTGTAAAGCACATCAATACATTTGTTGCCCTCATCATTCCCAGATGGGATTATATTCTAATGAGATTTAGACAATTTTAGTGAGAAACTTGTCTTCAGTCCTGTATTGATTGCAGAAACAGGTTTAAAGATGTTTTACTTAAAATAAACCAATGCATGGATTTATTCCAAACAACAAATAGACTAATTTTGTGCCAAGATGCAGCGGTTTTGAGGTTAGAGTCAATATCAAATTTTGACTCAAGTGAACATTATCCCATATCATTGAAGCTGCAAAAAGTTTATGGAAATGTTGTATCCTGTAAAACAATAGTCTTAGATGGATCAAATATTTTAAGGAATGTGAAAAAAAAAAAAGACCTAAAAGGTGAGCCCATGAAGGGAAGACAATAATCTAGAAAAATTAAGAAATTGTGTCTGAAATCCAGAAACTAGAAGAAAAAAAATCAGAAAATTACCATTAATGTGATAGCTACTGAAGTTCGAATCTCACATGGTTCACCGTTTTCAATTTTAAGTGAACATCTTGGCCTTGGCAAGTTTGGGGCCTTATGAGAGCAAAAATCCTTTAGCGCTGATCTTTCTTTATATCAGTCTTTTACGCACAACTGCAGCTAACAAAATGGCTTTCTGGAATGGATTCTTATCAAGGACAAAAGTTTATTGTATCAGTCCTGATAACATGAACTAAAAACAGTGAATTCTAGATGGATCTGTAGGTTCAGTTAAATAAGGCAGATAGGTCAACTCAGAAAGTTTTAGTGTTTTTTTTTCTTTTTGGTGGAGCCAGGAGTTTGGAATGGTGGCAGGGCTCAAAGGTGTAAGCTTGATAAATTTTCTCCAAGGACATGGGATAACCACAGGGGCTAATTAAGAACCGTAAGAAAGGAGAAAATTGCCCTAGTGAGAGAGAGACTAGGAAAATTTCACGAAGGATTTCCCCCACCTGATCATGACAGTGCATCGCCTCATCCTCCAATGTAGTAAGGATTGTTCTATGAGAATTTCAGTGGGAACATTTATGTCATTCACCCTATAAATTTGACCTTGTCCCTTTAGACTTGTTTGTTGTTCCCAAAACTCACAAAGAATTTAAAAATAACATGATCTATGTCCTTTGAGGATACTAAAACTGCCACTTTATAGCCAAAGATTGCATACTTTTTTAGGGAAGGGTTAGAACAATGTAAACAGCACCTTCAGAAGAATGCTTCATATTTTGATATTCTTGTTTATTAATGCTTTCTATGATTCTGTAGCAATTCCTTTTGCTTTTTCCCTGTATGTTTCTTGCTTGGCATTTTTCCCCTTCATTTGAAAAAAATATATGTCAACCCATAGCCTTTTCTTCAGCATGCTTTTTTAGGAGAACTAGGCCCCCAGTAGTCTACTTGGTGCTCCTTTGTAAAAGATATTTTATGTTTCCTTTTCAAGCGGCTCTTAAATTTGTGACTTTCAGTTTTGGAAAGTTTGACAATGATATGCCATAGTGAACCTGTGATCTCTTCTGTATGGGGTCATTGACCCTGCACTGGAACATCATCTTTCAGGATATTTGGGAGGGTTTCTGCCCATGACGCTTCAGATATTTAAGTCATACCTTTTTCTGGCTTCTTCTCTGGAATTACATGTCAATTACTCCACTTGAAGGTGCCCCATATGGCACTTAGGATTCCTCCCTTCCTTCCTTTCTTTAATTAATGTATTTTTTTTTTAGAAAATTTGTTTCTTTCTAACTTTCCAACAAACAGATTAGTTGTAAGGCATTTTCCCTCTATTTTGATGAACCTTCCATAGATTCCATTCTACTTCTATATGTTTCCATTGAGTTATCTATTACTTATGTTTGGTGCTAATCTTCTGAATTGCTTGTATCTTGGGATGGTTTCTGATTAATGATTTAGTTTGTAATTTTGTTCTTACAATGTTTTTCTGAGTTCTAGGGTGTTGTCCATGTTTTCCTTCACCTCTCTCTTTGAGGATCTCTTTGACTTGGTTTGATTGCTGGCTGACTGGTCACTGGGTTTAGCTGCAAGGAGCTTTGTCAGTGGTGTCTGGGTTTTGAGTGCTGTCAGTTCACTCCTTTGCCTATTGATTGAAAGAGATGCTCAGGTTGCTGAGTAGTGGTGAGGGGCACAGGAACTCCTAATACCAGTTGCTGGGTTGGGCTGGGGTCACATATCACTGGTCACCAGATGGAAAGCTTGGAAGCACTACCCACTAGGCCCTGGCAAGTGGAAGGGTAAGAACTTCAGGGGAGGTGGGCGGGCAAGCAACTCATGCCACTGGATTGGTGGAGTGTGAGCTTGCACTGCTGGTCTGTTGGTCACCAATCAGTGCGTGAGTGTAGCAGTTCAAGATTGTTTGCCGCCAGTTGCCACCTGCAGGTGGTGGTCCGGAGCAAGTAGGGTAAGTGGATACCTTTGGATAACCTGGGGAGGGTGCCACTATTTGCCAAAAGGATGGTAAGGGTGCACAGTGTTGGTTGGAGGATGGGGAAGTTTATGCAGCTGGTCACCAGGAAGGTAGAGTGGGACAGGGTACACTGTTGTTCACTAGGAAGGCAGGGGGATGGACTTTTTCTTTTTTTCGGGCCATCAGTGTGGGTTCTGGAGTCCTCCCTGTAGATTGCAGCTGGTGATCAGAACCTGACCCTGCCAAACTCCAATGAGTGGGCTCAGTAACAGGAGGGATGGGAAAGGATGCTGCTCAGAGAAAGGTTAATAGTGCTTATCCTGTGGATTCTCGACTACCTGGGCACCAAACAACCAGGAATCACTGCCGGGGGGTAGTTCTCTCCCTATTTATTGGGTCCTTCCCTGCTTGGTGATCTCCCATGTACCTAGAGCTCTCTCACCTCTCAGACGTAGAGCTCTCTCACATTTCCTTCTGTTCCCTTTGCCTCAGTCCAAGAGGGTCTTTAACGACAGTATCTCTGGGAATTGCATGACATTGTCTCTCTATGCTCTTCCCCCAGGAATGCTGCTCATTTGTCTAGAGATGCCCTTGCTGTGTTGGGTCAGCTCCAGAACACTCTGCACATCAGCTCATTTGCTATCTTCATTCGGTTTCCCCTTCCTTTTGGTGGTCCATCCGTTTCCCATGTTGCCCAGGTTTCCAGGATGAGCGACACACCTGGTTCCTATGATTTCTCAGCTCTCTGCTAGAGGCGCAGGAACAGTATCTGACTAAGCCGCCGTCTTGAATCCTGTCCTCTTTGGGTCATTGAATGGTTGATTTTTTTTTTTAGAAGTAAATTTCCAGGCCTTTTTTCTGAGGTACCTCTGAAGGAACGCCAACTGCCAATCTTTTCAATTTGTGTTAAACGTGTTAACTGTCTGCACCACCAGGAAGTTCAAGTGTGGACATAGGTAGCGAATGTGGAGCAGTATGATGCAAACATAGCGGCCATAGAGAAAGAGGAGGGGAACAAAGGTGACTGTAAACTTCAGAAGAATAAGTATTATAATGTTCTATCGGTATAGATGTTGGATGGCACTATGCTTAAAATATAGTAGTTGCTCAATAAGTATTGTAGAGGAAGTTCATCAGCAAAACTAAAAAAAAAAAAAAGAATTACTCTGAGAAGGTTCTAGATGGTGGTGGTAGTGGGTGCTATTGCGTTGGCTCTGACTCCTGTGTTCAACAGAATGAAACTCCGTCTTGCCCTGCATCATCCTCACCATCTTTCCTATTTTTGAGTCAATTGTTGACACTACTGTGTCAATTTGTCTCCTTGAGGATATTTCTCTTTGTCACCGCCCCTTACTCTTCTCCCCCCTGCAGCAGGGGCCATCATCTCTGACAGCAGGTCCACAGTATGTGAGGCAGAGCCCACCTTCTGCACTGTCAGGGAACACGTGGCTTTACTTCTTGTAAGAGAGATGTGTTTGCTTTTTCTAGCAGCCTAGGATACAGTTAATATTTTTCACCATCCCTGTAATTCAAATCCATCAAATCACGTATGGTCTTCCTGAGTGTCCAGCTTTCCCATGCATGTGAAACTATTGAAAATACCATGACTTCATTTTCGAAGTGACATCTTTACTTCTTAATGATGTACTTTGCAGCATATTTCCTGCATGCGACATGTCTGTTCAGTTTTAGACTGCTGCTTCTATGGTTGTTGACTGTAGATCTCAGTAGATAGGTTGAATTTTTTTCTGACAGAGGAAGAGAAGTAAATTGGCATTATAGGAATTGGGGTCCAGATAGATTATAGCCTTTATAAAGCAAGAAGTTGATGCTGACTAATGCAGCAAGCGGTAATGAATATTGGCAGAAGATGAGTTGCAGAAACAAAAAACGAAAATGCTAGAAGTTCAGCACCATCCACTTACAGGAACTAAGAATAATCATCACATAGAGAGCTGGAAGCCTGCAGGCGCAATAAGAAGAATAACCTGAACAGCTTTCTTAGTTGTTGAACCTACTCTTTACTTGTGAGTGGGGCTCCCATTATCCTAATAAAGGGCAAGAGTATGAGGCTGGAAACATATGTGGTTGGAATTTAGGTTGGCCTGGTGGCGTAATGGTTACAACTGGCTCTGCTAGCTGCAAGGTCAGAGGTTTAAATCCACCAGTCCCACTGTTGGAAAAAGACCTGTTCTTTCTATTCCTACAAAGAATTACAGGCTCAAAACGCCCAGGGGCAATTTTACCCTGGCCTATTGGGTCACTATGAGGCAACATAGACTTGAAGGCAGTGAGTTAGCTTGAATGAGTAGTGTTGACATTCCAGCAGGTAAGATTGGAACGATGATGCAATAGATTCAGGAAAACAAATGAACACCCAAAGCACCCGTTTGCCATTCAAATCATCACCACATCAACGCTTCCTTTGATGAAGCCCTGTGTTCTGCTTCTCTCAAATAGTACATGAAAATTCCAGCCATACCAGACATTCTAGAGGGTTTAAGGTAAGGCTGCTGTCAAAGTCTGGGTACTTTAGAGAAACAAATCCACAGAAACTCGTGTATAAGAGAGTTTTATATAAAGGTTAAGTGCACATCAAGAAAACATCCCAACCCAGTGCTGCCCAAACCCACAAGTCCAACATTAACCCACATGTCAAACACCAATCCACAAAGTCCTCCTCCATCTCACAAAACACACACTATGATGCTGACTGCAGGAGCAAAACCAAATCAGTGAGCGTGTAAGCATCTCAGTGCTGGCAGGGGTCTCCACATGGCTGCTCCAGCAGCCAGGGCTGCATCAGGGTAGGTCCATGTGGCTTCTCCTTGGGGATGTCTTGCAGGAAGGGAGCCTTGCTAGCTGAAGCAGGGAACTGGCTAAGGCAGCTGCACCCTGGTCTGACCATCAGAAAGCAAGAGACTGGAGCATTCGAAAGGCAAGGCTTACCAAGCCATTTCTCACTCTGCCCTTCAATTAACACCACATGGGTTTATTGGCCAGGATGGCACAATCAATTTAAACTATATTAGTTGCTCATAGGGGTACTTTGAAATTGTACTATGATTACCTATCCTAATGAAATAAGAACCGTTATATGAATATATGCACACTCATGTTCATCACAGCCACACTATATTCACAACAACATTATTCAAACAGCAAAAAAGCAGAAATAGCCTAAGTGCCCACCAGAGGAAGAATAAACAAACTAGAGTACATGCACACAGTGGAGTGTTTTGCAGAATTAAACAGCAATGATGAAGCCCTGTTAGGTTAAACCTGGAGGTCATCATACTGAGTGTTGCAGAAGAACAAATATCATGAGATAACTATTATACAAGAAGCAAGACTAGGTTTACCTGCAGAAAAATTCACTTTTTGAAGATGATCAAGCAGTGCAAGAAGGGAGAGTTTGACAGAGGATATTTCTACATATGCATTTACATGTGCTACAAATACATCCATGAATATAATAGAGCACACAGGGGCAAGGTTATGAAAAGTTATTAGCCATAACCAATCACCAGAAGAGAGGAATCACTGGGCTTGGGGACTCAGAACCATAGTTTCTGGACAGGGTCCATTGGCATAACATAGACCACAACAATGATGCTTTACATCATCCTGTGTGTCCCTGTAGCCACTGGGATCTTAAAAGCTTACAAGTGGTCATATAAGTTTTAATTACTGGTTTTTCATCATAAGATGCAAAGAGGAGTGATGAAAATCAAAGATGCAATGAAAACATTAGTTCAAAGGACTAATGGGCATTGCCAACCTGTTACCATGACTCTAAGACCGGAACTCCATAGTGACTGATTACCCGAACTGAATTCTGTGAAAGAGATCGCAACAGAAGGCCCTGGAGAGTGTGAGAAAAAAGGTGGAGCAAACCTGAAAATAGAGTAAAAAAAGACCAAGCTTGCTGGTCCAACAGAGACTGGTGGAATCCTCAAACTTTTCCCATTAGTCAGTAGGTTCGGGTCTAAAACTGAACTCACCCGTGTTTCTCAACTTATATGCCAATGATAGACAGGCACAAGAGGTGAGTAATAACACCAGGCAGGTACACAACCTTCCACTAATCACTGCTATGTGATCCAAAGGGAAGCATTTTCCCAGAAGGGAAACTTAGAAGGCAGGAAGCGTGAGAGAAAAAGGATGAGTGGGAACAAGACACACAGGAAAGAAGTGGGCAGAGTGCTGTCACATTGTGGAAGTTGCAACCCACGCCACCTAAGTTAAGGTTCATAAATTGCTGAATGGAAAGCTAATTTGCTCTGTATACTTTCACCCAAATAACTATAAAAATCACAAATCAAAGCACCAAGCACTCCCACAGCAATTCTAGAGTCACTTTTGGAAAAGATTCGTCCTAAGACACTGGCCTTCCTGAGTGGCTGGAATGGAATTCCACATGGAAGAGATCACAGCGCCTTCAGGGGTGGAAAGGGCCCCAGGGATAGGACACAGGCCACAGTGATAGGAATTACACTGTGGACTCCAGTGTTTTGTACCGCCAGACGATCATTCTCAAGATGCTGGGAAATAGCTAATTTGTCTGTGGAACTAAAGTGACACATCATACTTTACCTGATAGAAAGGTTTATTGCCCCCCTAAAGATGCAGAGCCATCCTTCAGAACACAGTTGATAATGTCTGGCAGTTGATAATGTCTGGCACAGGTAATGGTTTTCCAAGTGAAGAAAGTGGTCCAATAGTTACTTATAGTAGACACTTCTGTGTTCAGTTGGCAACTCAAAGCGATTACTGCCTTGCAAACAGTCTTGATGGCCAGGAACATTTTAAAGAAAACATTTGTGATGCAGAGTTTGGACAACATTAAGGGTTAAAAAACCCCAAAACACCCCTAGGTGGCACAAGGAGTTCCTGCTGGATTGGGAACATCAACCTTGGTGTGAACCCACCCAACAGCAAAATGTACTGCAAGACAGGTCTGCCCATCTGCTTCCATTAAAGATTACCACCAAGAAAACCCAAATGCAGGTGTTCTGCTCTGTACCACACAGGGTCACTACATGTCAGCATTGAGTCAAGGGCAATTCACAGCAAAATACGTTTATGTTCATACTGTGTGGCCTCAGATATAGCTGTATGCATGGCCCAGAGCAGATTCTCACAGGAATGTGCAGTTTTCCGTTGCCACGGGCTTACGAAAGGATATATCTATAGTAAGTAATATAATTGCATTTGTTGATCAATTAAGAAATGGTTCTGCATATTTTGCACTTCATGACTTCCACTGGGCATTTACTATTTGCACCAGTAACAGCAAGAGAAAAAAAAGTCTTCCCTACCATTACTTGGTGTACTTAATTCAACCTGAAACTTGATGAATCCTCCTTTAATAAATCAATAAACAACTGTCAGTCAGCTTTCCATAACTGCTGGTGCTGGTGTGAAGGAGGCAGACCAAAGGAAGAGTTGGAGACAGATCGTCCTGCAGCAGCTACCAGAGGCACCTCTGCTTCGTGTGGAAAAGCAAGCTGCAGCCTCTTAACCTTCACTCGCGTTTTCTGTTCATACCCACACAGCAGCATTGAGGTGCTCAGACAGGAACATCCCAACCTTGTGGTCACTGAAGATTTTTTTTCTTTTTCTTTTCCGGTAAGGCGGGGAGTATGACCTCACCTCTAAACTCATAGCATGATAACATTTTCCAAGATCATCTGATTTTCAGACATCTCCTTGACCTTTTCCAGAGGTATTGATTTAAATACATGATTCTGTTTCCTTTCGCTTCTGAAATTTCCTGTAATGTTGCTTCTGGGGTGTGGAGGAGCTGCAGCGTTGAAACAACATGTGTTATCTCTTGAAGAATTAATCCCGAAGAATTTAGATGGGATTTACATTGAGTGGAGGTGCTCTGAAGGTTGGTAGTTTGAATCTCGTTCTAACTAGAGCCCCAGCATAAGCCTGGTGATCTGCCTCTTCCAAAATTAGCCATGTCGATGATGACAACATATGTACAAATGTGTCTGATACAATTGATTATAGATTGTTAGAAGAGCTGTAAGGGCCCCCAATAAAATGGCTTACTAAAAACAAAACCCAATCAGCCATGAAACACCCTAGGGAGCACAGTTATATCCTGTTGTGTCTGGGGCTGCAGTGAGTCAGAATGGCATCAACAGCAACTTA
>NW_022111309.1:7409258-7410921 GCF_000313985.2 Echinops telfairi | reverse complement strand
CCCCCTACCCCTTACTGGATCATTCCAGCACCATGCCAGAGTGCAGTATTACTCACTAGGGAATATTGGGTTAGATGGTTTACCTCAACTCCAGGTGCTGGGTGGCGGGGCTGGGGGAGGGTGTTTCGAATGGGTTCTAATAGCAGCATGGATATGAATTTGAACCAGAGACCACCACACTAGGATCCATCCTCCTCTAGCCGTCTGAGGGCTGGATCCTTTCTTGTTCTGTGGACACCCTCAGGGGCAGTCTTAAGAGGGAATGCCTTTAGTCAACTGGGCAGGTGGGCAAGCCAAGGCACAGAACTCTGAAGTCTGCATTTCCTCTCTTTCCCTGTTTCAAAGCTGCTTTCTGGGTCTATATTTTCCACAACAAGTTCATAACGATTTTTTTCTTTTTTCTGTTTATATTCCCTTTCTGTTTCCACCCAAACCCTACCGTGCCCACACTCTGAAAAGCTTCTTGCTTTTTAAATCCATCTGCATTGAATTATTTATAGTTTTGATAAAGTCCTGTTTTGTCTGATGTTTATTTTCTTTCATAACAAGAGAGCTGGGTGGACTCTTCCAAATGTCCAAGGAAGGATTTTAGTTTTAAAAAATGCTAGGCAATCGTGGCCAAGATCCCCAAAACAAGCCTCGGGTGCCCTTTCTCTTGTGCTCACCCCCCCCCCCCCATCTGACACTCTCTCATCTGCCTGCATCGGACAGGAGGGAACACATCAATCCTTGAGTATGGATGCTGCCCAGAGTGTGATTATGGCCTCTCTCTACTAGCCAATCCCTTTGTATCCGTCACTTACACCAGTGATGGAGGGGATTCTGGCAGGTGTAGTCATGTGACGAAAATGTTCACTCAGTTATCCTCCCTATTGGATTGTGCCCTTTCGTCTATCTGCAGGAAAACAGCTTAATTTTACATTTGACTATCCCAATGCCATCCGCGTCCATAGGCTTCCCTTTGGTAGCTCTCTGGCTAGTCGTTCATGTCTTTCTCATCCCTTGATTCCTTTGAGATCTTGTAGCTGAACACGTCTCAGACCCAGGCCCCATGCTCTAATATCCCCTTCCCTCCTTCATTGTGTCCCATCCCATCTAACTTTTCCTTCATGAAATTCATTATGTAGGGGTGGTGGAGTAATAATATAGGATCCGTGGGAGGATGACCTTTTCAGACATCAGTGTGGGATAACCGTACACCACATGCATTGACATGGCTTGAATCGGATCCCCTTCGCAAGGTGTCAAGTTCACTGAGTTGTGTAGTTGTCTTTCGCTTTTTTATCTGAGGCAAAAGGCCGACGTGTTGTACATCCTAGCCTTTGCCTGTGGTCAAGGGGCAGGATTTGATTCTATTAAAGAGGATTCGGTTTTATTGGTTAAACAAATCAGCCAGGAGTCAGAGAACATGCAATATCTTGAATCCGTGTTGCAGCCCTGGTCTTCTATAAGGGGAGATGTGGGTGGTGTGTGGCATGTATTGTCTTTTATCTTTCAAGGCATTAAATGAGTTAGTTTATTGTGCCAGCCTGGCTGATAAACACATGCGGGGTTAATTGAAGGGTGGAGGGCTAAATGGCTCAGTGATCCTTGCCTTTCTAGTTCTCTGGTCTCTTGATTTCTGATGGTGGAACCAGGGTGCAGCTGCCTTAGCCAGTTCCCT
>NW_022111309.1:7396797-7409098 GCF_000313985.2 Echinops telfairi | reverse complement strand
TGCTGAGATGTTTACACATTCACTGACTCGACTTTCCTCCTGCAGTTGGCATCATTACGTCTGTTTTGTCAGATGGAGGAGGACATTGTAGATT
Source organism: Echinops telfairi (assembly GCF_000313985.2). Classification (NCBI taxonomy): domain Eukaryota; kingdom Metazoa; phylum Chordata; class Mammalia; order Afrosoricida; family Tenrecidae; genus Echinops; species Echinops telfairi. Next base: position 7,409,004 of record NW_022111309.1, on the reverse strand, counting down.
GTGGTTGGACAAATGCATTAATGGGTTAATGTTGGACTGTGGGCTTGGGCAACGCTGAGTCTGGATGTTTTCTTGATGAGCACTTAACCTTTATATAAATCTCTCTTATACATGAGTTGCTCTGGATTTGTTTCTCTAAAATAGCCAGACTAACACATTAAAGAAGAGAAAAGTGAAGACAGAAGGCATGATCCCAATACCACCAATCAAAAGAAGCCAGGAGGAGAGCGTGTCCTTTGGAGCGGAGGTCCCTGCATTGAGAACTTTGTAGGACCAGGGAAATACTGATTCCAAGACACATGAAGATCTTCAAGGAACGTTGGGACCACATATGATGAACAGAAACAAGGACAGTGAACTTTCAGAGATAGAACTCCTTCCCCTGAACTAGTACTGCGAATTTGAACTTCTAACCTAAACATCTAACCTTCTAACCTCATGGTGCTGTGGGCTACCAGTTGGCCTGCTAACAGAAAAGTCATCAGTTAAAACCACCAGTTGCTTTAAGCTTTTGTCTCCCATGAAGATTTACAGTCTCAGAAACCCACAGGGGCAGTTCTAGTCTTGAGTTGAAATCAGCTCAATGACCCTGTTTTGAGGAGAACCTCCTAAACTATAAGACAATAAATGGGTTTGTTAAAACCACCCGCTTGGCCTATTTCTGTGATAGCCGCACTAGATAATAAAGACACACGTATGCATAGACTCACGCACATCACATGGTGGCACTATGGTTTAGGCATTAGACTGGTAATTACAATAGCAGTGGTTCAAACCCACCAGCCACTACTGATGGCTATCTACTCCCATAAAGATTTATAGTCTCAGAAACCTTATACAGGGTTTATATAAGTCAGAATGGACTAGATAGCAGTGAGTTGTTTGTTGTAAATGACTAAGACACATACACACACACACAAACACACACACATATATATACCTACACTCATATATCAGACATGGTACATAGAAAATGTGGACACAAAATGAATTTTACCGTGTTATCAGGATGAGCATAGATGAGTAAACTAAAACCCCCCAAAAGAACAAATATGTAAACAAAAGCTGGTACATTAGCTAAATCTCTTATAGCTGTTTGGGGTACTGAATGAGCTAGAAATAAGCCCACGTCTCACACCTTGAACCGTTCTCAAGGTATGCATTTTCCTTTCATTCAGACAGATGAAAACCAGTAAGTTTGCTTCATCTTCTTACCCTCTAATCCCTCCTCTCTTCCTTTCGTGCATTGGTTAATATAAATATATATATGTATATATATATTCCACATATATATGAAAAAGACACACACACGCACACACACACACACACACACACACCCTACTCCAGCCCCCACCCTTTCCAATCCTTCCTTTAAGGTTTAATTTAACAATAACATTTGCGATCGGGGTCCTGCGCATCTCAAGGGCATTGCACTTGAAATTGCACACAGTCTGCACCATTTATCATAGGCTGACATGTGTCATGTTCCAGACTGCGGCTCCAAGAGGTTACAGCTCACGACTGCTCCTTTGTTGATCAGCTGCTGAGACAACTGAGGCACCTTCCTCCCCTTCTCCTTTCATTCTCCCCCCTTCTTATTAAAGCTGCCCCATCTCCTCTTTGAAGGCCGAACTCACCCTTTCGCAGACGCAGCAGCACAAAAGAATTCCTATTGCATCCCTCGTTTCCTGAGATTTCTGTTGGGGGCCACTCGGTGTTTAATACGATCAGAGAGCAGCACTCTAAACTTTAATCTTTGTTGTGAGAGAAACGGAAAAGGTCATTAAAGTCAGCTCCAGCCTGGCTTTGTTTTCAAGGGGAGATCGCCTGGCGCTTGATGGGAACATTTAGAAACCTAACGGTGTCCCAGCAACATGACACAAGTAACTCCACCTCCTGAACTGATTTCAGCACGTATACGTTCATAGATGGCCCTTGTTCCGTATCATCTTCAAAACCAGCTGGGAGCTGTACTGCACCCTGAAGTGCTTTTTGTGGCAGATCCAGGTACTAAAGCAAAACATAGATTCTACTTTACCAGTTCACAGCCTTGGGCTTTTCCCACCAAAGAGCTCACCTGGCCCCTGATATTAACGGAAGCTTGGGCAGAAGTGATTGTTTGATAGAGTTCTAAGTGTAAGCCAACTAATTAATAAATTGTGTTAGGGTTTCTACCAAGTGGCTAAGTTTTGTCCTAAGACAAAATTGAGTATTTATGACTGCATATTTTCTTCTGCTGGAAAACAGAGTCAGGTTCAGAACTTATCATTTTCAAAACGTTTCCACTCATGATCTCACCCACTCCCAGCACGGTAGCTTGTGTGTGTGTGTGTGTTATCTCCCCACACACGTTTTCTCTCCAGGGACAAAATGGCTGAGCTCACTCTTTATCCAGGGGATACCTTTCCACATCTCAGATTTCAGTTCAGGTACTGCTTCCTCAGGGCACCTCAAAGTATGTTCTTCCTCATTGCACTTTGCCCTGCTATTTTCTCTTGATATCCCTTCAAGGGAATTGAATGATAACGTTTATTTATTTGTTGTTTGCTAATTGATTACGTGTGACATTCCTAGACTATAACCTTCTCTCTGTGTTGCTCATCATTGTTGACTGAGCGCCTAGCCAAAGTTCTTCTTTAGGGATTGGGAAAAGGAGTTGTCAATTTGCAAGCCATTGAGAATGTCCCTTAGCTAATATTCAGAAGTTATGGTCACTAGTTTCTGATGGTCTAGCATTTGTGTGTGTGTGAACCCATCTTTGAGAAGTGAGGTCGTCTTTATAAAATGTGTGGCTAGATCAGAACATAGAGATACTTTGTTCCATGTGTATACCATATAGAAACATATATGCGCATGGTGTATGATCAACTCTGGAATTTACATATAAGGGAAGTGTATTAACGTTGAGCTCGAGAAGGATTCCTGTAAGTAGCACTTAGTAAGACTGAACTGGTCACCAAATGCTAAGGCTCGTTTTGAGACTGTGAAGACAATGAGGAGACTCCTCCCGTGACACCAATACTCGGGACGGGACGCAAGGGCCAAGAGGGAATTCTCAATCGTGACCAGTGGTCACAGTGGAGGTGGGCCAGAGATAGAAGAGATGCTGCGGGTTCTATGAGGCTGAGTGATGAGGGAGGGAGTGAGGTATAAGCTAGATAGCTAAGAGTAATATTGCCTAGCGCCGATGAAGGCGTGTGATTACTGATTAGCGCAGTGTGATTGTTCTGTGTCCTGTTTGGATTGGCCACCCCTTCAGGACTAATGAACCATCTGAACTACTTGGGGCTCGCTCAGGGAAGAGCTCCTACAACCCAGAGCCCTAGAAATTTGTTTCATGGGCCATCTTTCTCCAAATTCCCCAAGGGACCCCTGCAGTGAGCCTGTGAACCACACTGTTTCATAAGACTGCTTCCACTAAGCAGGGTCTCTGGTTGAAGTGAGGAAGAGTTAGAGATGGGGGACTAGAAGAAAGCGTGATCTGATTCCAAAGGTCACTGCCATGGAAACCTTCTGGTGCTCACAAGTGTACTCTGCACACATGGGGCTGCCAATTGTTAGAGGGAGCTCAAAGACAACTCTGGTTTTAGTTTGTTTCTCCTCATAGTCATGGCTATGATAGAAACTGTGATGGCTGATGTGTGTACGTTTGTGCGTGTATATGTATGCATGTCTGTGTGTGTGTATACTTGTATATGTCAGAGTGGATGGAGCGAGTGTGAGAAGAGAGAAACAGCGGACGTAGAGAGAAGTAGCTACCCTAGTTAGTGAGCTTTACACAAGGCCCTAGGCAAATAATTCTGATGTGTCCCAGAAAAGGCACGTTACTGCTGGAATTTTAAGTTTTACCCACTGATTAGAGATTGTTCTAGCTTGACAGACTTGCTAAGATAAACCTGAGAAGTTATTGACACCGCTTACAGCTTACAAAGAGGGAAGATCATTTGAGGAGGCCCCGTGAGGCCGGACATCACAATGCAAAATGAGCAATGGAATTGTCCACTGGTTATTCTGTTCCTGCGATACCAACCTGCTCTTTCCAACCATTTCCTTGCCTGGTATCAGTTAGAAAACACACTGAGATAATTCACTTTTCATCCAGATACCAAAGTATCCTGAAAGATAGATCCTAATTGCCTTTTTCCCCCTCCCCTTCCTAATTGACCCCATCTCCTAATTGTCTTTAAGGTGAGGCCGGTACTTTAGATAATGAGGAATGAGAAAGTGGTGTGTTGGCAGCTTTGGAGAGAGAGGTTTCAAGCATGAAATCTGAGAAGCTAAGTAACCAACACACTGTGAATTTCTCCCTCCCCACTTTAGCTTTTCCATCTCTGCAAAATAAGATTTCATACTCCTACAATCACACAAGAGAGTAAGATCACATAATTAGGGTATACCTTCCCAAATAACAGGCAATTTTCTACATTAAAAAAAAGTAATCATCAATTCAAATATATCATCATTATCTAGTTGGAGTTAGTTGTTATTATTATTTCCATTCATTTTTTAAAACCTATACATAATTCATATTCCTCTGTTATTAAAAAAGGAACTTCCTAAAACATCAGTTGCTGAGATGAAAAGAGTTGGCTGTCAGAGGTCACCTGAGTCCTGGCAGTGGACAGTAGCATGATGCCAAGCAAGTAGAAACAAAAAGATAGTAAACTAGACAGAATCATAATTCTAAGAGTGAGTTCAGGGCAGCACTGGCCAGCGATGAGATCAGATGAAACAGAATGCCCACACTGGCAGGCGTCACAGGGTCTCAAGAAGAGAACTTGATCTGAACTTCATATTTGGCAGGGATCTCTGTCTTCTCTTCAGTTCATCTACTCAGTTAGAAGCCTCGTTGCTTCTCTGTTTGAGCCCACTTATCAGGGAGGGATTGACTTGTGGAAAGGTCTCTACGATTTTCTTTTATGTTAAGTGGTTCCATTGTATTGAAGCTTATCTCTCTGCTCCCTGTTCCAGGATGATTATTTCCTGCAGGTCCCAGTTTAAAGACAGATGTCCAAGGAAATAGGATGATTGGATGATGTGCTCAATGTCTTCTTACCGAACGACTGCATTCTAACGGTGGTCTTCATGAGGGCCACCTTTGGTATCTACTGCATAAGATTGATTTGACGGTTAAAAGACTGAAGGGATATATGCTAAGCGCTAAAACTGTTTAAACGAAGTAAACAGTATTTGGCACATGGTGAAACAAAACCAAACGAAATATTCTTGCCATTGAATCAGTTTTGATTCACAACCCCAGTCATCCTGTGTGCGATAGGATTTTCAATAACTGATTTGTCTGATGTAGACTGCCAGTCCTTTCCTCCTAGCTTCATCTTACATGGACTTGAACTTCCAATCTTTAGGTAAGCAGCAAATATTCAGTGGGCTACTAACCGCAAAGTCATCAGTTCAAAGACACTGGCCACTCTGGAGAAGAAAGATGAGGCTTTCTACTCCCATAAGGACTTATATTCCTGAAGTTCTAGCCTGTCCTACAGGGTCACCAAGAGTCAGCATTGACTCGATGGCAGTGAAGGGTTTTCTTGTTTGTTTTTAATCTGTAACAGAATGCACCCCTTTGGCCCATGAAACCGCTGCATCAAGTAAAGTCTGACTCATTGTGACCCTGGCAGGCAGACTAGAATGACCCCACAGGTTTCCCCAGACTGTGGTCTTTCCCAAAGCAGATGGTCTCATCCTTCACCTCGTGGGTTCAACATCTTGCTTAGCAGCCAAGTTCTTGACCACTGAGCCAGCAGGACACTCCAGGTATCTAGTAGGAGATATGAAATGAGAGCCATTGTTGTTATGACTGCTTTCACTAATATTGCCAGTGCGTTGAAAGGACACATGGAGGCCATAACGAGCATTTCTACTCTGATGCAATTGCTGATGGTTGTTTTTCTTTTCTTCCACACGTATTCTTCCCACACCCCCGTCACATGCCAGCTCCAGCTGGCCATTTGTTAACAGTAAATACTGACATCTATCAAATCCATATAATTGCCACAGATATTATACATGCACCTTCTCATTGTAGCCAGTATGAATCAATTTTGCAAAGGAGAAAACAGAGCTTTATAAAGATGGAGACATTTTCATCGTAGGAGTTGACTGGAGATTGGAGTCTACACAGTCCAAAGTCACAGCGGGAGTTCGCAGCATCTAGAACTTCTCCACGTGACTTCAGTTGGACTCACCATCCGCATTGTGCAACTGATGCTTACCGTACTTCACACTTCATGCTCCAAGTGAACTCGGTTCTTACTGAATGCCCCACCTCTTTTCTTCCATCCTTTGCCCTGAGTGTAGTACTTTGGACTTGAATCCAAGCAGCTTCCTAGTTTGATCCTTCAGAGCTACCCACCCTTTGTATTTATCTGTTAGAATAACATAACTCGATAATTACTAGGAACCTTTTTCGATCAACAGCATTTAGAGCAAGAGAGTTTTTTTCAACGTGGAAAGAGAAACAGCACTAAAACTCATGTCATAAAATTCACAGGTAGTCAAATTAGAATGATATAATATCATAAGTTTGCTTGTCCCTACTGGAAATTATGTTATATGTAATAAGAAATCTTCTATGGACAATAAAACATTAATAAACTAGCATGCTTAGGAAATGGGACTCTTTAAATAAATGGTGTTATTTGGTTCATTTGTCTGTGTTAACCAAACAGAAACACTTTCATTTACATTGGTATCATTATTTTTTTAAAGTTTTTAAATGGAAAAAATTCATTTCCTTCTTTCAGCAACCCTAGCAGCAAACTGAACTCAACTGATCTTGATTCTTGCAATTTCACAGGATCCAATTCCTGAACATAAATCTTGGAAGGTGTTACTATAAACACAGGCTTGGGACAGTTTTAAGAAGAGGAAGGTTTTGTTTGTTTGTTTTTTACTATTTTCTATTTTCATCAGCCTATATATTTAAATTTTTTATCTAAAGTTACATATATTGAAAGTGAACCCAAACAAGCATAAAAGCACAGAGAGCTAAAGAACATTTCATAAACACATTCGTTAATCAGTTCAATAGATGCAGTAAAAATTGTTGAAACATATATGCAGAAAGAAACAAAACAATAAAAACCAGTAGGGTGACGTCAGCAGAAGAGTCTCCCGGCAAGCTCCTGAGTTGCTCAAGCAGCAGACAATATCTGAAAGTAGAGTATGGGGCCTGTGCTAGCCTGAGCAGTCTGGATGCACAGAGGAGTTGGAAGATTAGTAGCAAGTGGTTTCCATGAAGTACACCTGCAGTTCCAAACACAGCCAGCCAATGTGGTCCTTTACATCCAAGAGACGAACGTGACAGGACCATGTGAACCAAGCAGAGCTGAAGAGTCAGAAAGAAATCAGGGTTGCTACCTCAGGGGAGATGAAGATGCCCACCTCTCCTTCCTCTTGGCTGCCAACCATGTGGCTCATGGAGGAGATGACCCGATTCAAATCTATAAGTTTGGGCATAAATTCCTGATATTTGTTCCACCTGGTTCTCAGGGACTTCCACAACACTGAAATGATGCAAACCCTCAAACTGTTGGTTCTTTTTCACATTTGCATCTAATTGCTATTCAGTAAAACTGACTGCCGCCCAGTGGGTTCCAACTCATGGCAACCCCCTGGCCGCAGACTAGAGCTCTGCTCTGTGTGGCTTTGAGAGGCAGACCATCAGATCTGTCTTTGCGGATGCCGTGGCGTGGGTTGGAAATGCTAACCTTCTCTTTTAGTAGATGAATACTTCTAGGACTTCCTCCAGTTGCTCTGTATGCGGAGAAAGGAAGTCTACCACCCTTCATGTATTAAAGAGAAACACACACACATATATGCACACATATACATAAACACAGACATACACATACACCCACACACATACAAATACACATGCACACATAGACAGAAACACATACCCACATACCCACACATACAAATACAAACATACACATAGACAGAAACACATACACACATCATATACACATAAAAACACACACATACACATGCACCTACCCACATACACACGCATACACACAGGCACACATGTACACATACACACAGACATACATATACACACACATGCACACACAGGGCCTCAAAGTTTATGAAAATTTGAACTAAAAGATAATATATAACATATATATTTTATACACACGGGGGCCAATGAAAAATTTTGTGGGAAAGTTGGATGAAAAGATAATAGAATTTTTCAGACTTTTTGAATCATCCTATATACATATATATATGTGTGTGTGTATACTATAATATACATAGTACATATGCGGGTATATGTATATAGGTGCACGTGTATATTGTAATATACACACTACATTATTAGACACAAACCAGGTTCTTAATAGGAGGGTTGTTTTTTTCATTAGTGAAAAAGCAGTTACTTATTAATATTGTCATTGTCATTGAATAAAAGCTGCTCAAATAGGCTATAGGAAGATAACCTTAATTTACTTCCCTGGTTGGTGGCCTCCTACAGAAGGAAAGAGGAGCTGGTAGTCCCCGGAAATTAAGAGAGGTGGTGTCAAGGAGCTCAGTAGGATGCTGATTTGAGACTGAAGTGATTGCCAAGATGATTAATTATTCCTCTGAGTCCTACACAAGTGTTCCTTCCCTCCTGCTTACCAGCAGGCTGACTTCTGACAAAGCGCTAGTCCACACTGATGGGCCCAGCTGCCCAAACTCTGCCAGGCCCGTGACCCCATCTTCCCCTCAGTGCAACCATCAGGACATCGGAAGCCACTTCTGTCCTCCAGGGAGCCCTCTGTGCTCCCACCTTGTCACAGCTCATGCACTCTCTCTCCAAGAAAATAACTTGCAGTCCTCCATAAGCTGCCGACTATTGTGAGGATGTGTCCACTCAGGGTGCACTCTGCTATTAGGAAGGAGAGAAGATTAGTGCTTCAGTTTTAATTGGAGTGTCTTCTTTTATCTAAGTATTCATAATATAGATGATTTCATATGATCCCTATAAAAGTACTATCTGGTTGTTATAATTTTCTGTATTCTACAAATAAGATAGTTGAAACTCAGGACCAAAGCTCACCAGAATGGGGCCGGAACCCAAGTCTTCCAAGCCCCGGAGCTTACCCTCTTTATAACGTACGAGGCCCCCCTCCAAAGGAGCATCCAATAAGACAGAAGGGCCTCATAATGGACCCAGGAATACCTTTCCTTTAAAGCCATCAGTCCAGGGGAGAAGTAGCATCTTTGAGTATTCACTTCTTGATTGAAGGGATTAAAGGCACATGACAACTCCTTTGATTCTATACACCATCACATCTGACTTAAAAGATAAGATAAATCAAGAATGTATTGAGACTGGTGGGAGCCCCAAGACTATAGCCCTTAATCATTTCTCAGTTCTGGAACTGAGTTCATTCGCTTGGCTCAATTTTCCGTCAAAAAGTAGCTACGTTTATAAGAGTAGAATAACTAGTGAGGTATACACACCTTAGAATCATCAACATTGGAAATCAAGATGGCAGCATTTACAGGAGGACAAAGTTCAGACAGGCTTAGAAAGAAGGAGCAATGGACACAGAAGTACAGGGAGGAAGTCGGATAGGCAATAGTACATGGAGGCAATGAATGAGATGGAACAAGATGAAGGAAACAAATGAATGTTTGTATGTAAACCTGATGATCTCTTTAAACCTTCTCCTGATTTACAATAATGAGTGTTTGTTGTTGTTATTGTTTGTTTGTTTTTTAAGAATAAATCAAGCATGGGTCAAGAGTTGGTCTAGACCCGGTTGGGGTTCTAAGCCCTCTTTTTGGAATCACCTTGTCTGGCTTTGAACCCCAGATCCACCAATGACTCTGTAGATGCCTATGAGCTACAGACTGAAACACTCTTTACTTCCATTTCTTCAGTTTGGAAATAGAGATATTTGGCTTACAAAATTGTTATAAAGCTTAAATTTGTTCATTTATGTTTTCATATCTTACACACCAATATATCCATTCACAAACAATTCTGTTGTCTGATTCTATTGAGTGGGGTTATACAGTCATCAATGCTGTCAGTTTCCTGAACACCCCATCTCTTTCTCAGGAAACCATACTCCTGTTATTGTTTCTGAAGAGTTATCTATCTTGGCTTTCATGTATTGAATGATGTTAAATATACAAATGAACATCTGCAAATCTGAAATGATAAAGGAGGTAAAACAAATAAAAACCGTCATATTAAGGGAGGGAATATTAAACTAGAGGATAGTTCTGTGGTTCATCAGTGCTACACCGCACCCTGGATTGATCATCCTTTCTGTGTGGCCCTTCTTAAAGGGACTGTCCAATTAGCTCACAGGCAGGTATTGGGTCCCCACTATATTCATGCCCCTTCACAGTGATACAGTTGCTTGTTTTGAACTTCTGAAACCTTTTCCTGTTGAAAGCTCATGATCACACAGGCTAGTGTGCTTCTTTCATGTGGGCTTTGTTGTTTCCCTGCTAAATGGTTGCTTGCTCAACTACAAGCCTTTAAGACCCGAGACACTATGTGCTTTAATAGCCAGACACCATCAGCTTTCTTTACCACATTTGCTAGTGCACCCATTTTGTCTTCAGTGATTGTGTCAGGAAGATGAGTATCATACAATGCCACCTTATGAAAACAAACCGTTCTTGCACTTAGGTAAGATTTAAGTAGAGGCCCAATGTCCATCTGCTTCCTTGTTGCATTTGCATATGTGTGCATATATAAACAAATACACATATATTTATATATATCTTTTCCCCTTCTTTCCTCTTTTTCTTTTTTTTTTCCTTCCTGCCTCACTGTCATATTTACCCATCGTTCACCTCTCAGATACAATTTGATGGATCAAACACAACCAGAAAAGTTACACTCTCTTCACCATCAATTAAAAAGCCCTTAATATTTCCTTTTATCCATTGTTATTGGCTCACCATGCACCTCCCCTGTAGTCTTTACTTTTGTAACTGATCATACCCAATCAAATCATTTCCAGTTAGTTGGTCTCAACTGTTCTTATAGGGCAGAGAATAGTGTCTTTTTGAGTGCTGGAAGCTGTAAATCTTTATGGGAGCAATCTTTCTCCCATGGAGCCTGGTGGCTGTGAACTTCAGACTGCATGGTTATTGGCCCAATGGGTAACACACTACAGCATCAGGGTTCTGATACCCTACTGACCTGTCCTCGCTATTCTCATCAAGGTCTAGGAGGCAAGGGTATCCTGCACCGGACGTATGCTGGTAACTAGGATATTCCAGGTTTTGCTCCTTTTCACTGAGCTGGCCGCTTTCCAAGAACCAGGTGGATTTGTCCCCATTTCTATTTAAACCAGTTGCATCTGTTACTTTCATTGCTTAGTTTCATTAAACATTATGTAAACTGGTGAAATATTAGTGTCAGAAGAAAGCAAGATGTTGTGTCTATGAAAACTGAGTTGAATGCTTTGGAAAGATTTGATGAAGACAATTTGCTAAAAAGTAATTGCTGTTAAATTAGGTGTGAGTTAGACAAATGTATAAGATTGGGGAAGATCATTAAAATTTAGATGGATTCTCTTCTGAGATTGCTCTGCAAGTCTTTAGTTCTTGCTCCACTTTGTAGAAACTGAAGTGAAAATCATGGATGATGTTAATGGATGTGATTTGTGCAGAATGACAATGCAGAACTGTATTCGGAGAGAATACCTAAGTCCTGGATCAAAAGGTTGACAAGTTAAAAATAGATTTCACATATTTCCAGATAAAAAGTTTAATGTATAGTGTTTCTTTTTTATAATCCTTGACTGTAGTTGCAATTTTAAATTAACAACCACTCATCTATCAATCCCAACCCCTAGACGACTGTCCTGCCAGGTGGCACTTTAGTGAGTAGGAAGGTTTATTCTAGTCTCAGAATGATTGGCATGATAGAATGTGAATCTGGAATTCTATGCTGGACATAAATTAAACTTAAATACCAAGGTAAGGATATTTCCAGGATGGCAGGCTACGTGAAGTATGTGAAGTGCTGAGCAAGAGGGAGCTTAGCAACTACAAGAGAGCCTGGGCTAGCGATGCAGGTTTAAGATTTCGTCCATGAGACCAGGCCGGGGTGGTGGTATAGGATGGCATGGATGCCAGAAACTGGGTGTTTCCTGTTCTAAGGTTAGCAATAGAAATACCAGAGGTGGCTAAGAAACAAGCACCAATAACCAGGGTTTGAGATTAACAAGA
>NW_022111309.1:7394776-7396514 GCF_000313985.2 Echinops telfairi | reverse complement strand
GATGGCACTATCAGTGAACCTCGGCAAATCCCATGGAGAAAGTATTGGTCTCAAATCTCTATTTTCTCATCTGTCAAAAGCCACTTCCCTAACTTTGTAAGTTAGTCTCAGGACAAAATTTTCCCCCAATTTTAGATAGAAGTAAACTAAACATGCTTTTACTATTTTTTGCAATGACTTGATGACAAAATTATTTTTAATTTTCTTCAAATAGTATTGCCTGCCTGGTATGAAACGATGAAAGAAGGTGGAGTTGAAATTGGCAGAACCCTAACAAAGGGGAGATGCCAAATTACTATTGTTTGAAATTATTGATCTTATCATTGGTATTTTTCAAGTAGTTAAATATATATTTGAGGCTATGGTTTTATGCTGCAAAACTACAGGCTTGTGGTTTAGGGTTGTTTGCACCTCCCCCATGTAATTTTCCAGGTTTAAAAATCTAATTAAATATCCCTATTTTGGCAGGGCAAATATGACGGTGATTGTATTGCTTAGTGAACACAATAGATTGAAGTGGAAGCTATATCAAGGATACTGCTACTGGTTTCACAAACATTAGCTGAGAGGTTGTAAGCAAGAATGTTTCCTAGCTACAGTACCCTCATTTTCACTGACTCTAAAAAGAGAATTTATACTCATCTCAGAGCACTTTATGAGGAATAAGCAGGCTCATGACATTGCAAGCAACTTGCCTAATTTAATATAGAACAGCAAATAGGGAGGCACTTAAAATTAGTACAGATTGACATTATTCAATTGACAAGCGAAACTTTAGATACCCAGTATATGAAAACAGGATTATCCTGCAAAAGTTAAATTTGAAAGAATTAATCCCTTTATATAAAGTAAATTCTTTCCCAGTAAGGGGAAATGTATTTTTAAAGATAACAGTACTTCGTTGGGATTTAGGTGATAGCTTACAGAGCAACTTAGGTTTCTATTTGATAATTTCTATATGAATTGTTCAGTGACTTGAGTCTTTGCAACCTTCTCTCTAACTCTATTCTGTTTTGTCCAACCTTAGTGCTCTGGTTTCCCTATTTCCTTATCTTATCTTCTCATTTTCGCATTAGAATAGTTGTTGAGCATTTGGTCTCATGCATATGTGGTTTTCTTGTTGGTTTTTACTACTGTACTTAATTATGGATACTCTCCCTTTATTTTGTGTGCCACTCAGTTATTCCACTGAAAATATACTCAGGGATAGTTTCAATTCTGGGTTCAAAGACATGTCAGGGCAATAGTTTCAGGGAGTCCTTCGTTCTCACCAGTCCAGAAAGTCTAGACTTAAAATATGTGTATTTTGTTCTGTATTTTTTCCCTGCCATCAGGGCCCATTTATTCTGGCCATTTTCAGGATGGTTGCTAGTGGTGTCCAAGTCACCTCATGCACCAGGTCTCTGGATAGCATGTGATGGCTCTTGTAGACAATCAACTATGTAGACTAGTTTCGTGGAGACACTGATTCACTTTCATTGTTTGTTCCTGATGGGAAGAGACCAATAGTTGTGTCTTAGACAGCTGCCTGTAAGCATTTAAAAGTTTATTGTGCCAGCCTGGTCAATAAACACATGTGGGGTTAATTGAAGGGCAGAGGGATAAATGGCTCGATGAGCCTCGCTTTTAGAGTTCTCAGGTCTCTTGTGATGTTGGCACCAGGGTGCAGCTGCCTTAGCAGTTCCCTGCTTCAGCTGACAAGGCTGACTTCCTGCAAGACACCCCAAGGAGAAGCCAC
>NW_022111309.1:7390039-7392839 GCF_000313985.2 Echinops telfairi | reverse complement strand
TCTGTTTTGTGAGATGGAGGAGGACTTTGTGGATTGGTGTTGGACATGTGGGTTAGTGTTGGACTTGTGGGCTTGCGCAGCACTGGGTTGTGATGTTTTCATGATGTGCACTTAACCTTTATATAAAACTCTCTTATACATGAGTTTCTGTGGGTTTGTTTCTCTAAAATATCCAGACTAATACAAAACCCCATACACTAGAATGAGTGGGAACGAGGTGGTGTCAATTGATTAACCTTTCCCCAAGAGTAAGGTCCTAAGCTGTTAAACATAGAAAATCAATTTCTAAAATCAATGTTTTATTCTGAGAAGTAACTGTAATTGTGTATTTTATGAATATCTGTGCCTGCACATGCATATCTGTACCTATCCATATAAGGGTCTTCAAAAAATTTTTTTTAATATCAATTTATTGGGGCTTATAAAATTCATCACACTACATAGATCAATTGTGTAGAGCACATCTATACATTTGTTGCCCTCATAATTTCCAAAATTCGCAAAAATTAAGGAAAATTTAATTGAATGATAATAGAAGTTTTCTGTGAACTTTTTGAAACTACCTCATACATATAGATACTTTTTTTATCTGTGCACAGAACAAATAAAAGGAGGCATGGCATAGTTTAGAATTAAGAAAAATTATGTGTCAGGGTTCCATCCGTTCACCATATTTAATCTCTATGTTGAGCAAATACTCTGAAGCTGTGCTCTGTGAAGAAATCTAAGACACTATGATTGGAGGAAGACTAGTGATAGGAAGATGACACAACCTTGCTTACTGGAAGATCAGAGGACTTGAAGCACTTATTGGTAAAGATCAAAGTCTTTGATTACACCTCAATGAGAAGGGAGAAAAAACCCTCACAACTACCCCAATAGACAGTATGAGAAATGCATAAAACAGGATGATCGGAAGGATTTTGTTTTACTTGTAACCACAATCCAAGACAAAAGAGGTTGCAGTCAAGAAATTAAACTATGTATCACACTGGACAAATCTGTTGCAGAATACATTGTAAAGTGTTCGAAAGCAAGCGTGTCATTTTGAAAGTGGACCTGACACAAACCATACTATTTTCAATTTGCTCATAGGCATAATTTAAACTGCACAATAAGGAAGCCCTGAGAAACACTGAAGCATTTGAACTATGAATACTGCATGCACTGCCAAAACAAAGAGCAGACTGCATCTGTCTTTGAAAAGCACCTCTAGAATGGTCATTACGAATGTTGAAGAGTTGCTCTAGATGAGCAACTTAAACCAGACCAAGCCTTGTGGCTAAATGTGGAAGAGACCATCAATTGATCATATATAAGTTCAGGATAAAGCTGAAGAAAACTAAAACAAATTCATAAAAGTCAAAATACAATGCTGAGTCTATCCCACCTGAATTTCAAGAACAGATTTGACTAATTGAACACTAATGACAGAAGCCCCGAAGAGTGGTGGGAGGACATCAAGACCGTCATTCATGAAGAAAGCAAAAGGTCATTCAATAAAAAGGACAGGAAGAAAAGATCAAAATGCATATGAGAAGAGAATCAAATGCTGTTCATTGTAGAGAAGCTAGAGCAAACGGAAGAAAAGATGAGGTCAAGGAGCTGAATAAAAAATTCAAAAGGGTAGCTGGCGAAGACAAAGCCAATATTATAATGCAATGTCAAAGGACCTACAGCTAGAAAGCTGAAATGGAATAACATGCTCAGCGTACCTGAAACGGGAAGAACTCAAGAAAAAATTCCAGCCTCTAAATGCAAGTTTGAAAGATTCTATAGACAAAACATTGAATGAGAAGACAGAAAGATAACAGAGTCATTGTAACAGAAATAACTAGCCGACAGTCCACTATTTCAGGAGACAGCCTCTGAGGAAAAAAATAATTGTGCTGAAGGAAGACATTCAAACTACTCTTAATGTGTCAGCCAAAAACCAAGGCTCCAGGACATTGAAATGTTTCAGATAGCTGAGGAAGCACTCACTCCTCTAGGCTACGCTATTTGGAAGACAGCTACCTAACCAACTGACAGGAATAGATTCATATTTGTGTCCATTTCAAATAAAGGTGACCCACCAGAATGCTCAAAGTATAGAATGGTATCATTGACTGACATTGCACACAAGTGAAATATTGCTGAAGATCAACCAACAATGTTTGCAGCAGTACATTGACAGGGAACTACCGGAAGTTCAGGATGTAGAACAAGGGATAGCATTGCTGATGTCTGCTGGACCTTGGCTCAAAACAGAGAATACCATAACGATGTTTACTTGTGCAAACAAGATGTTTACTTGTGCAAAGGCATTTGACTGAGTGGACTGTAATCAACGTTGAGAAGACAGGAATTCCAGAACACTTCATGGTGCTCTTTCAGGACTTTGACCTGGATCACAAGGCTGTTGTACCAACAGAACAAGGGAATATTACATGTTTTAAAATCAAGAAAGATGTACATCTGGCTTGTCTTAACCACCGTACTTCTTAATTCTACATGCTGAGTAAAATCATCAGAGTGGTTAGATTGTATGAAGAATGTGGCATCAGGACTGGAGGAAGGCTTATTAACCAGGAATGTAAGCATTTGTTGATGAAGGTCAAGGATTGTAACCTTCAATCTGACCTACAACTCAATGTAAGGAAGAACAAAGTCCTCACAACTGGAGCAATAGGTAACATCCTGAGAAATGGTGAAACATTTGAAGTTGTCAGGGATTTGGATCCACAATCAGTGCTCATGGAAACAGCAGTCAGAGATCAAAACATGTATTGCATTAGGAAAATATGCTGCATATAAACTC
>NW_022111309.1:7387408-7389585 GCF_000313985.2 Echinops telfairi | reverse complement strand
CACAACCACAACATCCAAGCTTAAAGGACCTTTGATGGCATAGTGCTTTACTAACTGGGCTGCTAACTGCTGGGCTTCCATAAGGATTTGCAGTGTCAGAGACCCACAGGACGGTTCTATTCAGTCCTGTATGAGGGAGAAGGCCACGGCAGGACATTTGTTTGTTTTCCCGAAGTAGAGATAGTTATAAGACAGTCTGAGTAGCTAAATGTATATGCAATTTCTAAATTTCTTTAAGTCAGCTTATTAAGAATAAAAATTGCACAGGCAAAGCATAATATGCTTATTGACTGGGTTTAATCAGTAAGAGGGATTTGGACATGGAGCAACTAGTTTGAGACCCTAATTATGCACTATAATGTCAGCCTAAGTGAGAGCAGTAGACACTTAGAATAACGTTCATTCAGACACTATTTAGAACTTAGAGATAGTACTTAACGAAAAGTTTGGGTGCAATTAAAATCCATATAGAGTGTGTGATTGAATAGAAGAAAATTTCTAAGTTATGTTGCTGTTTCAAGTTGCAATTCCAGTTATTGTATAGCCCAGCTTAACTCTAATTTGTTTGGCATAGAAAGATACTTTGTGCTTTTGATTATATAAAACTGCTTAGAAAATACATTTAAGAAGTAATAATACATCTTGAGCTGTATTATCCACGTTTTAATTTCAAATGCCAGTAGGAAGGGAAGGAAAACAGTGTCTGTTTACGTCACTAAGTCCTAGAAGCAAAATAAGAATACTTGGTGTAATTTGTCCCTCTCACCCCAGTCAGCAGGATAGTGCATTGTCTTGACCATTTTTCTAGGTCAAGTGTTTTGAGAATACCCTCAGTCTGAAATTCTAGAGTTGTAGAGGAGGAACAAAATGCCCTAGATGCTATAGATCCACCCCTTAAAACATAACATGAATTGATTTTATTAAACTAAGTTTAGCATGAAGTGGTAAAGAGTATCTGACTTACGAGGAAAGCCTAAGAAGGGAGAAAACAATTGCTCAGTGTTAATCATATTCGTAACTCGAGTTGAATTATTTGAAAAATAAACATGAAAGGAAAGTATCAGTAAGGCATGACAGCAACTGGGAGGCCTGAATCTTATCTCCTGAGCACAGTCCTTGTTTGACCTCCCAGTTTCACATCATTCCTGAGGACTTGGCTTATAGATAGCAGGCTTCCTCCCTGTGTTTTATTGTTGTTGGCTCATGATGACCTCTTCTAACAGAGCAGCATCGAATGTCCTGTAAGCCTCGTCATCATCACTCAGGTTGGGATGAGATTATTTTCTTTTTATTGAGTCTAGTATGAAGGAAGGAGGCTTCTCCTAGGAGTCCTCCACTGTGACCCACGTGAATGAGTCAAGCAACCCAAGAAAAGGCATAAAGGAAACCCAATCTCGGGAGCAAGAATCTTCATGTTTGGTAAAGAAGAGGAAGATACTCCATGCAATGGACTAGCAAAGCAATCGATTGACTGCAACCGTTAATTCACACATAGCAACAAGTTTGAAGACCGTCAGGACCAGGCAGTGTTGTCCAGGAGGAGGTTGTGAGTTGGAATAGACTAGACAGCACCTGAGAACACAACAATAACATCAATCCTTAAACCTGCTTACTTGAAGTCAGAGGCACTCTGGTGACTTAGTAGACTGCTCACCATGCTGCTAACCACAAGGTCACCAATTCGAACCTACAACCTCTATAAATATTTAAAGACTTGGAAACCCAAAGAAGACGTTCTACCCTGCTGTATGGGGTTGCTATGAGTTGGTATGGATGCAATGGCATTAAGCTGAGCTTACTTGAAGTCAGGGTATGGGGGTTTTAGCATTAACATTGTTGCCCCTACTGTAGGAAGTCTACACCAGGCGTTGACAACCATTCACCACTGGTTACTTAATTCTCATATGTCTTAATTTTCTTAACTGTAAAATTAGAATAATAATAATCATATTTGCATCTATGGTTATTAGAAGTAATAAATGAGATTATGCAAGCCAAGCACTTGATCCAGAGTGTTCAATCATTAAAGTTTATGCATCATTGCAACTATATTATCAGATGAGAAAATGGGCTAATACTGGTGTGCTGACTTTAAAAGAAATCACCATTGAGGATACAAATTTATTCCCCAGGCCACCATGTATACCACCACACCTGTCCATATAGGGTGTAACTTC
>NW_022111309.1:7384404-7386516 GCF_000313985.2 Echinops telfairi | reverse complement strand
GGAGAGGATAGTGAAAACTAGCCCATGGTTGCAAGGATGATTAAAGAGTGAATCTGCATCTTTCCCCACAGACCTGAAAGTGCTTTGTATTTGTTAATATCTGCCTCCACCTTAAAAAACAAATCACTGTTTTGATTCCATTGTAGGACTGATTTCCTCGTGTTTGAATAGGAAAGTATGGAAGGAGAGAGACATAGAAGGAAGTGTACATTCTCAGGCTATAGTGGGGAGTGGATAGTTGTCCTAGGGTGAAATAGTGGTAGTTGTGATGATGGCAACAAATGTACAAATGTGCTTGACACAATGGATGGATGTATGGATTGTGATAAGAATTGTATGAACCCCCAATAAAATGATTTTAAAAAATAGAAAATGAGTATCAGCTTGATTTAGGGCATATACTAGAAGGTTTATAAAAACATAAACCTAATATGGTTCTAGTATCATATTGTTCTAGTTCTGGTATCATAGTATTAAATCTGGTATCACATTGTGGTTTGGGTGGAAGTTCCAGTGAAAATTAGCTCTCCAAAACTTATATAACATTTTGCTATATGACAGTTCCCTAAGTGTAACAACATTCTTCCTACCCCATTGCTGGGCTCCTTGTTTCCCTGCATTGGCCTTTCGTGCCCCATCCTGTCTTTTGAGCTTTTTCTTTTTTTGTAGGGACAGGGAAATGCTACATTTTTGGTCTCATATGCTGTATTGTACAGAGGAGCATATTTCTCCCTGGTATTATTCACTTTGTCAGCTTTTCTATTGTTTGCCTAAAAATTGATCCCCAGGGATTGTTCCAGTCCCAGGCTTGAGAGGCCTGAAAGGGTCATGATTTCAGAAGGTCAGCAGTCTCCATCAGGCCAGTAAATATGGTGTTTTACAGGATTTAATATTTTTCCTGCATTATTTTCTCTGACTCTAAGACTGTCTATTTTCATACTAATCAAAGCAGCTGGGCACCACCTATTTCTTCTGGTTTCAGAGTATTGCTTATAATTGTTTCCTTGAGTCTTTAAATTATTCACTCTTCTCTGTTCTGGGCAGAGAGAAATCATGAGTTACTTCTTAGATGGCCACTCCTAAGCTTTTGAAATCCCAGTCACTACTCATCAATGTAAGGTGTAGAATGATTCAGATAATGTTATGCCAATTGACCTAGACGTTCTCCAAGACCATGATGCTAAATCCCTAAGCCTACTGACTAAATTCTTCAAAGAATTTGGTTATGGCCAAGACATCCTCAAACCTTCTCTTCCTGTTTGCTCTACTCTAAATTTGAATATATCGATAGCACATATAAGGACATACGTAGAAATATTCTCAAAGCTGGTGAACCTTAGTTTGCCTTCCCACATCTGTCCAACTTGCTTGTCTACTTACGTAGGTATATTGATTGGTAGGATATTTTTTGTTATTACTAGCATTTCAGGATTGTATCCAAAAAAACACCCCCAAAACTCACTGTTATAGTGTCAATTCTGACTCACAGTGACCAATAGGACAAGGTAGAACTGCCCCTGTGGGTTTGTGAGACTAACTCTTTATGGGAGTAGAATACCTTGTCTATCTCCCAAGGATATGTTGGTGGTTTCAAATTTCTGACCTTGCACTTAGCAGCTCAATGGGTAGCCACTATGGCATGAGGAGGCTTCCTCTGTACTTCCTAGTACTTACTTTTGTTGTCTTCTACTCCTGTGCACCTCCTGGTGTCTTCCTTTTGCTGTGGCCTTGTGGTGTTGACCTCCTGTTCTTGCTTTTTGCCTTTCGCTTTACCCAAGTTAATACCTGTCTGCTCTTTAATTAGCAATTTACCTTCTTTCTCCTGTCTAACCCTCGTAGCCATTGAGGGATGCTCTTTCAATGTCTAAACCTTTACTAGACATTTTAAATAGTAGTTTCACATGATACTTGTCTTCTTGTGATTAAGATTTCATTCAGCATGATGTCCTTCAGGTTTCCTTCATATTATGAGGGGCTTTATGGATTCTTTGTTGTTCTTTAATGTTGTGTAATATTTCATTGTGCTTGTGGACCACAGTTTGTTTTTCCATTCACTCGCTGGTGGACACTTAGGTTGTTTCCATCTTTTTTCTATTGTGACTAACACTGGAG